>NC_056729.1:702815161-703157661 GCF_019279795.1 Protopterus annectens | reverse complement strand
TCTGTTAGCTTCTTTTTGCTGTCTTGATGAATACAAGGACTACAGACTGTTGTGTCTTGAGTATACGGTATGGTTTACAATTATATTGAAATAAGCTATATAGCCAGCTGCTCCCTAGCCTTAAAGTGTGAGCTTACCCCAAGTATATTGTTACTGTTACTATCTCTGTTTTTTAGGAAAAGTGCTAACAATCTGTCCCCTATCAGGTCTTTTTTTCCTTCCTGCTTTACCTGAACAGCTCAGAACTCAGGAAAGAACCAGCCCTGTTAAATACAAGGAATCTCGTCCATCGAGTCCCCCATTAACAAAAGAAAATACAGCAGGTCATTATCTTTTAAAATTCTATAAAATACAGCCAAACTGGGTCCACAGCAAGTCCCCTTAGCCTAAGAAGCCCATGAGCATAAATTAATTCGGGCACACAGAACAAAGCTCCTTTTTACTGTAAGCTCTGTAGTCCAGCTGTCTGCCTTAGGTTTTAACATTCAGAAATAGAGCTTATTCATACTATCTAAGGAAAACAATAGAGCTCCCTGCATAAAACTTATACAATTTGGAAATACATAGCATAAAAATAGTACAGCTCCCTGCATAAAACATATATTATTTGAAAATACATTTGCATAATCCTGAAGCAGGGGTTTAAACTCTTGCGCTCTGTATTAGCCCCACTCTGCTCGCCCTCACTATGCTTGGGCTGACTCTGCACCCCACACTGCCCCCATATCTCACCCACCCCTAGAGGTGATAAGTTTATAGCCACAATTGCCACTCCCCTAACTATAGAACCAATCAGCAATTGTAAGACCCACCCTAAAACAAAACACACTCCGTATTTCTCTACTGTACACTCATCTACTACTCTCCCACCCCATTCTTAAACAACTGTAAGTTGCAAACCCTCTTCAATGCCTCCACAAGCCTCAACCTCACCTTCCAATTCAAATCCCTCCTACTACCTTTTACCCGTGCTTATAATTACATATCTTATCACAGCTTATGATAATTTCTCATTCCCAGACTCTTACTACCCAAGATCACATGCCGATACTCATTCTCTTCCAAATAACTATAATCACTCACTACCTCCCCACTTCCAACTTCCATACTACAATAACACTACAACTGATTCAAGCCAATTATGTTAACCCTAGAACTAAACACTACTGCAAACTTTTACTCAAACTTCAAAAACTAATAATTAATTCTCAAACTAACCTCACAATTGATGGGGACATCCAACCCAACCCAGGACCAACCCCATCCGAAGCATCCAACCCAATATATAACATCCCCTCTAGCCTTCAAAATTTAAACATCTCCTTTTCCTCTCTCTTCATCTGCCACGTAAACATTAGAAGCCTAAATAATAAAATCCACCACCTGCATGCACTCTTGGCAGTGCACTCCCTAGATATACTATGTCTTACAGAAACCTGGTTTAAGCCATCCACAACTGACAATGAAGTCACTCCTCCAGGTTACAATATAATACGACTAGACTGCACCTCAAAGAAGAGAAGGAGTAGCCATCTTATATAAATCTTCAATTAATGTAACTATTTTGAACTCTTCTCAAGCTCCCCAAGCTGATAAAGCTGAAATACTCTTTACAAAACTACAAATTAACCAGCATAAATCTATAAACATTGGCTGCATTTATATCCCACCTGGTAACAGCACCAATATCCTTGAAAAGATTCTACAGTGGCTGCCTATAAACTCCCCCCAAGAAACTATTGTTTTAGACAATTTTAATATAGACTCGAACACCTGCTCCTCAGATTTCCCTACTACCCACATAAATCCATATGGTTTCTCCCAAGTCATAACCTTCACCACCCGAACTAATATGCAAAATAACAAAGAAAGTATATTAGATTGGATTCTCATTAATAACCCTCCCCAAATGTATAAAGCAGGCACCAAACCTGAGGAAATAAGTGACCACTTCCTAACGTATATACTCAGACAAAAAACTGATATCCCTAAAACACCCAGCTTCAGAACTATTAGGAACAATAAGTGCTTCAATCAAACCAAATTCCTAATAGAACTTGTAACTGGAATAGACTAAAACTACTCCCACTAGACGAGGCAGTATCACGCTTTAACTCTACATTTCTTACAATCCTTGACAATCAGGCACCTACCCGGACCATCAGAACAAAGAAAAAAGTAGCACCATGGCTGTCCAAAGAAACCAGACAAAAAAAATAGAAATAAGGCCTGGTCCTCTTGGAAAACCAATAAAACCCCTAAGGATCAACTTATTTATAAAACAGCTAAGAAGTCTATAATATTGTACAAAAAAGGCTATTACTGTAACTTGCAATATAAACATCAAAATCAACCACAAAAATTTTGCTCCAGCTTAAACAATCTTCTTCATCCAGGTAATACTACTACTGCTACCCCTGCATCTATCCTCCAAAAACCTCCAGAAAATATTGCCAACAACTTCAACACCTTCTTTACGGAAACTATACAATCCCTTGCCAACCAACTAGGCCCCAACAACCTAAACCCTATTAACCCCATATCCAATACCCAACCATCCTTTTACTTTCAACCTGTCCCAACAGCATTTATCCAATCCTTAATCAAGAAACTGAAACCCACCACCCTATTAGCAGACCTACTGCTGGCTGAATATCTTCAAAAGGCTGCAGATGTAATAGCATACCCCATTTCTATATTAACTAACAGAACCATCTCTGAAGCAAATATCCCCTCCATCTGGAAAATTTCTCATGTAATTCCTCTCCATAAAGCGGGGAACTCTACTGATTTATCAAATTACTGGCCCATTGCCATTCTGTCCCCTCTGGCTAAAATTATGGAAAAATGTTTCCAGAAGCAACTCCTTCATTACCTCAATTTGCATAATCTCCTAGCTCCCTCCCAGCATGGATTTAGACCCCACCACAGTACCACCTTAGCCCTTCTATCCTTCTCTCAAACAATAAATCAAATCCGTAATAATAATAATAATAATAATATGCTCTCCTCTGCTGTCTTTCTTGACCTATCTAAGGCATTTGATATGGTAAACCACCAACTACTCATTCGAACACTAAAACCTCTTGCCATAGACAGCCTGGCTATACACTGGTTTGAGTCCTACCTAAGTGGCGCACAACAAGCTGTGCTATGGAAGGATAGCCTTCCTTCCCTACTGCCAGTCACTCTTGGAGTTCCTCAAGGGTCTATACTAGGACCTCTCCTATTTTCCATCTTCATTAATGATCTTCATACAATTATCCCAAAAGCAACCTGCATTCAATATGCAGATGACTACCCTAATCGGAACTGCCACTTCTCCATAAGACCTGCATACCTTAACCCAAAATACTTTCAACGTAGTAGAAAACTGGCTCACTGACAGGTGTCTTCTATTGAATCCAAATTAAAAAAAAACTGCTACTCTTCACCCCCACCTGGAAAGCTACACTCCCATCATTTACCATAACATCCAATAATGGCACAATAATTTCCCCAGAAAGTAAAACAAAACTACTAGGTGTAATTGTTGACAATAACCTTAAGTTTGATGCCCACATCGACAAAACCATTAAAACAGTCAACAAAAAGCTAGGATCTCTATATAGGATTAAGACATTTCTAACCCCAACTACTAGGACCGTGATTGCTCAAACCCATTTACTTTCAACCCCTCTTTATGCCTCCCCAATCTATACAAACCTGAGTAAATATGGCCTCAAACAACTCAATAGCTGCTACAATAACATAGCCGGATTTGCCATAGGCTCGGCATATAGAACCCACCACTGTATTAACCTATGATCTCTAGGCTAGCTAGAGTTTCCCTCTCAACTCCAGTATAACCAATTAATAAAAGCCCACAAAGTCCTCTATCAGCCCGAAAGCAAACCCATACTCAAAAATATAATTACCCCCTACAGTAACCTAAAAACTCTCCGCTCTTCTGACAAAATGCTGGTACAAACCATTAAATCTAAAAACTCAGCAGGTGAGTCATTATTCTGCAACTCTGTTGGTACAGTCTGGAACTGACTCCCTGCCAAACCTACAGCAATCCAGTCTATAAACCTATTCAAAACATCTCTCAAAAAATACCTAAAAAGTCACTGGCTGTGCCCCTGTACCAACTATGACTAACCAACTCACCACTTTCTTCACTACCTGACTATCTGTAAAATAGTCTCAAAAGTCTGAAACATTGACTATTGTTCTCATATATATTGTACTACTGAATGATATGCTACCTTATTCAGCCTTGTATCACTTGTATTATTGTTAAGCTTTAGGTATGTATGTATTCCAAGATTCTAAGTATGCATGCAATCCTATAATTCTGTACTGGTATCTATAAGTAACTGTATAGAACTGCTACTGTTAAACTCTTATGTAACTATCCACATATGGAGCTTTTCTCCCCGGGCCTCCGCTGAAAATAGACCTGTGTCCAGTCGGACAATCCCGGTTAAAAAATGTAAAATATATATATATATTAGGACTTTTGCTCGAATAAGCAAACATCCGAATCCATAACAACCAAACACACTTTAACAAAAGCGCTTTTATCAAAAAAGCATTTTTGTTAAAGCGTGTTACAAAAAAAACACTACATCAACATCTTAGCAGGGGTGCTTTGCCCCCTGCATCCCCCAGCCCCCCACACCCCCCTATTTTAATATTCTCCCTCTGAGACTGCACTACAGTGGGAAAAAGTGAATTTTCCCTTACCTGCGCCTTAGTACAGCCTCCCAACTAGCATACTTACGCAAAAGTGCTTCTTTGGTGAAAAGCACTTTCGCGTAAGTATGCCTGGCCATTTGGGTTTCGGATGTTTGCTCATTCGAGCAAATGTCCGGAACCCATATACATATATATATATATATATATATATATATATATATATATATATATATATATATTTACACACATATATATATATATATATATATTATTTATATGTTATCTATATAAATAATATCAGTTTTCATTTTTTTATTAAATAGTGAACACTGCAGTATTTTCCATTTTGAATTATAAATGGACTCTAACCAGTTAATTATAATTTTTAAAAATTACTGCTTTTGTATATATTTCTATGTTTAGAAAATATAAAGACCAAGGTCTAAAATTATGTTTAAGTGCTATTCTAGGTTTATTTGGAAACCAGAAAAATTCAGTCACTTTATTTATTTTTTTTCATTTGAGTTTTGTTTGAAGGAAGCACTAGATCTTGTACTACGCATAATATGTTTTGGAAAAAAGAACTGTTTTAATCGGTTGTAGTCTATCCTAAAAGGGAATCAGTATTTTACTTCAAGTGAGAATTAGATTGAATATATAATTTTTATAATTCTTTCAAAGTTTGAAATTGTAGTTTTTTTTTCTAATGTTTTCAATGTTGAAATATTTTTAAATGTTATGGATAACTATTTTGACTTATTTGTAGTTTTCTCTTTTTGTTTACAAATACAAATTATGATTTTGTATTGTTTAAATATAAGCCTGAGATTTTTTGATATTGTTTGATAATACAATCTAATTCTTCTAATGCTTTTTAGAGTTTTGGAATGAAAACGTTACATCATCTGAAGGTAGTGTAACTTTTTAGTTACATTCCTTAATTTCTATACCTATAATAATCAAATTGATCCAAATTAAGATTGCTAAAATCTCAATGGATAATGCAAGTAAATAGGTGATAGTGGGGATTCCTGTTTTGTGCCTCTAATTAAGGTGATAGACTCTGATGAAAATTGTCCTAACTTTACATATGTTTTATTATGTTTGTATATATTCAGTAACAGGGAAATTAACTGCAAAGGAAAGCCAGATAGATTGAGAGTTATGATTAAGTAATTCCAATTTAAGGACTCAAAGGCTTTTTCATTGTCTAAGATAATGAAAAGGGTTTCTTGTTTCCTATTGTTTAAAGTATCTATAAGTATTATTATTCTTTTAATACTGTCAAATGTATGTCTCTTAAGTATGAAGCCAGTTTGATATGTGTTAATTACTTAAGGCATTTTTTAGGTCATCTTCTAAGATATACATAAATATCTGATAATCAAGATTTAAAGTGAAATTGGACTATATGAGGAGCATAATTGAGGGTTTTATTTTCTTTGAGTACTTGAGTGATTAACAAGTATTTCCAGAAGGGAGGGATCACTTAATTTAGTATTCTTTATTTCTAATATGTGATTGGATCTAGACTGTATTTTAATTCTCTTCCCTAGATTATGCATATATTTTGGCAATGTAGCATATGAAGCAGATTTTACTTTTTTTAGTGCTAGTTCTGTTTTATGTGATACAAGTTCAGCATTTTTCATTTAAGTCTTGTATTCCATATTTTAAAAATTTATTATTAATTGATTGAATTTAAGTTGGATATTAAGAAGATCTGTATCCCATTATTTTAAATTGCTTTTATACCAGGCTGTGGATTTACCATAAATATAGGCTTTAAAGAAATTCCATGCCATAATCTTACTAATTTCATCTGATTATAAATTTGTATAAAGTTGTCGATTTCTGAAAGTAACCAATGTTTACATTCTTTTAATTTAGCAATCTAGGCAGGTATTCCAGACATTAATGGTATTTTTTAAGTATATTTCAAATTTTAGGATACAAAATATTGTGATCAGGTATAGAATATGTAGGTACATTGAAATTTGGTATTTTTGAGGGAGTATCCTGTGAAATTAGAATTATGTTGATTCTGTTTTGAGTTCCACAATTAAATGAATAGAGTGTAAACTCCAAGGATGTGTTGTCCTTCATATTAAAAGTATATTTTAAATTAAAAGAGTCTTTCTAGTTTTTAATGCTTCAGCTGTGGAAGATAATCTTAATGTTCTAGTAGCACTACCGTCTGAGCCATCCAGTTAAAATCACTTCCTATTATCAGGTTGCCTTTAGTATTAGTATTACTAAGAATGATGTCTAAGTGCTTTTTAACTAGGTTTACTGCTAGCCCTGAAAACCAATATAAATTGATTAAAGTCTATATTTTATTACTATATTTTATAACAATAAGAAACATCAAGCCTTCCATATTTGTAAGTATTCTGAAGGAGTAAGACATATATTAACTCTTAAGGATCAATAAAGTAAAATCATTTTGATATAATCCTTGGTATAGATCATATGAGCTATTCTACCTCTATCTTAGTGACAGCACAACATCCATTTACATGTCATTTGTACCGATGCTATTACATATCTCAAACACTTTTTTGCACACAAAACAGTATGTTTCATGTTTTTTTAAATATTATTAATGTATTAAAAATGCATTGTTTAAGTATGCATTATACTCATTTAAGGACATAGCATATTGTTAAACTCTACTTTTCAAGGAAACAGCAAGACGGAAAGATAGAGGAAGAGTTATGGGGATTACTTTAAAAAGCAGCAAAGGAAGACCATTTATATCAAGCACCATTCAATGACTCAAGAGAAAAAATTCTAAATATGCTATAGCAGGATGAGGTTAAGTCATGTTTGTCTCTTTATGAATTTGATGATAGAAGCACTTTTCATGTAGAACTAACTAAATGGAACAAGGTATGTGATTATTTTAAAGGTCCTCATTCAGTTTAAATGTAAAAATATCTTTAAAGAAGTCCTCCTGTTTGCATACTTTGTATTCTGTTCTAGATTTTTTGAGCATGTTTACTAGTTTTCTTTGATGTATACTGTATATGTATACAGCTCTTTTAGTTACAGCACTGCATCCATCTAATTGCAGAAGACAAAACTGAAAGCATTCAAGTTGTAGTACAATTTTATATATATATATATATATATATATATATATATATATATATATATATATATATATATATATATATATATATGAGCATATTAACGGATAATATATTTGTGATTATTTTAAGATAAAATGGTTATTTATACATTTAAAATTTTTCTTAAGGTTCTCTTTCCCTTCTCTTCTCTTTCTTCTCTTCCTCTTTTAATATAAGTAACTTTCATATATTGCATTGTCTTTCAAATGTATAAAGCAGTTACAATTCAGCCAGTTTTATGAAAAGCATGCTACTATAAATTACTGTTAAAAATATCATGAAAAAAGCTTTGTATTAGGACTACATATGAGTCAAAGACTTTTAGTCTTTAGCTTGAATTACTTAAAAGTAAACTATTGTAATCAATAACTATTTAACTGTTGACTTAATACTTTAATAATGTTTTAGATAGGGCTTTGTAAAAAGATTTATATTTAAATCTAGTAATATATTTACCTGTAAGTGTTAGCTGAAATGATTAAACAGAGAGTCAGTTTTCCCAGAATAGTCCTTATATTTAAGTTGTGATTTCTAGAGAATAATTATAGCAGGATAAAAAAAGACTTATGTTTCTACTCATTTTAAAAAATCTTAGATTTTGTTGAAGTATTTATATTTTGATCTGTTTTTTGCTTCTCCTTTCTGACATCTGTTCAGACTGTTTTTTCTGAAATTCTTTTAGAGTGGGAGACGTTCAGTCCATATCTTCAGTAATGGATATCACATTGTTGTTTCTTATATAAGTGGTTGTTTTTTTGATATTATTAAAAAACTCTAATGCCACTTGATAGATGAATTTTTATTTTTGCAGGAAAAGTTAGTTGAGCCTTTATACTGTTTTGCTTAAGTACTTTGATTATTGGCCAGTGATTTATCCTTAATCTGGTGGTTTTAATCAAATAATCATTGTCAAATCTTATGTTATTTTGACCATTCTTCAAAGGTGCTCTTGCCTATGATGTTTTCAAGATAAATTCCTTGTCAGGATATAATAGAAATTGTATTACTATTGATCCTGGAGGTAATGAAGGATCAGTTAATATTGGCTTACCTATAGCTTGATGAGCCCTTTCGATGTCATAAGAAAAATCCTCCTGCTTATTTAGGATTTTAGGTATCCATGCAGTCAAGAAAGAAACTATACCCCCCTTCTGTTTTCTTCTGACAGTCCAAAAATCCTTTGGTTACATTTTCTTTCTTAATTTTCTAGACCTATTTTATTCTGTAACCTGATACTGTTTTCTTAGAGAGTCTGTCTTTGTATTTATATCAGTTAAGGCAGTTCCTAAGCCTGTACATTTCATTTGTTGTAACATTTCTTTAAAAATGTCTTTTTGTTTGAAAGTATTTTCTTTTAATGACTCCAAGTTCTCTTTTAATCCATTCATTTTTAAGGATAATTCCTGGAGTGTAGATATGAGTGTAGATATAACTTGCCAAATATCTTTTTTTTTTTTTAGTGAGACATCTGCATGAGTATATTTTCAGTTGCTCAATTTCCCCAGGTACTTTTTGTTAAGTTCCCAAAATATTTTGACAGAAAATGTTGATAAAAGTTTCCAATTTTTGATTTATATAAGTTTATGTTCAGAAGAATTAGTTGGTGTAGGAAATTTCCTTTCAAAATAGTATTTTCCAGTTTAAGTAAATGGTGATTGAAGACTTCTGAAAAGTTGTTTCTTTCATGCAGTCATCCAGGCTCCACCCCCCCCCCCCCATCTGTAGAGTCTTTCACCAATACTA
The DNA here is from genome assembly GCF_019279795.1 of Protopterus annectens. Lineage (NCBI taxonomy): Eukaryota > Metazoa > Chordata > Ceratodontiformes > Protopteridae > Protopterus > Protopterus annectens. The sequence continues at coordinate 703,148,101 of NC_056729.1, read as the reverse complement.
TCCCTCCTCTGTTGAGACATGTCTGCTTTCAACATCAGCATACCTTTTGTATCTCTATGCTGGCTATAAGTTGTGTATTTTTCAGCTATTGGTGATAAGGAAATGTACTGCATCATTTTGTAAGTCTTCTAATCTCCCTTACAGGATGATTGAAAATCCTTCTGCATTAAGCATGCAAAACTGTTGATTTATTGTTTTTCTGTGGCTCTAGTATGACTTAGTTTTCATAACATATGACCAGTTCTTCAGCTGTGACTTTGACTACCTTGCCAAACTTCTTACATTTTTGTATTTTAATTTCTAATAATTAAATAGTAATTCTTTAGGCTGGTATTCATAGTCTGGGACTTCATAAATGTGTTACTGTTATGTGTGAATTACAGTGCTAAATGAATATGCAAATAAGGTTAGTGAAAGGCATTTGCGATGAATATGGAAAAGGGAAACTTTTTTTAAAAACATGCCATTTTTCACAAAAGAGTAACTTGTTTAATGATCAGCATTATGAAATTGTGAATTACTTCACAAAATCCTAAATTATTGTTACTATTTTTTATTTATTTTTTGCATATAGCAGCTAGCAAGGCTGAGCGCAGTCCTGCTCAAATGGTTTAAGGAAAGATGCAGACTATGCAGCAGCCAAGACTGATTTTTAAAAAAAGAAAATTGGTTCATATTTTTATATATGGGGGTATCATTTTTGTGGGCATCCTGATGGTTTCATTAAAAATAAAAAGGGAGTGGTAAGAATGACTGAAAAGGGGATAACAAAGCAAAGAGGTGAACACACAAGGGAAACATCCAGATGGTTTTTGTTGGAGGAGGTGGGAGAGGATGAGCACTATGTTTTTATCAGGGGATAGACCCCCTATTTTTCTCATTTTTTATATGAGGGTAGTGTGAGTGGGAAAAAGGGAAGAGGGTAAAACAGGAAAGGGTAAGGGAAGAAGGGCTGAGAAGTACCAACTAGAATTCTAGTCTACAGACCAACACATTCACTGCCAGATGGTGTTGCAGTGGATGATCCCGATGTTGAGGGGATAGGGGCCTTTGTTGGTATAGAGGTTAATACCAACTGAGACAGTGTATTTTCTGCATGCTAAAGAGAGGCTTTGACTGGCTGAATTCTCCTGTCCACTGCCTCTACCAGTACATCCTCAACCAAACTCCGAAGCCCTCTTTCTGTGAGGCTTTGCCAGTTTGCCCCATGCTGGAGTGTTTGCAGGACTAGCGGCTCCACTCTGACCCTGGCAGGATGTCCCCAGACAGGCAGAGAGTGATCTGTCCCTAGCCTGGGAGGTACATGCTTGGTCCACTCCTGAGTGACTTAAACCTGTTAAGAAAAGAAAGTAAATGGGAAGAGAAGGAAAAGAAAAAAGAAAAAGACAAAACAAACAAAAAAAGGAATGCATGAGCAAAATAAAAAAAAAATATAGAGAAAAAAGGGTAGGGTGAGACAAAATACAAAAAGCACAATAAGTCCACCCAGTACTGCTTAAATGCAATGTGATACAATATGGAAATACTGCAGTAAAGCTTATGGGAGGTGTTTACACTTACAATAGGGGTAGTGATTTGGGATGTGCTTTTGCGTTTGGGAAGAATGTAAGAGTAGTGTTTATGCATACCTATGATGAATTGAAATGGCAAGACCATATGACTTTCTGACGGGATGGGTATTTAAATTATGTACTTTCAATATAGAGAATACAGTAACCAAGAAAAAAATCAGTAAATCAGGTTAAAAATCAGATTATAAAACATTCCTCTTGATCTGTTAAGTCTTCAGTTGCACTTCTCTCATCTGTGAACAATGTTTACATTGTTTAATGTAACAATGTTTTCTTTAAGAGTAAAACACAAATCAATAGTAAAAACATTTATCAATTTTCCTGTTACATTGCATACCTATACGAATTAATACAATATTTTGCTAATATTCACTTTCATTCAAGAGGATAGTATTAATATATGAAAAGAGTCTTGAGTATTGTTTACAAAATGCATGTAACACTCTTGTTCTGTTATAGCTGAAGAGCAAATGCTGAATGTATCAATTCAAGAAAGTGTGTATTTCCTTTTCTACAGTACTGTGTCTGATTTAATAAGTAATACTTGAGTAAAACAGCACGCTCTCAGAAGACCTTTGTGCTGGTCATTCACTTAACACAGTGACCTCCACCCCCTGCCCCAAACCTGCAGTCTAAGTAGGGTTGTACGTGTAGCTAGAAATAATTTTGTTCATGCAGTGATGCAGTAGTTTGCATTGTCACCTCATAGCAAGAGGTTCTCTGGTTCGATTCTCAGCTGGGGTGCCTTCTGTGCAGAGTCTGTATGTCCTCCCTGTGTTCGTGTGAGTTTCCTCTGGGTACTCTGGTTTCCTCCCACATTACGAAGACATGCGTCTGGAGTATTTCTCCCAGGGCCTCCTCTGAAAATTTGTTTGTTCCAAGTCGAACTTTCCGGTAAACAAATGTTGAAAAAAAAAGTTAAGCAATGGTTATACTTATATTTGTGTGGCCCACACAAATCTATCTTCATGTAATGTTGTCTAGTATAACTCTTTTCCTGCAATGATAAAGAATTATAAATCTGTAATTACAGTTCTTTTTTCATAACTACATATATCCAGTTATCATTACAGATAACCTGTACAGTAGTAGATGATTTGCAGTTAGTTATACTGATTATTTCTACTTTTGCCTGATATTTCTATTTGTTATTTTAGTCTGTTCACATAGTACTAATATTCCTCTTTGTTCAAAAGAAGCATGCCTGATTAGCTATATGCTACTCATTTGCTATGCATTCCATAATAGCAGTACAACTATTATTTTCAGGTACAGACATCTGTTTTTCCAAATAAATGTATTTATGTAATTTTTTATTTCTTTGTAAAACACACACACACACACACACACACACACACACACATATATATATATATATATATATATATATATATATATATATATATATATATTTAGCTATGACTCAGTTAAGAAAAATATTTTGCTTACTATAGAACTCTGGCCTTCTCGCTGAAACCTGGTCTATCTTATCAGCCATCTGGTTAGCACTAAGTTTCTAAAAATCACAATACCTGTGATGGCACTGCTGACTAGCACTTGTTATACCTTTCAGGTTTGACAGGTGGTCACCCACCTCCTACCAGATATTGATTTTTTACTATGTAGGGTGATGCATGCACACCTCAGTCTCCTCCAGGAAAGAATCATGCAAAAGGCCGGGCATGATTAAGGTCTCCTTCTCAGACCAGCTGGGAGTGTGACCTGGTGCCTTCACAGGTGCTGCCATCATTTGAAGAGCCAGAACTAGAATGAGGAAATTATGTTGTGTGATGTATTCAGCACAGTTAGAACCACTTCCTGTTGGGTGTGGAATCACCTCCTTGACCAAACCCTTTTGGCTAGCATGATCATTAGAACAGGTATTGATACTACTGGCAAGTTTGGTGTAACCAAAACTGCTTTGTCACATACTGATTTTTCTTAAAGGAAAACACTTAACCTGCCCTGGACATCATTAATGTCTACATTAAGGGCACACTAAGTGTACACCATTCTGAGTGAAGAGACAACATAAGCAAAACTCTTTCTTGCTTCCTCCTAATTTTAATTTTCTTGCTGATTTTCTTGCAGCCCTATATATTGAGGGGAATCTATAAAGGTTACCATGAAGTGCAGACTACATTTAAATTAGTGTAATCTTTCTGAGTAACTAGATAGCAGAAAAATTGTGGTAAGGATGTTCTTGAAAACAGATTGTGCACACTTAGTGTAGACTTAGTCTAAGCATTAATGAAATGTCTCTACCTACTTTCCATCTATCATAGATTTTTTTAAATATATGGTTAATTACTGTCATTATTATGATTACTCATAAAAGTAATGTTCTTTTGCACCCAAACAGCAATATGTATCATGTAGTGAAGTAGAAATGTTATTTTTTTACAAATGATAGGGGATAAATGTCAATATAAATGTACTTTTTTAACATTTATGTCTTTATGACACATTTCAGTTTCTAGGGAGTGACAGACAGTGCTGGATGTGTGGGCATTAACTGTCAGATTGCTGTCAACCTGACATTCAGATAACTCCATTTTGAATTATCCAACGATATTCTTATTTTACTAGTTTAAGGTAATCCACACACCTCAGTGTAAAGTTTGGGATAGCTGCAGAGTGCCGCAGAGTTTGAAAATATCTGCAGTGCATCCATGTCTCTTTGAAATAAGTTCATGTACTGTGGGATGCATGTTCACAATTATCAAAATGTTGAATTTTGCTGATATGCCTCAGGACGGATTTGCATACCACTATGAATCATAGATATGCATATAAATTAGCCCGATTTACATATATAACAAGCAAATGGTCCTAAATTTTCACCAGCAGGTTGAGTGTCATCATATTAATTCATGAATAGCTGAGATAGGTGACAAATTTATTAGGATAACACAGACATCTCAAAGTGAGGAAAACTTTAAAAAAATATTATTATTTTGGAAGAGATACTTTAACAATTACTTTAATACTGGTTGAAAGGTCACGTGCTGTGACTTTTGAAATATACAATGCATATATTGATACCATTCTGTAAATGGTAATTTTGGTCATTTTGGAGTTGCATCTGATGACATGAGCTGTGGGTTACAGTAGTAATTATAGAAAATGACCAGTACAAAAATACAGTACAGTGACTGTGCATACATGAGAAAAATGCTTATTTTACTTGAGAAATTTCAGTGTTCGAAGGACAGGAATAGGCATGTGTGATGAATCTGATGTTTTGTTACTGACAATAGGGAAAAATATATGACAATGGCAGAGAATATTGCAGGTTGTTTTTGGTGGAAATACTGTCATTGAATGAAATTAGTTAACATAACATTGCAGTTTACATATCTATATCTGTGTGTGTGTCTGTATAGATATATATGATAGATAGATATATGTGTGTGTGTGTGTGTGTGTGTGTGTGTGTGTGTGTGTGTGTGTGTGTGTATATATATATATATATATATATATATATATGATAGATATATGTGTGTGTGTGTGTGTGTATATACATATATATATATATATATATATATATATATATATATATATATACATAATATATATTTATATATACAGTTATATGTGTTTTATAACCTAGAAGATAGAGTGGGTGGCAGGAATATTTGGACAGTGGTTTGTACTTTAATAGCTGATGTCATCCAAACAGTAATGTCACAAGTGTCTGAATGTAGCCTTTTTTTTCCTTTGAATGTAGTATTTTTATTTATTTATCTTTCTATGTAGTACCAATGGAGAATAAGGGATTAAAGCACAGTAACTATAACCATGAGAGTATTTAGGACATATGGGAAACTTGTTTTTGGTAAAGGGGGGCTCAGGCAAGACAAGAGGAATAAAGCCTGGAGTCAAGTAATTGTTGAAATCTATGCAGTTGGAGGCAGAAAGTGAGCATTAGCACAGTACATTAAATGGGCAAATGATATGGTAGCATATGCTAGAAGCAAGGCCAGGCAGAATGCAATTTCCTAGACCATTGGGGGGGGGGGCTCTCTGAATCTTATTAAGTTGACACCAGATGATGAATAAATTCTAGCTATCTGTGGGGATGACTATGGTGCAGAAGATCTTCATTCCTCTGTTTATTCCAGCTATTTTTTCTCTAACAACTACTCTATTATTCCTATGGTATATGCAATTAATATATCAGACCTAACCTCTTAAGTTTATGCTTGTTAACATGTAATAATCTTTTTGCACTGCCTTGCAACATGCCTTTGATAAACTGTTTCATCTGCTAGTTCCATCACAACTCTGTATTATTTCTAATGCTTGTTAACTATTTGAAATTATTTGTTTGAACATTTTAGAATTGTATAAATTATCAACAATAATCTATTGTACTTAGACTGTTTTGGAGCTTTTCTCCCCAGGACTCCATTGAAAATGGGTTCATCTTGGCTCAATGGGCTATCCTGTTAAACCAACTGCAAATAAATAAATAAATAAATAAGATTGTGCAGCAGGAATAATTAGAGATGGTGGGACACTGTTCCATCTAGCATTGTCTGCAGCAGCAGTTTTAGTCATCAGCTCATGAAGGTTGGTTTAAAATGCACACGTTAAAGACAAAACTGAATGCTAAATTATGATGTAATTAAACATGTCACAATTCATTATTATTAGGTGATCCTGTACATCATCAGTTAATGAAAATGAAGGCAGTGTGCATGTTAAGTATCCAGCTCACCCCTTTGTATACCAACTGTACCATTTGCTGTTGCATTGTTATTAATGTTTTGTAATAATTTATTTTTACAGAGTCAACATCAAAAACAAACAATTCAATCATACCATTAAATACAGATGAAGTCAGCAGCAGAATGGGTGATGATGATGATTATAACATAGTTATATTTATGAGGCAGCCTGAGGGGAAGTGGCAGGCAGTTCCCAAGTTTAATGGCAGGATCTCTCATCTCATAACATATTAGTAACTCTACAGAAAGTGACATTGCATCACAAAGTCAAACCCAAGGTGGCATTCCACTCGCACTTATACATCAGAAACAGCCCTGCACCCCTGCACCAGTATCTCCATACACACAGTATACACTGAGGATGATGGCAGATGTTCTGAGGTCACAGCATTACAAAGGAGTGTCAGATGGAGGAATCATTTATGACTACCTCAGGAAATATGTAAAGCATTGGCTGGCCAACAAGAAATGTGCTGTGACATAGGGCTCAAAGCACTGCCACAGAGACAGCTGGAAGTGGTCAAAGTCCCCCAGGGTATGTGTGATGATTTCCAGCTTTACTTTGAAATGACAAAGAGCAGGGATAATGCCATGGTATTACTGATGTGTGATGACACACCAAGCCTCAGTTGCAGCATCCATTTGTACACTAGTTAGGACATACCAGAGTCAAGCAGGACTCAGTCGTATGATAGGTAGGGGATGAGGTACTGTCCAGACACAATGGGGAGAGATCACATGCTACTTGCTTCTCAAGACAGTAATGTCAGTAGCCACAGTGAACAATGACAACGGATTTCACACAGGCCATGTCAGCGGTCATCTACACCTAGAAAAACCTCATGATCAAGCAGCAGTGTCAGGTCAGTGGCAGCAGGATCAACTTCATCAAGTAGATCACAGCATCAGACTAACTCAGCATCAGACTAACTCACCTTACAATTCTCTTGGCAGTCCATCTTCTGAAGCAGTTTATCATTACTAGGCCTACCAATAGGGATGTGTATGGCTTATTCATCTGGAATTACTATGAATTATGTTCACTGATAGATTTGTCTGTTTAGGTAGAGTATTTTTTGGGGGCGAGGGGGTCTGTGTACAGCAAATTGGTACATGGATAAACACTTGACAAAAATCATTGATACCTGGGTTGCTGGGTTGCTGCTCCTTCTGGGGGCAGTCACCTAAAGCATCAAAACAGTAATGAAGAAACTAATTCAAGGCAACTATATCCGAAGGAAATGACACATTAAAATGAGCATCCTGCCATGTAAACTTGACTGCTGCCACTACACCCTCCTCACTGTGCAAATAATGCCAGTTTCTGAAGTCAGAATTTATTTTGTATGACACTATAAAAATAGTCTGATGTCCAATACAACAGAATATAGTAAAAAGAAATGGCATAAGTTACTGAATTATTTCCTTGTTGCCAGCATTGCTTTCTATTGCATAGTGAAGAAGTCATTAAAGCAAAATATATTCATTGCAGCAGGAACAACTATTGAGTTATTTCTTGATTTGATCACTTTCAGCATCACTGAACAGGAATCAGTGAGCAGTCAGGCAAACAGGTTATTTATTTATTTGTCTTTTGTTAACCGGGATGGTCCTCTGGGTTGGGGCCCGTTTTCAGTGGAGACCTGAGGAGAAAAGCTTGGAACTGGAGTAAACAAGCAGTTAAAAAAGAGATGAGAGACAAAACTCTCACTTTCTTTGCACAAGAATCACTAACAAAGACAAAAAATAATGAGGGGACGAAGGTCCAAAACCAGTGACAATGTTTACTTCTACTCTAATTCACTTATAAAGCTAATTACATGGTATATTTTATATCAATTTGATTTTTCTTTATGTCCCCCCCACGGTTGAGTGGTGTTTGAAAGACATGTGTAAATGGGTGTGCCTTCGTTGAAGGTTGGGCATCGAGCTGGCACCTCGGTACCATAAAAATCTACTGCCAATTATTAGTGGACCGGAGTTCCACTGTGGTGACCCCTAACCAGGAAAAGCCGAAAGAAGAACAACAAGAAGTGTGAAATTCTTAGGTTTGTCATTACTGGCTGATTGCATTGCTTGACAATTTATCAGAAAATCAAGCATTTTATGAGGCATAAGGCAACAACATTAGTCAAAATCTGGGATGTTCTGCAAAATTAGGGACAAGTGAAAGCTTTGCAGGGAAGATAAATTAATGTATGGATTTACATAAGAACTGACAAAGAAGTCTTACAAGAAACAATAAAGGCAGTTTGAGGCACTGGCCACTTTGATAGATATCTGAAGCCAATAAGCACCTTTACATTAGAAACCTAGAAGAGGCTAGACCTTACAGCAATGTTAAAAAACAAGTTTGCATAAGATATTAGCCATTTAGACACCAACAGCAAGACAGATTGATTATTTTTAAACAAATTCATTTATCAATGTGTATTTCCTTCTCATTGAGGACTATGACTTTATGGCCCACTCCAGCACTGAGTTCCCCCTTTTGCTACTTCAGAGTTCAATACATTTTCCGAGGCAAACTATCCTACAGCTATATACAGCTAGATGGAAATTGGGGCTGGAAGGTCATTACTAGAGGCCAAGGAATTGAGCTGTTTCCTATCCACTGTGGAAGAGATGCAGTGTTATATATACTGCTTTAGTGCATACACAATTCAATATACAAAATATACTGACCAAATCCCGTCCTAGTTTGTTTTTTTCACATCTATGCCATCTGCTGCATCAGCAGCCTCCACCTGCAGTCTGCCCTGTTTTGTTAATATTTCATGCCCAGTACATGAATGATGAATAAGTAATCGGGAACTTAATTATGTCCTCCACTTCTATTCTTCCCATTCAGTGATAGCACTTTGTTCCTGGTATGTGTTGCCATTATCCAGAGCAAATCCCCTGCACCAAAGGCTTGATTACAGTGAATAAAAAAATGCAATGTAGCATTTTATCATTAACAGCAAGGTATATCAATAAACTGGATACCTGTTGCTAGGACATTTTATATTCAATCATTTAATTCACTTCTTCATTCTTTTACTGATAACCTGCTTAATCCATTTCAGAAGAATAAGAGAGCCAGCATCTATCACAAAATGCAGTGGACAGAAGACAATGAAACTAATCCTGAAGAAGGATGAAATGCACTCAGTCTCCGAGTCACAAGTCACATACACATACAGTTCCTTATTACAAGATCAAATGCTCAACAGAGTGAACCACTCAAAGATGAAAACCCAAAAGCTTGAAAATAAAGGCAAAATCACATCACCAGCTTTTTTACAGGGGAACGACCTTCCTGCACCACCAATACAGAGGGCTACACCCCCACACTCCCTGCTGATTATGTATGCCAACTCTGAGATCACACTACAGTTGGGAAGGATGTAAACCCCCTAACTCCACTATACCACAATCGCACACAATGAACATACACATAATTCAAGATTTTGGGTTTCCAATCTTCCTGGCTCAGTCTTGTGTAGCTCAGTCTTTTGAGCATTCAGTCATGTTATAAGAACCCACCCACACACACACACACACACATACACACACACACACACACACACACACACACACACACACACACACACACACACACACACACACACACACACACACACAGAGCATTAATACAAACAGAAATGCATACCTATGGGCAGTTTTTAGAGGCTCACCTATGGCATATCTTTGTAATGTAGGAGAAAACTGGGATACTTGGAGAAAGCCTACATGAATAGAGTGAGTAGTGCAGACACCACACAAAAAGCACCTCTGCTGAGAATCATGTGGTAGTTTATAATTCATTTTAGCAAATAAAGTATTATATACAAACTGCAATAAAAGACCGTTTATATTAGTAGAAGCAATGGACTCCCAAATGTTCCTTAGGTATTGATGTTCAAATTAAATAATCTTCATTGCAGATATGGCACTACATTACACTCATTGCCACAAAAATGCTTATTAAGTAGATTAGCCTAAATACTAACATAAATCAAGATATATATATTTTTCCATAAAATCTATCCTTTTTATGTTTTCAGTGTATCTTCCTGCTAATCTGCTGCAAAAATCAAGAACCAAGCCCTACTCTAAGTGCACAGAGAGATGAACACATAGCCAGGAATTATTGGACAAGTGAGACTGTGGGGGGGGGGGGTCAAAAAATAAAATGAGAAGTGTCTAATCTCATGTATATTTTCTGATGTCATATTCCTCCTTTATTCCTTCACAGGTTTGCAGGAATCTCCTGCACTTGCTCTGAATTGATGGAGTTCTTTACACAGTTACCGATCATACTTTTCTACAGAAACTGTGTTTTACAAAACCATAAAAACTGTCAAACTTCCTCATAAAGCACAACAACAATAATAATCTCAGGCCTCGGCAGCGTAGAAATGACACTGCTCACATACCACCCCACTTGAAGCTATTTCTGAAAGTTTGTTTTTATTTATGTAATTACTGGACTATACAGACAGATCTTTTCCAGCCACATCCCAAATCACACAGGCAGCAGAAAGGATTGCGTGCATGGATAATTTAGAATGGTAAGTAAACATCATGTTTTATAAGGTAAGAAAAAAATCAGAATGTCTTAATGAAACCCATGTGACTGTAGGGAGAACATGAAAAAAAAACTTAATTCTGCTTTCTATACTACACTTTCCTCCAAACAAATACAAATCCAGTCCGCATATTTCTTAACTTTAAGTTTGTCCTTGTACCTCATTGCCCACCTATCCCCATTTTGAATGTGACACTGAAACTGTGGTGACCCTGTAGCACATTTAAGGGTCACTGTTTCTGTTACTGCTTTGCCACTTTCAACCTAGTGTATTGTTTTTTGGTCCACATTTGCCTCCCGCCACTCAGTATACACACCTAATGCTTAACCTTTCTCTGATTATTTTGTTCATATCTGTGACTTTGGCAAGACATCATCTCCCACATTGTTGAATTGGTAACATTCTGCCACAAGTCTTATTCATATGAAGTTACCTTATATCACAGAAGTGATTAGAAGTTACCTGATATTCTTTGCTTGTTTGTTTAATAGTCTCTGTGATTGATTATTCCACAGTTATTTCCTGTAGCTATATTTATTAGCAAACATTCAAAAAAACCCATGTCAGCAAGATAAGCAAAGAAAAGCACAGTACCTCTCCATCAATCTTCAACTTAAGCCTAGTTTTATTATTTGAGAGTGTAAATGAAGCCATACACAAAACATGATAGTTAATCAGCTCAGTTTTGGGGTGAAAATCCTACTGGGCAGTCAGCAACAGGAAATGACTACTATTAGACTGTTAGCCATACAAGAAGCATGAAGCTGTGGTCACTAATACCAAAGGACTAGTCAGAAGCTTTGGTTACTGTTACTACTGGACAAGCCACTAGGGCAATACATGATGAAAAATGCCTGGTCCACTAGCAAATGTCTGTGTCATTTACAATGCAATGACCTTGTTGTAGCCTAGGGTGAAGCCCCCTGAGGGAGCAGGGCCCTATTAGGCCAAATTGGTTAATTTGGCCTAAGCTGGGCCCTGGTTTCAGCCCAATGATTTGGAACAAATGAGATGTAATGGTTGCCTTATGGTTGGCAGGCATGGGAGTCATAACACTGCATTTAAAAGAAACATGCAGAAAATGGAAAATCATGGAGAGAATCCTGAAGGGAAGGCAGCTAGCATTTCTTGAGGACAGCAATCAATTTGGGTTCAGGGTCATTAGCAGCTGTCGATGACACATGATGCAGTTTTATCACTGGCTAGTGGTGAAAAGGACAATGTCATAAAATAGGGAAGTGACCAGTGCAGTACCATGGGGGGGTTGCCTGGGATGCAGTATCAGACATATCCGAATTAACACAGAACAGAATTAATCTCTTTGATGATGACACAAAGATAAGTGCTGCAGTGCAGGATGGACTTAAGTGTTAGTGAATGATTTGTAAAGGATGAACAAAAGGGCAGCAAGGTACCAGCTGAGGTTCAATGCAAAAAAAAAATGCAAATGCAAAGCAATAGACTTCAGCAACAACAACGTTGGTGAGAAGTATCAGCTGGGAGGAGTAGAATCAATGGGAAATGGGCTGAAAAATGAATCTGAAGGTGCTGATCACTCCTTGATTGGACAACTGGAAGTGGCGTGAGAGGACAGTGGTAGCTGCAAACAGAATACTGGACTGCATCCTCTGGGTAAATTCAACAATCCAAGAATTAATGCTTTCCTTTTACTTAGCCTTTGTCAGACTATACTTCCAGTACTGCATGCTGCTCTGGAGGTTATAAAAGGAAAAGGACATTAGGCTAGCAGAAGGAATTAAGTGGGAGCTATCAGAAAATGCACGTGATGGAGTAAAAGGAGTATGACTAGATGCTGCAGAAGCTAACGCTCTTCTCACATGAAAGCAGAGGTCAGAGAGAGAACATGATGTTGGTGCACAATATTATGTTAGGGAGATGTAAAAGGTCATTGTAACAGGAAGCAAGAGGGACGGACAGCAGATTGTAGGGGGCTAATTGATCCCTGGATTCCTAAAGTTTTTTTGTTTCACAGAGAGAGGCCTCTGTAAGCATGCAATGAAGAAGTGAAGTGGGTTGTGGAGAGGAAATCTGCAGAGACATTCAAGAAGGCATAAGCTAGGTGGAAAAAAATGATAAGGAGATCGGTAGGAATGGAAGGAGGCAGGACATTACGCCACTAAAGAAGGCAGAGTACACTGAATTATTGCCTTATTCTTCCACCAAGCAAACCTGATATGATGTGGGGATACAGGTGTAATTAAAACAATATTAAGCAAGATGGGAATGAGTAGACAATGGAATCCCATTCACACGAGATGTAAGACAAGAACACAAACAGCATGCAACATAGCCTCCCAAATTAAGTAAAAGTCCGGTCTTCTCATTTAGATATAAAAGCTAGATGATTCAGAAAACACCGGTTTCTGAAATTATTTATGAATAATGTTGATATTGGAAGGTAAATAAGAATCCAAACTGTAAAATTTCTACAGCATGAATGAAGTTGCCGTGTCATGTTTTGCCTTAAGCAATAATCAAGTGATCCTACAGAATCACACTAGGGGCCTGCAATATCAGTAGCCTTACAAAACCTATTTTTAAGTTCTTCTAAGATCATAGCAGCAGGAAAGCTATCTTAAAAAGGATAAGCTAAAGTATACCTTCACAAAAGGTCATAAGGGTAACAGTTCGAAAAACTCCAGATTATACTAACATTCTTTTCATCAAAAAAGTCTTTCATTTCAGTTATAAGAATGTGCAGAAATTTTGGTATTTGTACACAATGAGATTCCCCATTATTTTTTACTTACTCTGCTGAGACTGCAGCTTGTTTAGATAAACTGGCCATCAGTACAGACACAGGAAAAAGACACCCACTGCTCAGGGTTCTTTCAAGCAAAATTAGTTGAGTGTTACTGAATGCACTACTATGTTGTAAAATAAAACTCTTATTATACAGACTGTGTTGTTTACATTTTTGGACCTCTGGATAATTATACGCACATGTCATGCACTTAAGATTTTGCTTTCTTTTTCTTTGAATTTGATAATTGGGGTACATCATTGATCACAACTGACCAATACCAATCTCTACCTGAGAAAGAAATAAAAACAGTGAACCAATTAAAACATGCAATGAGTCTACCTGCCAAAGAGAGATGAAACAAGCATGTACATCCCATTATGATAAAGTAATTAAGAATAATATACAATATAAATCAAGAACAGTGAAACAGTACCAAAGCATGCAGATGTGCACACACACACACACACACACACACACACACACACACACGCACGCACGCACGCACGCACGCACACACACACACACACACACACGTCTATGTCATTTGATTGAATGTTCATTTGGATGAAACTCAAATGATTGAACCCATTAGACTGAAAATTAATTTCAATGAAGAATGTAGAAGTCTACAGAAAGTATTGGATGGTGTCATTTCTTATCAGAGGAATAATTATGGAAATAAGTCTAGCATTATATATGTGGCTTGCAATGGTCAGTGTCATATACCCCCGATCTGTAAAATATTGTGCTTTTGCTCCAACACTCATTAACTATGTGTGGTGTTTTTTTTTTCTTTTCTTTTCTGTATGGTTATGCAGCCATTACATTAGTGTATATATATATATATATATATATATATATATATATATATATATATGGGTCTACTTTCATAGACCGAACGTACGAATCGCCGACACACATGTTCCCGACCCCAAACAACCGAAAACACACCACACCAACAACTCAACATACCGAACACCACAACACCGACACAAAAACGCCAACTACACATTGCACACAACAACATATCCACTAACCTTAACCTAAACCCTAACCCTAACGTCTGACACTACCGCACACTTACCCAACCTGCACCCTAACCCTAACTCACTTAACCCACCCCTAAACCTCAACACCGTCACTACCGCACACTTACCCTACCTGCACCCTAACCCTAACTCACTTAACCCACCCTAAAACATGCAGCCCGTCACTATCGCACACTCACTCCACCCACATTCTAACACTGACACACTTAACACTACCCTACACTGCTCTACGTCACTTCCACACACTTACCTCACCGGAACCCTTAGTCCGACACCACCGCACACTCACCTTTCCCACACCCTATCCTAAAATTCCTCACTATCGTACACTTACCTGTCCGCTCCCCAATACTACATCTTTCACTTTCGCACACTTACCGTATCGCGCTCACACGCTGCCGTTGTCGGTCTCTCAACCGTCGGGATATCGCGTTTTCGGTAACCTACCTGTTCGGTCGTTCCGTCTCGGTCTTCCGGGTGTCGGTGACGTGGCGCTTCGGTCTATGAAAGTAGACCCATATATATAAATATATATATATATATATATATATATATATATATATATATATATATATATATATATATATATAGATAGATATATATCTAAATTTGAGATTGCAGAAGGGTTTCCCCCCTCCCTACTACAAAAATAGTTTCAATGGTTTATCAAATGAATTTTCATTCTTATGAGTTTTCAGTCATATCGGTTCAACCATTTGGGTTTCAATAAAATAAACATTCAAACAAATGAACATTCAAACAAATGACATAAACCCATATATATATATATATATATATATATATATATATATATATATATATATATATATATATATATATATGGGTTTATGTCATTTGCTTGAATGTTGTGGCGACCCCTAACGGGAACAGCCGAAAGAAAAAGATGATGATATATATATATATATATATATATATATATATATATATATATATCTATATATATATATATATATATATATTTTAGGGTTAATATTATGATATTGCACGCTCAGAAGAGTAAATGGCACATAATCGACCCCATGTAAGAGAAAGCTTACACCGTCGAAACCTCAGAAGAGCGATTTTTTTCTAAGGGAAATGAATCGCTGTTCCGAAACAAAAAAAAAAAACAAAAAAAAATGTATTACATTACATAATGTGGGGGGCAAAGCCCCCCACACTCCCCTACTTAAATATACCAACTCCAAGATTGCACTACAGTGCCAAAAGGGAAAGGGAAACAGAAAATGACTACTATTAGTCTGTTAGCCATACAAGAAGCATGAAGCTGTGGTCACTAATACCAAAGGACTAGTCAGAAGCTTTGGCTACTGTTACTACTGGACAAACCACTAGGGCAATACATGATGAAAAATGTCTGTTCCACTAGCAAATGTCTGTGTCATGTACGATGCAATTACCTTGTTGTAGCCTAGGGTGAAGCCCGTTGAAGGAGCAGGGCCCTATTAGGCCAAATTGGTTCATTTGGCCTAAGCTGGGCCCTGATTTCAGCCCAATGATTTGGAAAGAATTTGCTGAAAAGCTGCTTCCCTATTTTGCCTTTTCACACTTTTCAGTTCGACAAAGATGCATTTGACAACCTGCGTCTGTGTCAGCATAATAGGGAGCCTATATATATATATATATATATATATATATATATATATATATATATGTATATAAATATATATATATATATATATATATATATATATATGTATGTGTAGTTTACTATAATTTTACAGTGTTTTACAGAATCACACTCTGTATTGACCCACTTCAAACAAAAATTCATAATGTCAGATTCCAGTATATCCAAAATAAATATCAAATTTGAAATCCCTCACAGCTCTGGACCTAGGGACAAGTATTAACATGGGTTGAGAAGGAGATGAGATTTGTCAGTCGGAAATATCAGTGTTTGGCATTTTCATCTTTCGGTTTTCAGACTTCGTGCAATTTGGATTCGACTGAGTATGATTCAGCAAAATGATAGTAAAGCTATATATATATATATATATATATATATATATATATATGTATATGTATATATATATATATATATATATATATATAAATATATATATATATATATATATATATATATATATATATATATATATATAAATATATATATATATATATATATATATATATATATATATATATATATACACATATCTATTTTACAAGCTCAAAGTTTCAAAACTTCAAACTGCAAATTGTCGCGATCATAAGAGAAAGTTTGAAATTATAATAAAAAAAAATAAAAGCAAAAATGTTTTTTCTTACATCTTTTCAGGGGGCAAGCCCCCCTGCACATCCTTGCACCCCCTGCTAAATAAATATACCAACTCTGAGATTAAACTGCAGTGAGGAAAATGGTAAATTTCCACTTCCGCACTGTATGGTGATCTCAGAAGGGTAAAGAGTAACCGTGTATTAGATAATGTGTCTGGAATTACTAAGGCATTGGCATGATGTACTTGATTGGAGGTAATACTTAGAATGTAGGCAGAATTTAAGCTAAGAAGATATTTCTTTGAGTTTGGCTTTGTGGGCCTGTACAGTAGCTCTGTGATTCCAGAGGCAGTAGGATCAGGATTCCCTTACTAGTTTTGCTGTTAGAGGAAAGGTTGCCTGTCTCTCTAGAAGTCTGAGCTTAAGACAGTCAGATCTTTTTTTGACTGTAAGCCATTTTGCTTTGCTAGTGTTTTACAATCATGTTCATGCTTAGGGCAGAGTGTAATGAATTAGCAGATTCTATTACTTACTGTTTGAATCAGTGTGGAGTTTCTTTTTAAGGCATACTCTAAGGGAGAGTCTATATTCTGATTAGGAATAGTTGATTAATTGCCTTTGCCTATATTATTCTTGAGGATTTTGAGCAAAAGGGAGATTTTGATAGCCTAAAATAGTCATGAATTATTCTTTTTTGTATTGCTTAAGTGTATGTTGAAAGTGAGAGATGGATAGCCAGATTCCTAGATATTTGAAAGAGTATGGTTTACTATTGCAGTGTTATGGTGATCAAAAGTTAATAATGGTGAAGGAATTTTGTTAAGCTTCTGTTTGGTTTGGATGAGTTGAAAAGAAGCTTTTTGTTGCTAATCAGTTTGATAAGGACAAGGAAGTTAAATTGTAGTTGTTTTGTAGGAATGTTAAGGATTTATTACCTCTGTAGAGGACTAGTTCACTGGAATAGAGAAACAGGAGAAGGTGCCGTATAGCTATGGATAGTTTGTTTATGTAAATAGAGAAGTGGATGGAAGTAAGGACTGAGCCTTCTGGGAATCCTTGTTTGATTATTGCTGAGTGTGAGATGGCAGACTGAACTTTTAACACAAAAGTGGTTATTAGAATTGTAGTTATTGTACTAAGGTAGGGCATTCAAACTAATATGTGTGTCAAGTGTATGTCCAACTTATACATGAGATTGTTGATGTGCTGAAAGTTGAGATATATTTAGTATGGACATATTAACATTTTTTGGGAAAAATAGATGGCAGCAATAAAATGGACTTTGACAATAACACTGATAATCTTTTTGGCCTCGTGGAAGGAGTATGCAAATTTGAAATCCTTCCAAATTGTTTTGATAGTTACTGGATAGAAAGATGACTCTAAATGTACACAGAAATTTTTTCCTATGTTGTCAACTACATCTGAAAAAATGAGGAAACACTTTTTCAAACTCAGCCCACATTGCCATATAACCAATGTTTAATGACCTAATAGTGATGATTGAACCTGTATTTATAGATTCCACTCTATAACAGACTAATACGAGTCTGACACAACAGGAAACCACTATGGTATTTTTATGTTGCACTGTTGAGCAACACCAGAGAATAGAAAATGTATGGGAGCAGTTGGAACAGTCAGAAAGAAGTGTTTTACACAATAATATGGAAGTGGCTGTTAAGCATTTTTGGATAGGTATCAAAAATTAAGTTCCTTTGAGACACACACATTGTTGAATGTTATGCAGAAAGTTCTGTAGAGAAAGGATGAACTACAGAAATAACTGATATTTAACTGGATATGTAAGTATATTATTAAACTTAACACTGGCAATGAAAGCCTGAAGAAATTTAAAAACAATAATCAGAACAAACATAAAACAAACATCAGATATATCCACCACGGAAAACTGATGTTAAATCTATTAATGAATGAAATGCCCAGAGCAAAGGTGATACAAAATGGAAATATTAGGCTACAAGGAGAAAAGGATGCAGAAAGAAAAAAACAGGAAGATAATACAAGAAAGAGTTTTGAATAAATTCAAAAAACAGAGAGATGAAGAGAAAGAATCTGATGCAACATTCTTCTGTTGTGCTTTAAACCACTGTGTTTGCAGAACATCAAGTATCCAGTCATGAGACTCAACCCATTCATCCCTGTACTAGGAAGATACCCAGAATACTATGGAGTGAGTCATCTGGGAGAGGTCATCACCTCAGCAGCAATGAGGGATCTTCGTGGCCCTGCTCACACACAGTCCTTTGGCTCCATCTCTTTTAGGGTGCTCATCTTTGTCACCTAAATAGGTGGGTCTGGTGTGCCCCCCTAGATCACAACCCTTTGGTGATTTGTCTTGATTGGTCGGGGTATAGAACTACATGGAGCACAACCCCACCCCTAGGAGCTTGGCATCATCTAGGATGTTATCAATGGGCACATATCAATGTTAGGCCCTAACTCCACCCCTGCTGGTGATGTGTGTACCTCCATCACTGCAGGGACTACCAATGCCCTTCTATCTATGCATGTTTACTCATTCTTATGCAATGACAAGGGCCCAGAGTGCATCCAGAGTCACCACTGCCATTCTCCCCAGCCCCTCCTGACACAGGGGGCCAGTGAGGAGGAGACCCTCATCCAGCCACAGTGCATGTCCAGTTCCACTTCATACCTGAGCCCACATAACACATGCACTCAGGTCACTCCAAAGCAAGTACAAGTATGACTCCATCATTGTCCATGCCAGTGTGAATGACCTGAGATGTACCTTACTGGACTACATGAAAAGAGACATAGAGGAGCTTTCTGACCATGTAGCCCAGGCTGGTATGACCCTGACCTTGAGTAGCATCTTGCCCTCACCAAGAATGATGCCACAGTATAAAGACAAAATGATCAGTTTCAACAATTGGCTAAAGTATTGGTATCATTCAAAGGGGATTCAGTGTCTGTCAGCCTGGGATGACAAGCTCGACAAGCCACGTTGCTTCGCTAGGGACGGCTTGCACCTGTCACCCTTAGGCTTTCGTATACTGGCCAAGGCTCTTGCCACCCCTATAGTGCCTTTTTTCAGCAAGGCTCAAAGGACAAACCCACCTCCATAGACAACCCAAGGATAAAAAAACTAAAGGTAATGCTACTCAATGCCAGAAGTCTAAATCTCAAGATGCACGCACTCGAGGCTCTCCTCAGTATTGAGAAAATCGATGTCTGTGCAGTAACAGAAAACTGGTTCAAGGCTCCTGAGAGCACCCCAACACTACCAGGTTATAACTCATACCATGCGTTTCGGCCCCAAAACTCGGACCAAAGCAGAAAAGGAGGGGGAGTATCTATAGTCATCAAAGATACCTACACCTCCAGGTTAGTGGCACTGCACAAAGCATCGAAAACCATCCATGTGCAACTAACAGCGGGCAAAACTGCCTTTCAGTTTGTAGCCTGCTACAGAACACCCTCCCTATCACAGGAACCCCACCTGGCATTCCTGAGAACACTGGAGAATATGAAGGTCTCTCCAAACACTATGTTATTGGGTGACTTCAACTACCCAAGCATTGATTGGGAAAACTACTCAAGCCCAAACACCCTCGCCCAACGGTTCCTTGAATTTATAAACTCTATCACAATGGAACAACTGGTCACCACTCCCACAAGAGGGAACAACATATTGGACCTGGTCATCACCAACATGGGGACTCTATGTTCCACACCAGAGGTAAACCCCTCATTGGTAAGATCAGACCATAAACAAATTTCCCTGGACATCCATATCCCGTCCCCACCCCCAGCCAAGGAAATCACTGTAAAGAATTTCTCAAAAGCCAACTTTGCACTTCTCAAGACTGAGGTGGAATCCTTCAAAGCCCCTGGGCCAAAGGATAATACAGCCAAATTCACAGAATCCTTTACAAATGCATTCTATGAGCACCTGCAGGAATGCATGGATCATGTTATCCCAAATAAAACCAAGACTCACTCTTCCAAAAACAGGAGACAGGTCTGGTGGACCCCGGCCATAAATAAGCTATACAACAGAAGGAGGAAGCTACTACATGACAGAGGAAAATCCCAAAAAGGGAAGGCATCTCTGATCAGTATTAGCAAGAAACTTCGATCCCTCATAAAATCATCAAAGGCCAGTTTCGAAAGAAAAATTGCCCTAGACACTAAAGATAATCACAAGGCCTTCTTTGGTTATGTCAGGAACATGGGCGGAAACTCCCAGATATGCTCTGAATTGTTGCATAACGGTACAAAATATACTGAACCTACAGCCAACATCCTGGCAGACAGATTCAGCGCAAACTTCTCCCCCCCTTCCCCCCTAAAGGAGCAAATGCCTATCCCAACTGAATGTAACCTCCCTGACATCACAGATGCACAGGTGAAATCTGCCCTCTCCAAAGCAAAAAACACAGCATCTATGGGACCGGACGGTGTCCAGGCTGTGTCTTACATGAGCTCCAAGAAGAACTGAACCCTCACATTAAGTCACTGTTCAAACTTAGCCTTACTACAGGATATGTAGATATGTACCCAAAGAATGGCATACAGCTACAGTGGTCCCACTCCACAAAGGTGGTGCCACAACAGACCCCGGAAACTATCGCCCCATAAGCCTAGTCTGGTCTGTAAAGCTATGGAGCGTATTATCATGGAACTCATAAACAAAGACATTGGGAGCCTCCAGACACTGGACCCTACCCAATATGGCTTTGTTAAGGGCAGATCTTGCCTCTTAAACCTAGTTGATTTCTTTGAAACAGTTACCAAAGCCATAGATGAGAGCAAGGTAGTCCACACAGCCTACCTGGACCTCGCAAAAGCCTTCGACACAATACCCCACTCAGGCATCATAAATAATTTTACCAGCTTAAATATCAACCCCTATATCACATGATGAGTTGTAAACTGGCTCAGAGATAGAACCCACATGGTCAGAATCACAGGTGCCATGTCCGAATCCAAACCAGCTACAAGTGGCATCCCACAGGGCTCAGTTCTGGGACCTCTCTTGTTCGGTATATACTTCTCTGAGGTTCAGGTTAACATGGGGGGATTATGGCTGACAAAGTTCGCAGATGACTGCAAACTGGGGGCCATAATCAAATCTCCAGTTGACACAAGCATCCTCCAAAAGGGTCTCACAGAGATGGATGCTTGGTGCCAGAGCCATGGCCTCAAGCTAAAGTCTACAAAGTGCTTAGTCATCCCCTTTGGGAAAAACAAGGTGCCCACAAATTACCACATAAGTGGTAATCCATTAAGTACGGAAGAAGTAATTAGAGATTTGGGGATCAACGTAGATAGTAATCTCTCCTTTGATAATCATGTTGCCAAAGTGGTTAGAAAGACCTTCTATATAGCCCACCTTATCACGAAAGGGTTCGCATCTAAATCAAGAGAGGTCATTGTGCCCCTCTACTCATCACTCATCAAGCCCATAATTGAATACAATGCCACTTTTGGGATGTACATTACCCGACACCTGCAGCAACTGGAGAGACCCCAAAAGTACCTCACCAAGAGGATCATGGGCTACAAACAGATGTCCATGCAGCTCGAATAAAGAAACTCCAGCTCTACTCAGTTGCTTACCACCTACTCAGAGGCGATCTATGCCTGACGTACAAAGCCATGTCAAACCCAGAATTAATGGACATGCTCCACCTCAAAAAATCCAAGTCCCTTAGAGCTACACACTCCAGGGACCTAAACCTCAGCACGAAAATAAATAGGACATGCTGGAGGGACAGATTCATTTCCCAGAGGCTCCCCTCATTCTGGAATAGAATCCCAATTCATGTTAGACATAGCCCCTCGCTGACCCTCTTCAAGTAAAATATGGACGCGTGAATGGGAAATCGTAAATTCACCCCTGGGATCTCTTCTCTGTCCCTGCTAGACAGTGGCACAGTAAACTAATCTTAAAAGGGTACCTTCTGTAACCTACTTTACAGAGGCACAGTAGGCTAATCTAACAGGGAGGCGGAAGCCAAATACACTCTGGTTAGGCTTATAAATGCCCTAGGGAAGATAAGCTAGTATCTACCTATGAACCAAACCAGCCCTTAGAGTCAATCCTTATCCTGAAGTTACAGATCTGCCTTGCCAACTTCCTTTACCTACATTGTTCTAACATGCCAGAGGCTGTTCACCTTGGAGACCTGCTGCGAATATGGGTATAGCCTGGCACAAGACTTACACCATCTCCCCTGGACTTTCAAGGGCTGGCGAGAGGTCACCTGATGCTGTTGGAATCATGATGTTTTCCCGCACTCAGGCCCCTTTCTCAGGGTAAACCCATTCCAGTGCACCCTCCCCTTTACAAAGAAAAGGGAACTCTCCCAGGGGCTCCATCTGGCTTCTCCAAGATCATTTGCATTACCGCACTGGAGGCTGCAAGGTGCCCATCTCCAGTGCTCCGGATTCAGGGATCTGAACCAGACTTCCTTTCAATCAGCTGAGGAAGTCGGAAACCATTGCCCATCCCTTCTGAATTGTGCTCGCCTATCTCTCAGGACCAACTGACCCATGTTCAACTGTTGTTCACATGGAACCCTTCTCCCCTTCAGCCTTCAAATCTCTCATTTAAATATTTGCTACTACCACCAAGATCTGCACCAGCGGTGGCTCCATCTGGGCCCTCGCTCTGGGCTTCAGTGCCATCGTGGTGGCCGTCCTACTCATTGCAGCATAGTTCCCTCAGCTCCCAGTGCCAGCAAAAGCCAGATATGGACCCAACACTCCAGCACCATCAATTTTCAGAGCTAGTTTATTCAGCAGGTGAGTTGTTACACACTCCTTAGCATATTTCAACTTCTGTTACACAGTCCTTAGTGGATTCTGAATTCAAAAACTGACCCTACCTGCCTCAATAACTTCAGTCAGTTGCCTTAACCTCAAACATTCTGAAGTGTTTTGAGAGGATTGTGAAGAAACATTTATCTGTGGGCCTGCCTAAGTCCATCAATCCACTCCAGTTTGCATACCAGGCAAATATATTGACTGCAGATGCGATATCAGTTGCACTACACCTCGCAGTAAAACACCTAGAAGGAAGGAACAACTATGTAAGGCTGCTGTACATTGACTTCAGTTCTGCATTCACCACTGTGATACCAATGTAACTGGTGGATAATTTTATGAAACTCAGGATAAACATGCACTTATGTAACTGGACTCTTGACTTTCTGATTGATACACCCCAATGGACATGTACTGGAAACACCACCTCTCAATGCATAGTCCTGAATACTGGTGTTCCCCAAGGTTGTGTGCTCAGCCCCTTGCTCTTCACCATCCTCACCCGACTTTACTGCAAGACATAATCAAACCATATTAAAAAAATCACTACTGATACCACAGTCATGGGTTTCATTAGTGATGGGGATGAACATAACTACAGGGATGAGGTGTACACTTTGATTGCATGGTGTGACAGGAACAATCTGGACCTGAATGTTAACAAGACCAAAGAAATGAATATAGACTTCAGGAGAAAGGCAACAGTTCACCAACCACTCACTATCAAAGGGGAGGTAGTAGACAAAGTCAAAACAACCAAGTTCCTGCGCCTTCACATCTCAAATGATCTCTCCTGGACTGTTAATACCAACCATTTAGTCAAGAAGGCTCAACTAATAACATCACATGTTAATTAATTAAAAGGCATAGAATTCAATTTCATTTACATGTACAGGCTATACAATTTACAAGGTCAATAACATTTTCAGTCTGACATGTAGCATAAGTCCTAAATTCAAATTTCTTTATGGCAATAAGATGCTCAAAGAACAAATTGGTATTAATTACATTAAAAAAGTACAATGATGATAAGGATGGGTACCTTTAGAGACTATAACTACACGTTTATCAGTACATCGCAAATCCTTATAGCATAACAGTTGTTTCAAGTTCTTTTCTCATTTATGTGCAAAAAATGGTTTAACACCAATAACATTCCCGACCCCTAAATTAGATGTCAAAATGGGCCAATATATACCTTGCAAATTGTATAGCTTGTATGTGCTTTTATATAGGAAAAAACAATCTGAAGTTAAAGCAAAGGATCTGCTCTCATTTGTCAGAAAGACATAGGGTATTGATAATAATGCATTGTTTAAACATATCCAATTGATGGGTAATACTCATAGTTTTAAGTTTCATGTTATTCAGATAATAAGTGTAGGAAAACGAGGGGGTGACACTAAACTACTTACTGAGTTAGCTGAATGTAAGAGGATAGATTTCTTTAGAGCAGCTACTAGTGCTGGACTGAATAGTTAGAATACTTTGAAATATAAGCATGATTATGTTTAATATGATATTTTACCGGGTTTATACAGTTAGATAGTTTTTTATGTATTTGATGATGTATTAATGTATGTATCTTTATATCTTTGTGTGTAGCGGGCTGTTTGTAAATGAAATTGAATGCTATGCCTTTTAATTAATTCATTCATTTTTAACATGTGATCTTATTGGTTAATATTTTACTGGGCAGTTAGATGTATAAATGTGATAATTTACTTGCCTTTTACTACGCATTGAGAAAGAGCTTTGCTTGAAAGCTTTGCGTTGTGTATGTTGTGTTTTAATAAAGATTGACGGTGGATTCCTTGCCTGGTCTTTTGGAATTTTGCTGACATTAGCTGTGAAAACTTCAGTTCCTGAACATGGTTGTGGTGCTTTTTTATCACTGTATCGTACATTGTATGTCTCATAACTGTAACGCAAACTGTAATTATTTCTAATTTTGTATCTTGTATATGGAGCTTTTTCCTCGGGCCTCCTCTGAAAAAGGACCTGTGTCCAGTCGGACTTTCCCGGTTACCAAATGAAAAATAAATAAATAAATAAAATAAACAGTATAGTCTTCTCAAACTTAATTTGTGTGTAGGTGTAGGGCATCTTACATGAGAAAAAGGGTAGGTGGATTCCATTGTATGTCAATCAGTCATTCCTACTTAGCATGTCCACGAGTCAGGGACCATGTATTAGTTATGTTCATAGGTTTATAGGTTCAAAGGTAAATACTAGGCTAACTGCACTGAAGGGCCATTTTAAGCCTAGCCAATATCCCCAGGTCAGAATCAAACCCTGTTCTCTCTCTCTCTCTCTCTTTCATTCCATTTATTATAATGTCACTTTTTCTCTGAACTGGATTTATTCCTATAATATTGTTAAGAGAAATGCTGTAAAGCACCAGAAAATGCAAGGTCTGGAGAAAGCTCAGTTATATGGTATTATGTACATATTAGAAGCATGGCATAGGGTTAAATGGTACACACTACTAGATTTTATAAACTCCATTTAACTGCTGTATTTTTCAATTAGATGGCACCACGTGCTATAGTTTTCCTCCATTTTAAAATGCTTTCAATGGTGAAAAGAAAGGTGAGTTTTTTAGAAAAACAATGTCTGCAGAACAGTAACTGGTTGTTAGAGATCAAGGAATTGAGGTTCTTGGATATGAAATCCGTCAATAGAGATGTAAATTGTTCACACTTGTTTTGAACCCTTTCCATCCTTGGCCATCAAGCCTCCACCTACCATACTGTATGGACTCATTCATTTGCCCCCCCCCCCCATATGATAGCCTCTTGCAAATTAATTCCTGCTGGGAACAGAGTGGGATGTTATGAATAGGTCCACACTATATAAAAGGCCTTTGGCCATTCATTCCTCCTGGGAAGTGAGTGGGTGGTATGAGTAATGCTATAATTCACAGTTGATTGAGGGGTTTACTTTAAGCCCTAATTCCCCACTCATCTAGAGCTTATCTAAACAATCCTGTCTTGGTTTATGATTTACTGTGGAGTTGCCTGGTAAGAGAAGATTTGAGTTTATATTTTATTTCTTACAACTGTTTTTCACTGTTTGTAGGAAAGAAGGGATAGCTTCTACACAAGATTTATATTTTGCTGTTTTACCTTTAATTTTCACTGTTTGTTGTTAGAAAGGAATATGTTTTAGACAGGCAAAACATAGCCATCCTAAGGGACCTACTCAACTATAAAGTCACACAGACTGCAGACAAGACAATCCAGGGCTTATCTAAGCAATCTTGTCTTTTGTTTATGATGTATTAATCATTACTGTTAAGAGGTGCAACTGTGAGAGATAGTGAGAAGAGGCTACTGTGTTCATTTGCATGTAATGTAAAAGAATCTCAGTTTTTGTCTGACTTTTTCAGAATTTGTATGGTCAGAGCACCAACTTTACTGCACTTACTTTAGTATTTAGTTGTATATTATTTGTGTGATCTTTGTCACAGAAGACGACTTAAGTTCTCTGTCGATTCTGTGGTAACTGATTTCATTATTCTTTCTTTTATAATTTTTTATTAATTTGCAGCTGAATATGGATTCCTTAAATGAGTATGCCATGAATGATTTGCTAAAGCACAGATACCTGGCACAAAGTACTAAATGTTATGTATATTTAAAGGTAACACCTTATATAACACTGGTGATCTGTGTTCCTCATGTTAAAAGTTGGATGATTTGCTTACCGTGACTTACTGATGAGGATTGCACTTGTGCAATTGGCATGGCTCAATAAAAGAAGCAAAAACAATAGCATCTCTAACTTCTGCCCCATAGCTATTCTCACCCCAATTTCAAAATTCCTAGAAAAATGCATCCACCTACAACTTATGCCTTTCCTAGCCAATTACCAGCTAATTACTCCAACCCAACATGGTGTCCAACCTGGACATATTACTATCACCACCCTTCTCTCTTTCTTAGACACAGTAAATCTTGCCCGTGACTCTGGAAAAATTGTTTCTACTGTTCTACTTGATCTGTCCAAAGTATTTGATACTATCTCCCACACCCACCTCCTAAACCGCCTTTCTAACCTCCATCTCTCCCAGAATTCTTTGTCCTGGTTCTCAAGCTACCTCTCTGACAGGTCTCAAGCCATGAAATGGGGAAAAGCACCTCAACCTTCCTTCCTACCCCCACTGGGGTACCCCAGGGATCCATACTTGGTCCAATGTTGTTCAACATCTTTATTAATGACTTTCACAAAGTCGTACCCAATACCAAAATTGTACAATATGCAGACGATTCAACTTTAGTCTGCTGTGCCTCCAACCTCTCTGAGCTTTAAAAAGTGACCCAAACTGCTTTCTCCTCCACCAAAAAATGGATGCTCCAAAACCACCTCTCACTAAATGCCAGCAAATCCAAAATACTATTATTCTCTCCTTCTAAAGCCCCCCTTCTTGATAAAAATTAATTCCAAATTTATAGCCAAAACAAAGCTGCCATAGAGGTTGTTCCCTTCACTAAACTACTTAGGGTAACTATTGATGAACACCTAAAATTTGACACTCACATCCAGCAAAACATTAAGAAAACTCATGTAAAACTTGGTATGTTATATAGAAACATCCACTTTCTTCATCCCCCCACCAGACAAACTCTTGCCACTACCCATCTACTCCCCTCACTTTTGTATGGTGCTCCTCTTCTAACAAACTTATCTGCCTCTCTCTCCTCTAAACTGGAAGTCTGTTATAATAAGATTTCTAAATTTGCACCAAAGCCAAATTCACCTCCCATCATTGTACTGCCCTTCATTTGTTAAATTGGCTTGAACTCTCCAACCATCTAGACTATCTCCAAATTACTACAGCCCACAGACTAATTTTTCAACCTACTAAGTGCCCGGCACTTACCAATATCCTCTAACCTTACACCCCACTGAGAACTCTGAGATTGACTCACCAGAACCTAGTCACTGTCTGCAAACCCAATCGTCCTGCTGATCAGTTTCTGCTATCCTTTTCACTAGCTAAAAAATGGAATTCTCTTCCATCCTCTCTAAGGACTTGTGAAAGCTTTGAGACCTTTAAAACTCTGTTACACTCCTACCTTTCCTCTAACAGGAAATGCAACTGTTCTCTCCCCACATAACCTAGTACTCTTTCCTCCCCTTAAACTCTTGTCTAACTCTGAGCACAAGCTAACTTTACTTAAATGTAAATATTGTAAATATCACAACTGTACAGCTTACTAATAATCTCTACCACCTTCTCTCTGTATCTCTTCTTAATGTTTTTCCCCTTCACAATTAAGTTTCCATTGCCTTCCTAAATTGTAGATACCATATAATCAAGGAATTTATTCCTGTTATTTAGCTTAAAATATAATTGTAACCGTGATTTCTCTACTATGATTTATCTGTAACTACACTATGTAATGCCATCCTAAATATTTTGATACTATGTAACCGAATAATTTATCCTTGTTCTCTAGCACAAAATGTTATTTTAAGTGTGTTTTCTTTACTATGATTGTATCTTTGAATACACTTTATGTGGAGCTTTTCTCCCAGAGCCTCCAATGAAACTCCCCGGTCATCAAACTGGAAATAAATAAAATAAATACCTAGTCTTCCTTCCCTTTATTTACCCTCAAAAGGGTCATACTTAGTACCTCATTACACCTCTCTCTCCAATGTGTCTACTATGCATTTGCATAATTTTATACAAACAAAAAATGTGTATTGTTGACCTATTCAACTATATCAATGTAAAATTGTTACTTAGCTTCTTTTTAATGCAACTTTATCTTTATGCATGTAACCCAACATATGTGAATCTTTTTGCTATAACTGCTATTATATCAATATTGTTTAAAATTGTACTTGTTTAAAATGTACTACTGGAGCTTTTCTCCTTGGGTCTCCACTGAAAATGGGCCACAAGCCCAGTTGGACAAACCCGGTTAACAAATGCCAATAAATAAATAAATAAAGAGAGCACATACAAAAAAGGGCACTGCTTTGCTATGGAACACACATATTACAGGGAATGATCATGTTTTTGTATCAGAAAACCTTCACTCTACACAGAAAGGCAACATTTTTACAAAAGAGAAAGTTGAAAAAAGAGGCAAGAGGTAGGTGAAAAGGAAAAAATCTAAATTTAACATGGAAAGACTAAAGAACATTACTGTAAGAAAAAAATACAGATGTTGACAACATGGCTCAAGCTGTAGATATACAAAGCCAGTTGGGTGAGAATTGTTTGCTTGCAAATAAAAGACACAGATATCATTGAATTAGAAGTTGAAGATTCTTCAGATCTGGTCAAAAAACATATTCTTGTAATTAGAGATTCAATTATTAGAGGAACTGATAGTTACATTTGCAGAGAAAATAATGAACATCGAATAGTATAGTTATGCTTGCCCGGAGCAAAAATAGAGGATGTGAAACAAACCTTAGAATGCCTTAATATAAGGAAATACAGATCTGTTTTTATTCATGTTGGTACAAATTATCTCATCCAAAAGGACTCTCTGACTGTTAGTAGGAAACTTGCAGCCCTCTTAGATAGTATAACTTGTGCCAATGTTAAGATGTATTTTCCACAAATCACATATAGAAAGGAGATTCAAGTCACGGTGAATGAAAAGATATTTTGGGGTAAATGCCTACATGAAAAAAATGCCCCATTTAAAAAAAATGGAAATGCGTAGAGCATCCAAGCCTAATTATGGGCACATATGTGTTCAGACAGGATGGTGTGCATTTTTCAAGATTAAGGAAGAGAAGTTTTGCAGCAGATATTTTGTAAAACACAAGGCTAGAAGCATAAAGGTTTTTTTTTTAATTGGAAAATTTGTTACATTCCCACAAGATTTTATCTTTTCTTATGTGACTCCAAGCCTGCTAAACTAAAAGCACTGTTGGTGACAACCTGCTGGGTGAGGATAGTAAACCTATATTTTTTGTCTCTGAGTTGCTTAAACTGATAGTCTGCTTTCTGCTCCAATTGTGTAGGAGACAGACACTTAAATCATCTCGGCTGCACATTTCACATTTTTTTTTCCTTTGGTTAACTTGTTTCTTAAGTGATACTTAAATACACAGTGAATTTCTGGGTCTTTTTCTATTCTGATAAGACTTCAAGTCTGCATTAATAACAAGCACTGTTGGTGACTCCCTGCTAGTTGGTTTTCCACCCATCCTCCCCTTCCTTTATTTGATTTTTAAACCTGGTGATTTTAAGTTACCCACCATTTCTGTAAATTGAGCTTTATAAGCTTCTCCCTTTCTGTACTGCTGCTGATATCCTGAACTATTTATTTGCCTTTCCTTGCATGTATTTTGAAAAAAACTGCTTTCTGCCTATCATTATCTATTGTACTGATTTACTTGCTCTGAATTCATTATTTAGCTAGCTGTTGAATAAAGTATTGTATTTCCGCACACTAGCAAACACTTTGCTGTGTTTTTACCATGGCAAAGCCCAGGTTTGTTCCAAATTAGTACTTAAGAGTATAATTTACACTGATCCTGCTGACCTAATCAACTTGCTAGCAGATAGTCTCAGCACAAACTTCACCCACCTTCCCCCCAAAAGCTCTTTCGACATCCTGATACTTGTCCTGCACCTCACATCTCCATAGATCAGGGGTTAAAGGCCCTATCGAAGGCAAAGAACACAGCTTCCATGGGGCCTGATAGTATCCCAGACTGTATTCTGCACCATCTCCAGCAAGAACTGGCTTCACCATTGAGCACCCTATTCAACCAAAGCCTAAGGACAGGCTTCATTCCAGCAGAGTGGAGAAATGCCATTGTCATCCCCTTGCACAAATGCGGTGTCACTACTGACCATGGAAACTATTGCCCCATTAGCTTGACAAGTACGATCCATAAAGCCATATCTCATAAACAAGGACATAGGCAGTCTCCAAGCACTTGACACCACCAATTTCAGATTCATCAAGGGCAGATCTTGTCTGTTGAACCAGGTTTAATTCTTTGAGACTGTCACCAAGGCCCTGAATGAGGGAAAGTCAGCACATACAGCTTACCTTGACTTGGCCAAGGCCTTTGACACAATCCCCCACTCAGGCATCATCAAAAAGCTAACATAACTTTGCAAAAATCCCTATCTCATCAGATGGGTGGCCAACTGGCTCACCGACAAGTCCCTCAAGGTCAAAATAGGCACCTCCACCTCCGATGGTAGACCTGTCACTAGTGGAGTTCCCCAGTGATCTGTCCTCAGACCCCTACTGTTTGGCATCTACTTCTCAGAGATCCAGGCAAAGAATAAAGGCTGTGGCTGACCAAGTTTGTCGACGTCTGTAAGTTGGGTGCTGTTATTGACTCCCCAAATGATGTTAACATACTGCAAGAGAGTCTCACAGCAACTAATGACTGGTGCCAAAGTCATGGTCTCAAGCTAAATGCAAAAAAATGTATCATCATACCATTCAGCAGAAACATGGCCCCTACTGATACAACATCAACAGCAACCTCTTAAACACCTAGAGACCTGGGTACTCAGGTTGATAACAATCTCACATTCAACCAGCATGTAGCAGCAGTGGTCAATAAAGCCTTTTACTTGGTTCATCTCATATGTAATGGGATTGCATCCAGAAAAAAGGAGGTTATTACATCTCTATACTCCTCCATCATTATACCAATAATTGAGTATAAGGCTCCATTTGGTATGTACCTCTCCAAACATCTGCACCAAATGGAAAGGCCACAGAAATATCTCACAAAGAGAAGCTATAGCCTCCAACACCTGTCCTATGTACAGGTTCAAATCACTATCACTCTACTCAGTATCATACAGACTGCTCAAAGGTGACCTGTGTCTCACCTACAAGGCAATCTCAGACCCTGCCCTACTAGAGATGCTCCATATCCATAAGTCTAACTCCTCTTGCTTTATCTGCTTGAAAGGCCTGAATCTAATATGTGGCTTCAACAAAACCTGCTGGAGAGTCAGATTTGTCTCCCAGAGGCTGCCCCGTCTCTGGAAAAGACTTCCCATACACATCAAACAAAGTTCCTCACTGACCCTCTTCAAGTGCAACCTTGATGAGTGGATGGGAAACCCCAATTATGTCCCAGGGGTTTAACCTGTATCCCTCATTGACAAGGGTGATAAGTACTGAATGAGGTTTTTTGGGGTTGATAAACTCTTGGCTCAGCTTGTAAGGGCCCCAGGGTCATTAGCCTAGTCACCTCCTATGATCCTATGGTCCTAAGAGGTCAGTGGGTATTCTATCTAGTGGTACTAGGTGGTAGCCTGGTCTGTTTAGGTTGTGAAAACACACTTGAGATTTCTGTATGTAGTTGTTTTATTTACTGGAGGGATTATTAATCATCTTATCTTGTTTTTAGTGTCTTTTATTGACTATCACACTTTCTAAGCTGTTTAAAGTACACTGCTCTAGCTCCATCTTTACGTTTGTTTGTGGAATCATTTAACTCCAGGCACCCCTTTACCAGGCTTTTCCATTAGGAGGACTGTGATTATTCACCTAGTGGCAGTAGGTGTTTGCATGGTCTATCTGAGTTGAGAAGCACACAAAAGGGTTCTAAGTATAGTCATTGTATTGGCTAGAGGGCTCCAGCAGTTTTCTGAATTTCCACTGCTAGTATAATCTCTACACATTTGCACTGAGCTGTACAGATGCAAACATCTGGAAATATTGCTTATTTTCATTATACTGTGAATGTTTACAGTGCAAATTACCTTATTATAACACCCAGGACTATTGCTTCTCAGAGAGCATCTGATTTGGCACGGCACAGCATTGCTGGTTAAATTAGTTGCATATTACACCATGTAAGCACACTTCTCTCATCTGGTTACAAACACCCTTCACTCATATCTTTTCAAGTGCACATTAAAACCTGTGACCATGGATGGGCACTTTCCTGCTATCTCTGCATCCAGCTTGGTGACATAAGTATCCTGAGGCAATGAAATAATTGCCTTATGTACACCTAAAACTACTTAATTCTCAAACAGACAAATACAGTATGCCAGAGATGTAGTTACACATTAACGTGGAAGGCTAGACTCTCATATATAGACAGGAAAAGCAATAAACAGGTTGTCAGCGACTCACACACATCACTCACCGCACACACAGAGGACTACACATATGGACATATGCTAATATGTAACTTACACAAACCTCAAAGGTCTCTCAGGAGCAATTGTCAGAAACTCTGCATGTACACTAACAAGGCAATTCCCATCACAACACATAAAGACACATCTCATTGTGCCTCAACTACCAAATTTTGGTCACAGGAGACTCCATCGTGAGACACACTGATGTCCATCTTACAATGCTGGATAAGGGGAAGGTTGCAGTTATTTGCCTGTCAGGGGCCAGGATTCACCAGATCATGCAAGCAATCAGGTCACTTACCCCTAAGTACCAGTATCATTTTGTCATATGACCTGAGATGTACCTCCTTGGACTATATGAAGAGAGATATGACTGAGCTCTCGGAATGTGTGTCACAGGCAGGTATGAGCATTGAGCAGCATTCTACCATCTCCAAGGATGATGCCACGATACCAGCAGAAAATGATCAACTGTATCAATTGGCTTAACTATTGTTGTCATTCAATGGGATCCAACACTTGTCAGCCTGGGAGAGCATGGTTGATAGACCATGCTGTTTTGCCAGCGATGGTCTTCACCTGTCACCTGTAGGCTTTTGGATATTGGCCAAAACATTATCTGCCCCTATAGTGCCTTTATTAGGCACTGCCAAACAGACAAACCTTCCAACATAACAAAAGCTATTCAGGACAAGTTAAAGGTGTTATTGCTTAATGCTAGGAGCTTCAACTAGAGAAACTACACTCCCTGGAAGCTCTGCTTACCTGGATAATGCTGATGTCTGTGCAGTTACTGAAATATGGAAAGCACTTTAGCAGTGCATGGGCTAGTATATAGCTCAGCAAGCTCCTGCCTGATGCCTGTATAGTTCTACAGCAGCAGAGAGACAAAAGAGAGACTTTGGAGTGATTAAGTATATTTTTTCTGCATTTGCTTGCTGCCTTTAGCTAATTCCACCTAAAACTCCAATTTTCTAGAGTTTCTGTGATTTAAAAAGCTTGTTTCAGCTACATATTGTACTTATTTTACTGCCTGCACTTTAACAAAGTCATTTTTGTGTTTAAATTACCTGTTTAACTGTTGTAGGCTACACACTCAAGTGTGATAGTCATTTCTGTGCATTTAAAGTGTTTTTTATTGTATTTGCTTTATTTTTTGAAAAAAAAAACAAAAAAAAAACAAAAAATATTATTGTTTTCCTGCCTTTCTAAACTAGTATAGTCCAGTTTTCAGGTTAGTGCTGAATTCAGAGCTGTGTTACAAGTTTCTGTGTTTGCCCATACCTTACTTGGATAGAAGGAAGTTTCTCTGTTCACTGTGAGAGAGGGAGCTTTGAGCAGCCTATATGTCCCTGGAAAAGTGGTTGCAGCCCAGAAATTAGTAGTTTATTGGCCATTTTGGGCTAATTTCTATCTCTTTCATTTCCCTGCTATAAAACCTGCATTTGCATGGTTTTGCATGCCGGGCAGCGCCGGTTAGATAGGGTATAACTATTCCCGGCTCCACAAAGTCTACTCGTCAATTATTCCCTTGGAACTAGACAGACTTTTAACTTAAGCACTCAAACCATTCACTTCTCATCCCGGCGCTTGCTCAAAACTCATAGCAAGCACTAATAAACCTTAGCACTAGACCCCCCTATACTGTACAGAAGGACAAGGCTCTCTATTCGACCTTACCAGCCAATTAGTAAAACAGTTCACTGTACCTACCCAGGCATGCCCAAAGGGCAGTTTCAGATGTACTCTCTGGTCCAACTGGTGAATCTGGGCATTTTGAGGCAATGTTACAATTGCCTCATGTACACAGACAACCCTCTCCTCCTTCCACCAAACACTAATACATGCAAGAGATGCAATTATACAGCCAAACTGGAGGCTAAGCTCTCTCAACCCAAGACTGGACCAGGCAGTCAAGAGGAGAAGGGAATTACTTGCATCACACCACCAGTCTCACATAGACCTATGAAACCAGCACCAGCAAAAAACACACATAAATACACAAAAACATACTCGGAGGCTCTAAATAAAAATCTGCAAAAGCAACAGAGACATCCAAGCAACCTCCACCCCCAAAACAAACCATGAAAAACATACTTTACAAAACCAGTGTGCCACACAATCACAGCCCTTAAGGCAAAATAACATACCCAACCCACTAGTAATAGGTGACTCTATAGTCAGGCACACTGATGTCCCACTCACTAGGCTGAACCAAGAGAAGGTTACTGTTAGCTGCCTGTAGGGTGCCAGGATCCACCACATAACACAAGCACTCAGGATACTCCAGAACAAGTGCAAATATGACTCTGTCATTGTCCATGTTGGTGTGAATGACCTGAGCCGTACCTCCCTAGACTACATGAAAAGAGACATGGAGGAGCTCTCTGATCACGTAGCCCAGGCCGGTATGACCCTAACCCTGAGTAGCATCCTGCCCTCACCAAGAATGATACCATGGTATAGAGAAAAAAGTATCAATTTCAACAAGCTTCTGGTGTCATTCAAAGGGGATCCAGTGTCTGTCAGCCTGGGATGACATGCTCGACAAGCCACGCTGCTTCGCTAGAGATGGCTTGCACCTGTCACCCTTAGGCTTTTGAATACTGGCCAAGGTTCTTGCAATCCCCATAGTGCCTTTTTTAGGCAAGGCTCAAAAGACATACCCACTGCCATAAATAGCACAAGTAACAAAAAACTGAGGGTAATGCTACTCAATGCCAGAAGTTTAAACCTCAAAATGCACGCATTCGAGGCACTCCTCAGCATGGAGAAAAATTGATATATGTGCAGTAACTGAAACCTGGCTCCAAAGAGCACCCCAGAACTACCAGGCTACAATTCATACCATACATTTCAGCTGCAAAACCCGGACTGAAATACAAAAGCCGGGGGAGTATCCATATTCATCAAGGATACCCACAGGTCCATGTTAGTGGCACAGCACGATGCTTCAGAGATCATCCATGTGCAACTAACAATGGGCAAAACTGCTATTCAAATTATAGCTTGCTACAGATCACCCATCATGTCCTAGGACCCCCACTCTGCATTCCTGGAAACACTGGGAAACATAAAGGTCCTACCAAATACCCTGATATTGGGTGAGTTAAATTACCCAAACATTAACTGGGAGAACTACACAAGTACAAACTCCCTTGCCCAACATTTCCTAGAATTTATAAACTCAAATACCCTGGATCAACTGGTCAACACCCCCACCAGAGGTGACAACGTATTGAACCTGGTCATCACCAACATGGGCAACTGGTGTTCCACACCGAAGGTCAACCCCTCGTTGGTTAGATCTGACCATAAACTAATCACTCTGGATATCCACATTCCGCCACCACCCCCGGTCAAAGAAATCACAGTGAAAAACTTTTCAAAAACAAACTTCATGTTACTTAAGACCGAGGTGGGAAGTTTCAAAGCCCCCATGCTAAAGGATAATGCTGCCCAAGCTGCAAAATCCTTTACTAATGCACTCTACATGCACCTACAAGAATGCATGGATTATGCTATCCCAAACAAAACCAAGACTCACTCCTCCAAGAAAAGGAAACCAATCTGGTGGACCCCTGCCATAAACAAGCTATACAATAGATGGAGGAAACTAGTACAGTAAAGAGTAAAATCCCAAGAAGGGAAGACATCCCTGATCAGTATCAGCAAGAAACTATGACCCCTCATAAAATCATCCAAGGCTAGCTTTGAAAGAAAAATTGCCATGGACTCCAAAGATAACCACAAGGCATTCTTTAGCTATGTCAAAAATCTAAGTGGCAATTCTCAGATCTGCTCAGAGTTAGTGCAGAATGGCACAAAACACACTGAACCGAGCGATATAGCCAACATCCTGGCAGACAGGTTCAGTGCAAACTTCACCCCCAAAAGGGCCCATAACTATACCAGAAAAATATAGTGCCCCTGAAATCACAGCCACTCAGGTTAAAACAGCCCTCTCCAAAGCCAAAAACACAGCATCAATGGGAGTGGACAGTGTCCCAGGCTGCATCCTACATGAGCCCAAAGATGAACTAACCCCTCACCTAAACACACTGTTTAAACTCCACAGGCTATGTGCACACAGAATGGCGCACAGCAACGGTTATTCCGCTCCACACAGGTGGAGCCACAATGGACCCCGGGAACTATCACCCTATAAGCCTGACTAGCTTGGTCTGCAAAGCTATGGAGTCTATAATCATGGATCTCATTAACAGAGACATTGGAAACCTCCAAACACTGGACCCGACCCAGTTCGGCTTTGTTAATGGCAGATCATGCCTCCTAAACCTGGTGGACTTCTTTGAGACAGTTAACAAGGCTATAGACAAGGGAAAGGTGGTACACACAGCCTACCTAGACTTCGCAAAGGACTTTGACACCATTCTTCACTCAGGTATTACAGATAAGCTCACCAGCCTGAACATAAACTCCTACATCACGAGATGGGCTGCCAACTGGCTCATGGACAGAACCCACATGGTAAGAGTTGCGGGAGCTAGGTCTGACTCTAAACCGCTTACAAGTGGCATTCCCGAGGGCTCAGTCCTAGGACCCCTCCTGTTCGGCATATACTTCTCAAAGGTACAGGCAAACATAGGAGGACTATGGCTAACCAAGTTCGCAGACAGCTGCAAACTAGGGGCTATAATTGACTCTCCGGCTGACCCAGACATCCTCCAAAAGGGTCTCACTGAGACAGATACCTGGTATCAAAACCATGGCCTCAAGCTAAATGCCAAAAAGTGCATAGTCATCCCCTTTGGAAAAAACAAAGTACCCACAAACTACCATATAGGTGGTAGCCCCCTAAATATGGAAGACATAATAAGGGATCTGGAGACCCAAGTAGATAGCAACCTCTCATTTGATACTCACATTGCCTAAGTGGTTAGAAAAATCCTTCTATGTGGCCAACTAATCACAAAAGGATTTGCATCCAGATCGAAAGAGGTAATTGGGCCCCTCTATGCATCACTCATCAGATCCATCATATAGTACAATGCCCTATTTGAGATATACCTTACAAGACACCTACAACAACTGGAAAGATCACAGAAGTACCTCACCAAGAGGATCACTGGCCTCAAGCAGATGCCCTATGCAGCTCGACTGAAGAAACTCCAGCTGTACTCGGTGGCATACCGCCTACTCAGAGGTGATCTCTGCCTGACATACAAGGCCATGTCCAACCCAGAATTGATGGATATGCTCCACCTAAAGAAAACCATATCTCCTCGAGTCACATGCTTCAGGGATCGAAACCTCACCACAACAATAAATAGGACATGCTGGAGGGATAGATTCCTGTCCCAGAGACTTCCCATCCTCTGGAACAAGATTCCAATCTACATTAGGCAGAGCTCCTCAATAACCCTCTTCAAGAGAAACCTTGACAAGTGGATAGGAAACAGAAAGCTTACCCCAGGGATCACTTCAATGGCTTTGCTGGACAGAGGCACAGGGAACTAATCTAAGGGAGCGGTGAAAGCCAAAACATTCTAGCTAGGCTTATAAATGCCTTTGGGCAGATAGCCTAGTACCTACCTATCAACCTATGGCTATAATGTCTTTCATACATTCCGACCACCATTGAACATGAAAGAGCAAATGGCAGGGGTATATCTATATACAAAAAGGATAAACACATCTCAAGGCTGGTCAGACAATATGACATGCTTGAGCTACTCCATGTTCAAGTAACCATGGGAAAAATTCATTAACGTATTCTTGTTAGCTAAAGGTCCCCCAGTATGAGCCAGGAAACCCATACATCATACCTGAAGCTACTAGAATCACTCACAATCCAGCCCAGTACCAAACTCATGGGTCATTTAACTACCTCTCCATTATTTGGGAAGCATAGATGACCACTAATATGTAGGCCCAGCTATTTCTTGACTTTCTAAACTCATATGCCCTGAGGCAGCTAGTCTGTACTCCTACTTGGGGAATAAATATCCTAGATCTAGTATTCATAAATATGGAAGAGTGCTGCATGCCCCTATTGTTAACTCCCCACTAGTAAGATCAGATCACAAAGCAGTCACCCTTGAAATAAAGGTAAAACTGGACCTTCCCACCTAATCCCCAAAACTTTAAGAACTTTTCTAAAGTAAATTATCCCTCTTAAGGAACAGCATAGCTACCTTCCAAGCTCCTTCAAATCCAGAAAACACAGAATCCTATGTAGAGACATACACAAAAGCCATGTGTGACTATATAAATAACTACATAAAAGTGGCAGTGCCAGTCTGAAATAAACCTAGGTCAAACCACAAACACAAGCCACCCTGGTGGATCCCTACTATTAATAGATTGTAGAACAAAAGAAAGAAAATCCTGTTAAGAAGTAAGAGCGAATGTGCACAACAGAACAAAAAGTCTGTCATTAGTCTTAACACACAAATCAGGTAACTAGTCAAGTCTCTGAAAGCAGACTTTGAGATAAAATTGCCACCAAAGCTAAGGATAACCATAAGACATTTTTCAATTATGTCCCCAATCTTAAGAGCAGTACCCAACAATGTGTGGAATTAGTTGTAGATGGCATCACCTATACTCAGCTGGAAGACATAACAAATCTGCTGGCCAACAAATTCAGCTCAAATTTCACCTTCCCATCACCCCCAGTCCCCTCTCCCAAAAAATACCCTCCACTACTCTACTGCCACTTATCACCAAAGAACAGGTTGCCGCCGTACTCTCTAAAGCTAAAATCACAACTTACAACATACCAGGTTGTCTCTTAAGATGTGTAAATCAGGATTTATAAGGCCCATCAGGATCTATTTTTAAACACAGCCTCCAGACTGGCTTTGTCCCAATAGAGTGGAGGACAACAACAATCATCCCTCTGCATAAAGGAGGACCATCTACTAACCCAGGAAATTACAGACCTACAAGTCTGACTAGTCTTATATGTAAGGCAATGGAAAGAATAATCATGGACCTGATAAATAATGACATAGGAGACCTCCAAGCACTGGACCTGACCCAATTCAGCTTTGTCAAGGGCAGGTCATGCCTAATGAATCTGGTAGATTTCTTTGAGAAAGTCATTAAGGCCATCGATGAGGATAAAACAGTACATGCTGCCTACCTCAATGTAGCCAAGGCATTCAACACAATTCCCCACTCAGGCATAACAAATAAACTCATAAAACCGGGCATAAATCCCTATATATGATGGATAGTCAATTTGCTCACAGACAGGACACGTAATAAAAGTCCAGTTACTAGTGGTGTGTCACAGGGCTCAGTACTGGGACCATTCCTGTTTAGAATATACTTCTTTGAAATCAAAACAAATGTGTAAAACCTCTGGATGACAAAGTTTACCAACAACTGCAAACTGGGGGCAATCACAGTAATGAAGGTATCTTTCAGGAGGGTCTAGATCAGACAAATGATTGGTGCCCGAACCATGGCCTAAAACTAAATGCAAAAAAATGCATTATCCTACCCTTTTGGGAAGTCAAATACCCATGCAAATTGCAACATCAAAAGCACACCTCTTAGAGTTGACTCAGAGGTGAGAGATCTAGGTACACAGATAGGCAGTAGCCTGAACTTTGACAGCCATGTGTCCAAAGTGGTGAGGTAATTCTTTTATATGGCACAAATTATAAGTAAAGGTATGGCATCCAGATCTAAGGAAATTATAGTTCCACTGCATTCATTTCTCATTAGATCAATAGTCGAGTACAGTGTGCCATTTGGGATATACTTGACTAGGCACATATAGCAACTGGAGTGACCTCAGAGGTTTCTCACAAAGAAAATACAGGGTGTAAACAACATGAACTATGTGGATAGAATAAAAGCCCCATCCCTTTACTCCATATTCTATTGACTGTTAAGGGGTGGCCTATGTCTGACCTACAAGACACTAACAAATCCAGCCCTGATGGAGTTGCAACACATCCACAAGTCAAACACCAGAGGGTCACCTGATCTAGGAATCTAAACTTATTGACTCAAACAAAACAAGCTGGATTGACAGATATGTGTCTCAGATATTACCCCTTCTTTGGAACAGGTGTTCTTGTCACATTGAGCAGAGTCCTTCCCTGGCCCTCTTCATATGCAATTTAGATTAATGGATAGGGAAATGCAAATTCACACCTGGGGGAGTGCCTGTGTACCTTATAGACAGGGGCAATCTGTAAGATACAAAATGCACAGGCACAGATCCATGCCATTCCCTTGCCCCTAGAGGCAATGTATTGGGTAAAATTGGGTTATATTGGCTAGGCTTGTAAAGGCTGTTGAGCTGCTAACCTAGTCTTCTTCTTCTTCTTCTTTTGGCTGCTCCCATCAGGGGTCATCACAGCAGATCAACTGTTTCCATTTCTTCGTGTCCTCTGCATCTTGCTCTGTCACACCAACCACCTGCATGTCCTCTCTCACCACATCCATAAACCTTATCTTAGGCCTTCCTCTTTTCCTGCTACCTGGCAGCTTCATCCTTAGCATCTTTTTCCCAATATACTCTGCATCCCACCACAGCACATGTCCAAACCAAAGTAATCTTGCCTCTCTGGCTTTGTCTCCAAACCTTCCAGCCTGGGCTGCCCCTCTAATATACTTATTCCTAATCCTGTCCATCCTTGTCACACCCAGTGCAAACCTTAACATCTTCAACTCTGCTACGTCAAGCTCTGATTCCTGCCTTTTTGTCAATTCTACTGTCTCCAAATAATATAACATAGCTGGTCTCACTACCCTCTTGTAGACCTTCCCTTTCACTCTTACTGGTACTTGTCTGTTACAAATCACTCCTGACACTCTTCTCCACCCACTCCATCCTGCCTGTACTCTCTTCCTCACCTCTCTTCCACACTCACCATTACTCTGAACTGTTGATGCCAAGTATTTAAACTCATCCATCTTCACCACATCTACTCCCTGCATCCTCACCATTCCTCTATCCTCCCTCTCATTCACACACATATATTCTGTCTTAGTCCTGCTGACATTCATTCCTCTTCACTCTAGAGCATATCTCCACCTCTCCAGGGTCTCCTCCACCTGTTCCCTACTCTCACTACAGATCACAATGTCATCTGCAAACATCATAGTCCACAGGTACTCCTGTCTGATCTCGTCTGTCAAAGTGTCCATCACCATTACAAATAAGAAAGGGCTCAGGGCTGATCCTTGATGTAATCCCACCTCCACCTTAAACGCATCCATCACTCCCACCGCAGACCTCACCACTGTCACACTACCCTCGTACATATCCTGTACCACTCTTACATACGTCTCTGACACTCCCGACTTACTCATACAATACCACAACTCCTCTCTAGGCACCCTGTCATATGCTTTCTCTAAATCCACAAAGACACAATGCAACTCCTTCAGACCTTCTCTGTACTTCTCCATCAACACTCTCAAAGCAAACATCGCATCTGTAGTGCTCTTTCCTGGCATAAAACCATACTGCTGATCACTAATCATCACCTCACTACTTAACCTACCTTCCATTACTCTTTCCCATAACTTCATGCTGTAACTGATCAATTTAATCCCTCTGTAGTTACTGCAGCTCTGCACATCACCCTTATTCTTAAAAATCGGTACCAAAACACTTTTTCTCCATTCCTCAGGCATCCTCTCACTTTCCAAGATTTCATTAAACAATCTACTTAAAAAACCCACTGCCATTTCACCTAAACACTTCCATGCTTCTACAGGTATGTCATCTGGACCAACAGCCTTTCCATTCTTCATCCTCTTCATAGCTATCCTTACTTCCTCCTTGTTAATCCACTGCACTTCATGATTCACTATCTGCACATCATCCAACCTTCTCTCCCTCTCATTCTCTTCATTCATCAGCCCTTCAAAGTACTCTTTCCATCTGCTAACACACTCTTCTTGCTTGTGAGTACGTTTCCCTCATTATCCTTTATCACCCTTACCTGCTGCACATCTTTACTAGCTACTAATCTCCTATAAACCTATGATCCTATGCTATTTTTGTTTGTGAACATGGTTTAAGAACATGAACTGGAAACCATTTCTATCAGGGTATAAATGTTTTTACTTTAACAGACATTCTAACAAAAACTCAGGTGGAGGTGTTATGCTAGGGATTCAAGATAGTTATGAGACCTATGATTATTATATGTTCAGTGGTAATAACAATACTACTAGTAATGTAACTGTGACAATAAAGACAACCATGGAATATACAACAATTGTTGGAGTGTATAAACCATCAACATCGATGACCTAGAGGAATTCAAACATTTCTTGCGTGAAACATTCGATGGAAAAATAATAGTGGCTGGAGACTTAAATTTGCCAGAAACAGACTGGAATAATATTGATTCAACAACATTAGTAAGGAAATTATTCACATCATATGTTCAGGAACAACAATTGCTTTAGATTGTAAAAACACCTGCCAGGGAAGAGAACATACTAGATATTTTGTATTTCTGAATAAATTGCCGTTACCACCATTGATGTGCAATGATCATGGGGTTATAAAGGTTAATTTGCTGCTAGATATTTTTGCCAAACTACATTATAATCTAATGCACAGATGATTAATTACAGATTATTTGGGAGCAAAAAACTCATTATGTAAAACTAATTGGAGTGTTGATTTCAGTGGAAAAAAACTGCAGAAGGAATGTGGAAAGTTTTGAAAGAGAAACTGAGTGAAAAAAAATTGAAAAACTGTTTAACATCATCATCTAGGCATATAACAACTGGGGGATATATTTCCAGAAGAACAAAATACCTGATTTAGGTGAAGACAAAAAGATACATAAGAAATGGAAAAGAGATCGAACTCCAACT
The DNA here is from genome assembly GCF_019279795.1 of Protopterus annectens. NCBI lineage: Eukaryota > Metazoa > Chordata > Ceratodontiformes > Protopteridae > Protopterus > Protopterus annectens. The sequence continues at coordinate 703,103,415 of NC_056729.1, read as the reverse complement.
TTGAAAACTGAAAAAAAGCTGGACAAACAAATTAAGCATAGTGTGAAACAAAATTAAAAAAAAATGAAGAAAATTTATATAAAGATATTGAGCATACTAGGAATCCAGTTTAAATATACATAAGATGTGCAAGGAGTAAAGACATGAATTGATAAGTTGTGTGTAGATTCAAAGATTTATTTCTAGACACAACAGATTATAGATATATTTATAAAATCTTATGCAAAATAGTTTGGCTCCACAAATGGGGTGGTAAGCTGTCCTGGTGACATTCAGGAAACCTCAGACAGGGGCAGAGCCTGGATGGCACTCTGAAAGCAGCACATTTTTAGAGCTCAAATACTTCAAATAACAGGAAGTAATTGTTTTTTTTTTCACAGAAAAAACAGTTAACTATTGTTCTTTAACATTTATGCTATCATTTTATCGAGTTTGGAATATATTCTTCAAAATTTCCTGTCAGAAATATCTGAAGTTTAAAACTGCTCTCTGAATATGAGTAGCTCAAAGAACTCACATGCAGAACTTACTTTGAAGAAAGAAATTCAGTTGATGTCTTCTACTTTACAAGAACTATCTATTAAAATGGACAGCTTCAATAACAACTTAGAAAACTTGAGAGAAAGCTGTCATAAACAAACTGAATCCTTTAAAGAGTTACTTCAACAGCAACAAACTAAAATATTAAGCATTGAAGAGTCTTTATCTGATATAGATGGAAGGCTCAAGGAGGAAGAAATCCAGGGAGATGCCTTCAGCAGCAAAATAAATGGCTTATCAACAAGTTGGATGACATGGAGAATGGAGAAAGGAGGACTAATGTGATAATTTTTGGTTTACCAGAAAAATCTGAAGGAGATGATATTATTTCCTTTCTTAATTCATGTTTACCCAAAATCCTAGATCTAAAAGAAGGATTGTCTTATGGTGTAGAAAGAGCTCATAGAGCCATTGGGAAACCTATTCCTTCATCACCATCATCCACTCCCAGGTCAGTAGTGTTAAATTTCTCTCTTATCTTGATAAAGAACTTGTCCTTAAATGTGCTTGGAGAAGATCCCCACTGAAATACAAGCAAAATATAATTAGATTTGACAATGACTTTTCCTCTAGAGTTTTGGAAATGAGAAAGAAAGCCTAGCCACTTGTAAAATTACTTAAACAGAATAAAATAAAGGCACAACTGGCATACCCTGCAAAAATAAGGATTTTTACTTCAAATGAAATAAAACATTTAATGACATTGAAGAAGCAGTAACCTTTGTCAAAAACAATAATATAGTTACAGTCCTGGAGGAAATGGACTGGGCTTTAACTACATCACTGAAAAGATTTCCAGAAAAAAATAATTGGATTGATGTAAAAAAAAAGAAGCAAAGAACTGACTCAAAAAGTATCCCTTCCACTACCTCTCTCAAAGTATCAACTAAAACTAAAAATATATGCTAAAGGTAACATTTTAATATTGTTTGTTCTTTTTTTAAGCATGTTGTAAATTCTATGTTATAAACTTATAATACACCTATTGCATACTTTAGAGTCAAAGCTTAGTTCCTAAGTGACATATTACATCAATAATTTAATTGACTCTATTAATTTACTTTTGTTCATGACAGTATTTATAGGGGAAAAGAAATGATTTGATAAGTAGGAAATGCTAAATATATGTTGTACTTTTTAGTACAATAACAGCTATGCTTTAGTTAATTTAATTTTCTTAATATTAGTCGCTAGTTAATGGGTGGGGTTTAGTTGTATTTTATGACTAATTTCAGTCATTGATATGGTTTTATGATTAATTTATACAAAGTATTAGCATATTCACTGGAGCTTATTATAGCCAACAAATTCATGATTTCAGTTGAGCATTTATTTTTAAAATGAAGAAGTGAAGCTTTTAGTTTCTGTGTTGCCATTACCTTACTTGGATAGAAGGAAGTTTCTCTGTTCACCTGTGAGAGAGGAGAGCCTTGTGCAACCTATCTGTCCCTGGAGGAGTGGTTTCAGCCCAGAGGTTAGTAGTTTATTGGCCATTTTGGGCTAATTTCTATCTCTTTCACTTCCCTGCTATAAAAACCTTATTTGCACAAATTTTGCACTTGTATTCTGCTCAGCAAGTGCCTTCCAGGTGTTCCGCAGAGTCTACAGCAGCAGAGAGACAAAAGAGTGACTTTGGAGTGATTAAGTATCACTTTTCTGCTTTTCTTGCTGTCTTAACTAATTCCGCCTAAAATGCCAGTTTTTGTTTTTAGTGAATCTGTGATTTAAAAAGTTTGTTATTGTATACAACTCCGCATAGCTCCTCGTGGTGTCCTGCAGAGTGATACAGGCAACAGAGAGACCCAAGAGAGACTTTTCCAGATTTAAGTTTTTTTTTCTCTGTTTTTTTGCTCTGACTGCCTTTACCCACCTAAAAAGTGAATTTCTAACTGATCTGTGCTTTAAAAAGTTTAAATTGCATTTGCCTTCTGCTTTTTACAGTTTTTGCACTTGTTTTATATCAATTTAAGTCATTTTTGTACTGTATAACTGTTGTAGGCTACACACCAAAGTGCGCTAGCCTGTTTATATCATTTACAGTGTTTTCTGTGTGTTTTTCTGCTGTTTCCTGAAAATAAATAAATAAATATTCTCTTTTCCCGCCTTTGCTGAACTAGATTAGTCCAGATTTCAGGTTTTGCTGAATTCTGGACTGTGGTATAGTTTCCTGTGTTGCCCATATCCTTACTTGGATAGGAGGAAGCTTCTCTGTTCACCAGTGAGAGTGGGGAGCTTTGAGCAGCCTAGCTGTCCCTCAAGGAGTGGTCTCAGCCCTGAAACTAGTAGCTTATTGGCCGTTTTGGGTCAATTCTTATCTCTTTCAGTTTCCCTGCTTTAAAACCTGCATTTGCGCAATTTGCGCCAGTATACAACTCCGCACAGCTCCTCGTGGTGTCCTGCAGAGTGATACAGGCAATAGAGAGACCCAAGAGAGACTTTTCCAGATTCAAGTATTTGTTTCTCTGTTTTTTTGCTCCATCTGCCTTTTCCCACCTAAAAAGCGAATATCTAACTGATCTGTGCTTTAAAAGTTTAAATTGCATTTGCCTTCTGCTTTTTACAGTTTTTGCACTTGTTTTATATCAATTTAAGTCGTTTTTGTATTGTATAAGTGTTGTAGGCTACACGCTAAAGTGTGCTAGCCTGTTTATAGCATTTACAGTGTTTTCTGTTTGTTTTTCTGCTGTTTCCAGAATAAAAAAAAAAAAAAACAAAAAAAAAATATTCTCTTTTCCTGCCTTTTCTGAACTAGATTCGTCCAGATTTCAGGTTTTGCTGAATTCCGGACTGTAGTTTAGTTTCCTGTGTTGCCCATATCCTTACTTGGATAAGAGGAAGCTTCTCTGTTCACCAGTGAGAGTGAGGAGCTTTGAGCAGCCTATCTGTCCCTGGATTAGTGGTCTCAGCCCTGAAACTAGTAGCTTATTGGCCGTTTTGGGTCAATTCCTATCTCTTTCAGTTTCCCTGCTTTAAAACTCGCATTTGCATGGTTTTGCACCAGTATACAACTCTGCACAGCTCCTCGTGGTGTCCTGCAGAGTGATACAGGCAACAGAGAGACCCAAGAGAGACTTTTCCAGATTTAAGTTTTTTTCTCTGTTTTTTTGCTCCGACTGCCTTTTCCCACCTAAAAAGTGAATTTCTAACTGATCTGTGCTTTAAAAAGTTTAAATTGCATTTGCCTTCTGCTTTTTACAGTTTTTGCACTTGTTTTATATCAATTTAAGTCGTTTTTGTATTGTATAACTGTTGTAGGCTACACACTAAAGTGCGCTAGCCTGTTTATAGCATTTACAGTGTTTTCTGTGGGTTTTTCTGCTGTTTCCTGAAAAAAACAAACAAAAAAAAAATAATTTTTTCCCGCCTTTGCTGAACTAGATTAGTCCAGATTTCAGGTTTTGCTGAATTCCGGACTGTGGTATAGTTTCCTGTGTTGCCCATATCCTTACTTGGATAGGAGGAAGCTTCTCTTTTCACCAGTGAGTGTGGGGAGCTTTGAGCAGCCTATCTGTCCTTGGAGGAGTGGTCTCAGCCCTGAATCTAGTAGCTTATTGGCCGCTCTGGGTCAATTCCTATCTCTTTCAGTTTCCTTGTTTTAGAACCCACATTTGTGTGGTTTTGCACGATTTTGCGCATAGTGCAGCATTGGGCAGTGCCACTTAAATGGGTTTAAACTATTCCCGGCTGTACAAAGCCTGCTCTTCACTTTTTCTCTTAGAACTGTTCTAAATCTCAAAGTAAGCACTCTATTTTCATTCTAAAGCCCTGCAATTGCTTGTATAAGTAATCTTATAAGTAAGCACGAATAAAATAAAGCACTCTTATACTCCCTTTAAGTACTTGGCTCCCTATTGGTCCTTTTTTGATCAGTCAAAAAGTAGTTCCTTATACTATTCTGGCATGTCCAAAAGTCAGTTTTGGGTTTACTCTCCAGTCCAGCTGGTGAATCTGGGAATCTTGAGGCAGTGTTACAACTGCCTTATGTACACAGACCACCCTCTCCTCCTCACAACAAGCTCAAATATATGTGAGAGATGCAACTATATAGCCAAACTGGAGGCTGAGCTCTCTCAACCCAATACTGCTGCAGTCAGTCAGGAGGAGAAGGCAACCACACACACCACAATTCCAGTCTCACATAGACCTATCACAACAGAAAACCAAACACATAAACACACAAAAACCTACTTGGAGGCAATAAATAAAAATCTGCCCAAGCAGCAGTGACCTCCAAAGCAGACATCCAAGCAACCGCTACCCCACAACAATGCCCACGTATCACATAGTTCACAAAGTCAGTGTGCCACACAGTCACAGCCCTTAAGGCTAAACAACACACCTAATACACTTCTAATAGGTGACTCTATTGTCAGACAGACTGACGTCCCACTCACCAGGCTAAACAAGGAGATGGTCACTGTAAGCTGCTTGTCGGGTGCCAGGATCCGCCACATAACACAAGCACTCAGGTTACTCCAAAGCAAGTACAAATATGACTCCACCATTGTCCATGCTGGTGTGAATGACCTGAGACGTACCTCCCTGCACTACATAAAAAGAGAAATAGAGGAGCTCTCTGATCATGTAGCCCAGGCCAGTATGACCCTGACCTTGAGTAGCATTTTACCCTCACCAAGAATGATGCCACAGTATAAAGACAAAATGATCAATTTTAACAATTGGCTAAAGTACTGGTGTCATTCAAAGGGGATCCAGTGTCTGTCAGCATGGGATGACATGCTTGACAAGCCACGTTGCTTCACTAGGGACGGCTTGCACCTGTCACCCCTGGGCTTTCGAATACTGGCTAAGGCTCTTGCCACCCCCATAATGCCTTTTTTAGGCAAGGTTCAAAAGACAAACCCACCTCCATAGACAACACAAAGAAAAAGAAACTAAGGGTAATGCTGCTCAACACCAGAAGTCTAAACCTCAAGATGCATGCACTCGAGGCTCTCCTCAGTATGGAGAATATTGATATCTGTGCAGTAACAGAAACCTGGTTCAAGGCACCTGAGAGCACCCCAGCACTACCAAGTTATACCTCATACCATGCTTTTCAGTCCCAAAACTCATATCGAACCACAAAAATAGGGGGAGTATCCATATTCATCAAAGATACTCACACCTCCAGGTTAGTGGCACTGCACGAAGCATCGGAGACCATCCATGTGCAACTAACAGTGGGCAAAACTGCCTTTCAGTTTGTAGCCTGCTACAGACCACCCTCCCAAACTCAGGAACCCCACTTGGCTTTCCTGAGAACACTGGAGAATACGAAGGTATCTCCAAACACCATTATATTGGGTGACTTCAACTACCCAAACATAGACTGGGAGCACTACTCAAGCCCCAACACCCTCGGCCAACGGTTCCTAGAATTTATAAACTCAAATGCTATGGAACAACTGGTCACCACTCCCACAAGAGGGGAAAACATATTGGACCTGATCATCACCAACATGGGGACTCTATGTTCCATACCAGAGGTATACCCCTTATTGGTAAGATCTGACCATAAATTAATCTCACTGGACATCCATATCCCGTCCCCACTCCCAGCCAAGGAAACCACAGTGAAGAACTTCTCAAAAGTAAACTTCACACTTCTCAAAACCGAGGTGGAATCCTTCAAAGCCCCCAAGGCCAGTGGAAAATACGGCCCAAACCACAGAATCCTTTACAAACACTTTCTATGGACACCTACAGGAATGCATGGATCGTGCTATCCCAAATAAAACCAAGACTCATTCCTCCAAAGGCAGGAGACCTGTCTGGTGGACCCCAGCCATAAATAAGCTATACAACAGAAGGAGGAAGCTACTACATGATAGAGCAAAATCCCAAAAAGGGAAGGCATCTCTGATCAGTACTAGCAAGAAACTACGATCCCTCATAAAATCATCTAAGACCAGTTTCAAAAGAAAAAATGCACAAGATGCTAAAGATAATCACAAGGCCTTCTTTAGTTATGTCAGGAACCTTGGTGGCAACACCCAGATATGCTCTGAGTTAGTTCAAAATGACAAAAAAATACACTGAACCCACAGACATTGCCAACATCCTGGCAGACAGGTTCAGTGCAAACTTCTCCCCCCCTTCCCCCCCAAAAGAGCAAATGTCTATCCCAACAGAGTGTAGCCTCCCTGACATCACAGATGCACAGGTGAGGGCTGCCCTCCCCAAAGCAAAAAACAGCATCAATGGGACCGGACGGTGTCCCGGGCTGCGTCTTACATGAACTCCAAGAAGAACTGAACCCTCACATAAAGTCACTGTTCAATCTCAGCCTTACTACAGGATATGTACCCAAGGATTGGCATACAGCAACAGTGGTCCCACTCCACAAAGGTGGTGCCACAATGGACTCCGGAAACTATCACCCTATAAGCCCGACTAGCCTGGTCTGCAAAGCTATGGAGCGTATCATCATGAAACTCATAAATAAAGACATTGGGAACCTCCAAACACTGGATCCTACCCAATTCAGCTTTGTTAAGGGCAGATCTTGCCTCTTGAACCTGGTCGACTTCTTTGAAACAGTCACCAAGGCCATAGATGAAGGGAAGGTAGTCCACACAGCCTACCTGGACCTCGCAAAAGCCTTCGACACAATACCCCACTTGGGCATCATAAATAAGCTCACCAGCTTAAATATCAACCCCTATGTTACAAGATGGGTTGCAAACTGGCTCAGGGATAGAACCCACATGGTCAGAATTGTAGGTGCCATGTCAGACTCTAAACCAGTTACAAGTGGCGCCCCACAAGGCTCAGTCCTGGGACCTCTCTTGTTCGGTATATATTTCTCTGAGGTACAGGCTAACATGGGATGACTATGGCTGAACAAGTTCGCAGATGACTGCAAACTGGGTGCCATAATTGACTCACCGACTGACACAAGCATCCTCCAAAAGGGTCTCACAGAGATGGATATCTGGTGCCAGAGCCATGACCTAAAGCTAAATGCCAAAAAGTGTATAGTCATCCCCTTTGAGAAAAACAAAGTGCCCACAAATTACCACATAGGTGGTAATCCATTATGTATGGAAGAAGTAATTAGGGATTTTGGGACCCAAGTAGATAGCAATCTCTCATTTGACAATCACGTTGCCAAAGTGGTTAGAAAGACCTTCTATATAGCCCACCATATCACGAAAGGGTTCACATCTAGATCAAGAGAGGTCATTGTGCCCCTCTACTCATCACTCATCAGGCCCATAATTGAATACAATGCCCCATTTGGGATGTACCTTACCCGACACCTGCAGCAACTGGAAAGACCCCAAAAGTACCTCACCAAAAGGATCAAGGGACTCAAACAGATGCACTACACAGTTAGGCTAAAGAAACTCCAGCTCTACTCAGTTGCTTATCGCCTACTCAGAGGCGATCTGTGCCTGACGTATAAAGCCATGTCCAACCCACAATTAATGGACATGCTCCACCTCTGGAAATCCAAATCCCTTAGAGCTACATGCTCCAGGGACTTAAACCTCAGCACAGAAATAAATAGGACATGCTGGAGGGACAGATTCATATCCCAGAGGCTCCCCTCACTCTGGAAAAAATCCCAATCCATGTTAGGCAGAGTCCCTCAATGACCCTCTTCAAGAGAAATCTTGCCGAGTGGATGGGAGATTGTAGGTTTACCCCTGGGATCTCTTCTGTGTCCCTACTAGACAGGGGCACAATAAACTAACCTCAAAAGGGCTATCTTCTGTGACCTACTATACAGAGGCACAGTCAACTACTCTAAAAGGGTGGCAAAAGCCAAACACACTCTGGCTAGGCTTATAAATGCCCTAGGGCAGATAGCCTAGTATCAGCCTATGAACCTATGAACCTATGAGACTTGTAGGGAAATCTTCAGTTCCCTTTACATGAGCCTGTCAGTGCATTTGTGAACTGTCATGAATGTTGAGAGCCCTTTTGACATTTAACTTTTAACTATAAACCCTACACATTAAATAAATATCACTTTGCCCTTCTAGTTAGTTTAATCACATAGAATGTATTTCCAATACATTTAAATGTTTATTTGGATGTTTCTCCCCCCTTTTTTTGTTTGAAGAGTTAAAATGTCTTGAATTGCTAAGCGTTACACTAACTGGAATCTCACGTTGTCTCCTTATCGAACACCATATTATAAAGTGGAGGAATATTAAAAGTAGCACGCTTTGTCTTTGCTTGGGTTGGAGTTGGCACGGAACGTTGTTGTTGATGCTTATATGAAGTGTGTGTGTCTTGTGGCCAATGATGACTTGCATAGGTTTTTGTAAAGATATTCCTCTTCCCCACAGATGAACATAAAATTCTTTAGTTATGAGCAAAAACTATTCCCAAAACACCCAGTAATGTTTGTACAGATCAGTTCTTTTCTTTATTGTTGACATTAAGGAGCATTCCAAGAATGCTGTGGAGAAACAATCTGTCATCCGTTAGAACATATTTGGTTTCCTGCCAGCTCTCGCGTATTTGACAACTGTGTCTCGGTGCTGGTGTATGGTGGACGCTCAGTGCGGGGCACTCTTCATTGTCCCCCAGCCATTTACGGTCTAGTGGGTGGTTTTTCTCATTCAAGTCTAGTTGTGCAGTTGAGTGGATTTTTTGATTACACTTGGGAATGGTGCACGTGAGCTACTGTGTGTGTGTTTGTGTGGCTGGCTAGTCAACAGATGTTCTGTAAAAGGGATTTGATTTTACAAATTTCAAACAATATACATGACACCAGGTATTCAATTTCAAAGATGACCCAAAGCACCATACCTACACAGCCTACGACAACACACACTGCTAACAAGAAAGGCTGTAAATATAGAATAAACATCTATCTCTATAAGTTCTTTTCACTTAATAGATGACTGCAGCATAAAGTATATTAAATAATGGTATGAAACTGTGGGGATAGTTTTATTACATATTAGAACAGCGGCCATATTCTTTTTAACATCATCATATGTAATGGTTTCTGTGCTCATGCAGTTTGTCTACAGAAGGAGAGGTTATTGCACACAATCAGGCCAAAGGCAGATCCTCCTAATTTGAGGAAACTGTCATTGTGGGTTTGAAGAGATTATTATGATATAGCTATTGCCAGTCATTGTGTTGGGGGGGTATAAGTCGCAATGCTCAAGATACATAAGCTTAAAAAGTTTTGAGACATGTGTTTGACTACCTTACCTCTTCCCAAAAGATATACAAGCCTCGTAAATTCAGCAAAGCAAACTTACGCACTTCAGCTTCTGGTACAGGTCAAATCCTCTCCAGAAAGCCAACATTACATCTTAAGAAACCACAAAAGAAAAATGTGTTAGCAGGGGACATTACACCAGATTATTATTGTAAAAAATGCATTCTTTAAGATATGCATCTGGGTAGAAAGAAAATATTCTTGAATTTAATTATGCCTGACTAACAAACTCAGGTTTAGGTGTATCTCACTGATAGTGAGTATAGAGGGGACTTTGGGCAGTGTATCAGCGGAGGAGCAGGGGCACAAGTGCAGACATCAAACGATGTTTGGTCATGGTCGTAGTTGTTTTTCTACATGAGAGGCACTTTGGGGAGCATGTAACACAGTAATAACGGCAGCAAATACAGTTTCTTAAATGGATACAGCAGTGAGACACCCAGGTTTGCAGAGCATATTAACTCACAAGTGGCCCTAGAGCACACTAATTGAATTACGAATGCCCCATTGACCACACACATTCCTACTACAAACACTATAGGGACAATTAATTCAAAAACAATACTAATGTATAGCAATTGTACAGTGCGATGTGGGCTCATATTTCTTTTCAAAAAAACAATAGCTGGCAAACAAATGTGGCGTTCACAAACAACAAGCATGAGAGATCCATTTTTAAATGGAGGAATAGTGTGATATTGACTTCACAATTAGAAGAGGAAGAGAAAGTATAAGGTCTTATCTGATACTTGATCCTTACAAAGCTATATATTATCGGAAACTCCATTCCTGTAACACTGCTTCTCATTTGATATAGTAGTGACAGAATACAAACAAAGTGTAATTTGTGCATGCTCATTTATCTATGCAAAGGTTGTCCCTGATTTATTTCTATACTGCACTGATGTCATAAGGATAATTTTAGGTACACCCATAATGTTTACACCTATAATGGTATATTTGTAGACAGGGCTCATCCAAATAAAGAAGGCTAAGAACAATGATGGTTGAAATTAGTACTAATATCAGTTTACACTGATTCTGAACCACATTTACAATTATTTAAAGATGGACAAAATGTGGAGTGTTTGTCTAGTGAAAATAGCAAGTAAACTACCTACAGGTGAGCTGCAGGAATATGTAAGTTGCATAATGTTTATATTCAATAGATGCAAGTTGGATGGTTCATTATTTAAAGTTTCATATTAGCATTATAGTATGGGACACAAGGAAGTGAGTTCTGGTCTTGCAACTGTAATAATGAGAAAAGTACACTAATAGAACATTCTGCAAGTTCACTGAATATATGCTGACGAGGCCTGAAATTCCTGGATTAGTAGAACTTCAAACAGGTGACAATACATGCAATATATTAGTTGACATGAACTTACAGTAATAAATTGAGACTTGTACAAATTCATTCTAATTCTACTCTTCAAATCTGTTAACATGAAGGATTGTGTACAGGTCTGTGCTGACACATATGAAAAAAAAGGGAAAAGTGATTGTTAAACATTGCTCAAGATATGGAAAAAAGGGAGGTAAATGAAATATAAAGACAAGGGGCAGGATTCACGAAGCCTCCATGTAAGAGTTATAACTCTTACACGGAGGCTGCAGTTAAATGGAGTGATGTCAGCATGCTCTGCATATTCATGAGAGCATGCTGAATCACACCTAAGGCTAACACGGTCTGTGTAAGACAGTAGGGGGCATGTCCGTAGGCCGAGCCCTGCAAGCAGACACGCCACCAGAAGAGTAAAAGTGCCCAAAGTAAACACCCACGACAGAGTCCACGGAAATGTGAATAAACACAACACAACACATGCCCCCACAGACTATGAACAGAAAATATATAAATGACCACGTTATATATTTTTTTTAAATTGTAAAGATGTTTGGCCATGAGTGCGCTCGTTTGTGCGGGCGTGCCCATAGCGCAGCTACAGTTAGCAGTCAGTGGGAAAGCATATAAGAACTAAATATGCAAAGTAAGCCAAGAAACAATAGCGTAGTGGTAGAGATGTCAGCTGAAGAGCAGGCACTCATGGTTCAAGCCCCCACAACACCAACTTTTATTTTTAGAAAAATATGCACGAAACAAGTTCCTGACAAACATGTACACATATAAAATCACATTTTATGTAAAATGTAATGAACTAGTCCATTTATTTTGAAGAAATGTGAGGTAACAAAACAATAAAAAAATGCCAGATGTGCCTATAGCTGAGCTACAGTTTAACAAGGTGAGTGCATCTGCCCATAGGTGAGCAGTGGTTTAACAGGTGCAAAATGAGTGCCCGTAGGTGAGCAGTGGTTTAACAGGTGCAAAATGAGTGCCCGTAGGTGAGCAGTGGTGTCACATGCTGAAACTGTGTGCCCCTAGCTGAGCATACTATGCGTGCTGGCAGCCAAATGAGGCGTAAGCCAGTGCACCCTGTTTGCGCGGAGCTGCGCACCGCACCAACAAGCTAACCGACGGGCAACGTTGAGCAAGCTGTAACAAAACTGCCTTTACACAGACACACCCCCTAGCCTGAGTAGACAGTCATAAAATATAAAAAGCAGTGGCCAGGTTTGAACCCAGGATACCATGCACCATTGTCAAGGTACTGAACCACTAAGCTACGACAGCTGTGCTCAGAAATGCAGTAATAGCAAATATATAGGAATGAATAGAAAGTGGAGCATGACAAAGCAGGTTTTGTGAAGTGGATACAATTCCAAAATGGCCAATCACAGATAAGTGTGGGAAAAATGGCATATATAAGCCCCATAGGTGGGAATACACAGCATAAACGATTGTAGAACTGACTTGCAGCCAGAATGTCAGGTGTAGGTGAGGGTAGTTGCTTTCAAGCACAGAGGTGGGGCGTTGAGGAGTCCAGATACATGGTCTGGCTCCTAGTCCACAATCATGAGGCCCAACTCATGCAGGGCCAGGTCCTGTGGGGAGCATATAGGGCTGAGGTGTGGGACCGGTTGGCTCATGATCTTACCAGTGCCACAGGGATTCCAAGGACTGGTGAGCAGGTCTGTCACCACCATGCGGACCTGAAGAGACGCAAGCAGGACCAATTGAACCTTTGGATCCAGGAGGCCCGGCAAATGCCCAATGCCCCACTACTGAGTAAGTTACATTTAATTATGTATGTAAGAAATTAAATTAGCTGATATTATGGAAATGTGTATTCCAATATTACTTCATTTATATTACAGCTGCAGGTGTCCGTTCTGCGAACCGCAGAGCCTATGGCGATAGGCTCGTGCGGTTGCGCCACCAGGCAGGTCAGTAATCCACTCCCAGTAACTGTATAGAAATATAAAAGTATGACAGTTAGCAAAAGAGTGCAGTGTAGTCACTAAGTAATAAAATGTGCAAGTAACAGTGTAAAAGTGTTTGCAAGTATTGCTTGATTACAAAAGTGTGTTGCGGTCTGAAATCCAAACAGAAAAATGAAAATGTCTGAAATAAAGTCTGAAATAAAGATGCCCCACCTATAATATCATAGTGCACAACCTGCAGCAGGCTGAAAAGTACAGCTGCAGAAGATGAGCAACTCACATGTGTGAAATATATCCCTGTTGAAATACTGAAACATGACAGAAGTGAGACTGCTGGAAAGTATTGTAATAACTACAGGTAAAACATGTCAATAAAGCCTAGAAGTAAGTACCATCCTGAATAGTAAAATGAAAACAAGTGAGAGGGTGTGAGAAAGAGTTATGAATCCACCAATAAAGTAGTAATAACCCCTGTATAAAGTATACTGCAGTCAGTACTGAATTAAATGAATGAGACAAGTAAAACCAAACTGTGAAATGTGTCCAAATTGTTGCTGCAGCTGGAATGTGTATCCCAAAATCTGGATATGTTGCTCTCAGTCTGCAATATGCAGATAGTATGATTGTCTGAAATATCAAACATCCACAGTTGTCTATAGCTATATAAAGCAAATGTAGCAGGATGATGTAACTGAACAAAGCCAGATATGAATGTGTATTAATAACAATAAAATGTATATTGATGTAGCAGTAACAGTCCTATCACCAAATTGAAGTAGTTATCATATAGGAAACTGTAGTTAGAACAGTAGTGTGTATATATCTGTAGCTATTAGAAATGTACGGCATATGTATTAGTATTCGAAGGTGTTAATAATATTTTCTTCACCCCACCCTATAACCACATATAATCCATTCCACGTGAAAATGGTATGTGCAATCACAATTAACAACCCTGGACATTTGTCCTGATGGGTGATAAATATTTGCATGTCCGTTGATGCATCCGCCCTGTTCATACATCCAAACCTGATGGCCTGTTGCCATCAATCAACCCTGCATGTTGTTGGACTGTGTATTGCTGTTCAAATTATGCATGTGTTATGCTCGCTGTTCAATGGTGTGAATATCTGGGTGTTTGGTTAATGGGAATACTAATGCATGCCGTTACAACTAATTGCGAATGGTATTGTATGTTACAAACCCAAACTGTCATGACATAATGCAAAACATAGGACGACAGGGAAGGCGGGTTCCAGCGGACCCACCTCTCCCACCTCAGCTGGCGAGTGCACCTGGTACTAGTGCCCAGTCTGGACCCTCCTCCGTTGGCCCTGTGCCACCTGCAGGTGGAAGCGCTGCAGAGGATGGGGCCCGTCCCCCCTCTGCAAGTGTGGCCGGAGGAGAACCACCACTTACCCTCCGTAGCATCTGGACTGTGGTGCGTAGGGAGATCCAGGACTCTGTTCTTGGGCCCCTACGCCAGCTTGAGGCACAGGTGGCACAACTTACGGGCATGCCTGTTGCCCGGCCTACACAGCCCCCAGCACAGCCCTGTCCTGGGCAGTGAAGGAACAGTGGCAACTGCCCATGGGTGGGGATATCAGTTCCACTGTTGCCATCTGTGGGCTCATGGGCTCTGGATATCCAAACCTCCGTCCCCGTCAATTGTGTAACCCCCCCACACGTGTCATACACCGCCCCTGTATGCGTCTTGTTTGTCTTGTCTGTTGACCTACCCAACCTACCTCCCCAGCTATACCGACTTCCTTCACCTGACATACCACTCTCACCTGAAAAAAAAAAAAAAAAAAAAGGGCACTCTGTACCCACAAAAAAATTATGCCCCATACATAGCTGCCCATTCCGCACATATGTCTACCAGACATGGAAGCTATCAATTACAATTGGCTGGACAACAAGTATTATTGTTGTCCTTACACCTCTCTCAGGGGTGGAAGGTATCAAATGTCACACCAAATTACAAACATATGCACAGCTGTTGCTGATGAAGAAATGGGCAGCCATGGGCCTTACCTACATCCCTCCTGCAAAACCCAAGCTTGTTTCCCTACTGTCTTACCCTCTTTGTGACCCCTTTTTCACCACTTTCCTGTCTCCCCATTTTCATTTCTTTCAAAGAAAATAGCATGTGTGTGCACCAGAGTAAGCACGTTTAAGCGGTTGTAAGCGGGTGTGCGCTTGTGTGCGCAGAGCTAAATGCCAGTGCGCATGCGTGAGCTCCACGAAACCAGCGCTAACCCGGTTACAACTGCTTAAAAGTGCCTTAGTCACTTTGATTGACAGGTCCTGTAGTCAGTTCAGAAGCAAAATAAAATCACACTGGCAGTCCCGAACCCAGGACCTTGGAAACAATAGTCTGCATGATTTACCACTAAGCCATGACTGTTGTACAAGAACATTGTGCTAAAATAAATATATCATGTAATAGTAGGAATGAATGTAAAGGGAATATAGGATGTGTAGTACACAAAGCATGTCATTTAGAATTACTGTCAAAACTAGTGGATTTCCATAATAGCAGTGTGTGAACAGAAACAGCCATGCTAGTTGGTAGCTAGTAGGTAATAATGTCACTGTAGCACCTTGCAAGCCACACACATACTCACAGCAGGATAATCACTGCCCATACCCCACAACCTCTTACAGGAACACATCCGGACCAAGTAATAAAATATGTGGAGCAAAGGCACAAAACCAGGGACACATTGCAAATAATGTTACAACAAACGCAGACAGTTCAGAGAGTAACAGTGTCTGCATTTTGTGGGATGTTTGGAAGGGTATGAAGTCTGAAACTTGAATGTTTGTCACTATATTCTGACTTGAACCCAGAGTGATTTGCCAGAAAAAGCTGTGCATGAGATATTGACCAAAATATGAGGCGGAAATGTGGACAACCTGCAAATATTTGTACACATGAGAGGTCTGACACCACCATATTTGAATAGTTAAGAACCTAGACATAGCAACAGTGAATGACTTACAGGAATGCCCCACAGACTCCATGTGAAATGTACAAACAGTAGGCAGAAAGGTGTTACAACACATGCAATGGTAACTATGGAGTCCTGAAAGTATTCACCACTTGCATGGCAGAATAAGTGTAGTAATACATATGCTCATGCTAACCCACAGTCACAACTGCAGCATACCAGACAATTTAATGGGTGTACCCCACTGATATGTACCATTCCATGAGGCAGATAACAGATGAACCTGAGAGTCTCTGGGGCCTGCTCAGCAGCATACTCAAATACCCTAATAGATGTCAAGACCCACACCATGGCCAGACCACACTGCATGCTGTAACACCCTAGCAGATATAGCAAGCATCCCAAGGTGTGAATGTACATGGAAAATAGGAAAGCCACAGCAGCACACTACAGTCAGGACACCTAGCAGGCATACAAGTAGTGACTGTAAAGGGCAAATATTGAAGCCCTAGCAACAAAGTGCAAGCAAAAGTGAAAGGAAAGCGCACACACACACACACACACACACACACACACACACACACACACACACACACACACACACACACACACACACACACACACACACACACATTAACAGTAGTAGTAGTTGTAGGTGTCAGTGTACATGCACAGTTAGTACAGGAAACTGGAGAAATGAATGGAGGAATGTTAATCTACAACACAGCTGGAAATATGAGAGAGATACCAACCTTTACACTCACAGAACATTGTCCACAGCATACCAGCATGGTCCCTGCCCTTAAAATCTGAAAGGGCTACGCCTATCTCAGATACCTTTTTATAGCACTGTTCTGAAATCACAGTGAGAACTGTAATCAGTACACAACTGGGTGCATGCAATTAGCAAATGCTGGCTAACAGTTGGTGCAGAGGCCATCACATGGACATATGCTGATACCTACAAAAGTGTGCTGTACTCCCAGTCCACACATGCAATACTTTCATTGCACCCTGAGGAGGACGTGAGAGACAGACAGACAGAGAGAGAGAGAGAGAGAGAGAGAGAGAGAGAGAGACAGAGACAGAGAAGATTGAAATTAAGCAGACACAAACAAAACTGTTCAGCAACAGCCACCTGAAAGCTGACAACTGGCAAGTGGAGCAGCAGGACAGAAAACCAGATGGCAACACAAACAGCTGTGACAAACACGGGTAATGTAAAGTAATACTATAAAGGTCTACATACTGTGAACCCTCCATATGTGTCATTGGTCTGTATCCATATGTATATGAAGATGTGTAAAGGGCAGGGGACATACAGCAACTATCAGTGAAGGCTGTACATACATCTGTATGTGAGAGCATCTATGTGCACATATCAATGTAGGTTGACTGCAGGTTGTAGTGCAATGTACAAAGTAAGTTTCACAGTTATGTATGTTTAGCAGTATGTTAGCGTGTGTATACAGTATGGTAGACAAACATGTTGATATACCTGTCTATCATATGGATACGTATGTATGTCAAAATATGTATGTATATATATATATATATATGTGTATATATATATATATATATATATATATATATATATATATATATATATATAATATGCATATATGTATACATACATAGAGAGAGATGTAGGAATACATAGACAGATGTAGATAGATAGAATATGTACAAACATATATATGTAATGCACACATACAGATATTGATATATGTAGATACATATACATAGACAGACTGATCTGACTATCTACAGGTATGACTGTATATGACAACCTCAACACCCCCTCTCCCACCCCCTCTGTCACTCTCACCCCCTCTGTGCCCCCCTCTCCATATCTATAGCAATATATGTACATCAATATATATATATATATGTGTATATGTATACAGACACACATATATATATATATATATATATATATATATATATATATATATATATAGAGAGAGAGAGAGAGAGATGTATATATAGTCTGAGTGCGGCACATGTCTACAGATGTTTTGCAACAGGTGCTTGGTGACAAAGGCATGGAGTGAACACCAGTGTCAAAACCGGAGTACCATACCCCATTTCAAATCACCTACACCAGTAACCACCAGATATGTGATTGTCTGCCCACCACTGCATGTGTCAGGGGTGAACAGGGTCATAAATGTGTACAATAGTGCTCCCAATGATATTCACAGTGGCACACTATTCCTGGAATACCTGCACATGGTATGTGTCAGCAGACATGGTGTGTCAGCTATGGACATGAAGGTTGGTGTACCCCTCCACACCACATAATGGATGCCATGGTATGGACCTCACATGACAGCTACAGATATGGAGAAGGACACAGTGACATGTACAACACTGTGACAATGCACTCAAACACATTACCAATGCACAGTGACTGACAACACCACAGAGTACACACATACTACCCTCATAGAGGTTACCACTCCCGGATTTACATACGTATGTCACACCCATGACAGATGTCCAACAACCATAGTAACACCTCACACCATCCACAACCTAAATGACTGCTGGGTGTCGTCCATGCCACTGCAATAGAGAGCACATGTGTAGGTAAAAGTTCCTACCCACAGATAAGACATACCCTGCAATAAACCACACAGTGTTAAGAAGCAAGACTCCCCATGAGTACATGTCACACATACCCCTGCTGAATGTTAGTCAGATAGGTAATATGCCATATGAGTCACCCTGTGTAACTGTGTGACAGCAGCAGGTACCATCACACCACATGTGCACAATGGTCAGGGAAGCAGAACAGTATGCTGCTGTAGTCCCAGGGGCAATAGCATATTGTATAGTATTGTATTGTAATGTAATGTATTGTGTTGTATTGTATTGGTATATTGAGGTCCTCCTTCGTGGAGTGGAACCACTGCTGCTGTGCGCCAGTGTACAGGTACATATCCTGTAGTCTGGCTAGTGTTACATAGCACTTCTATATGTGTGTTTAGCTCCTGTCAGAGTTTATTTAGCATGCAACTGGGGATACCATCAGGTCCCAGTCATGTTGTGTATTCTGCTTTCATGAGGGCGGCTCTCACCTGGACATCTGTGATGATAGCGAGGTTACAGTCAGCTGGGATAACTATGTCTTATTTTGGGGGAGAGGGCGGGGTGACACCTGCACTGAACCTGTCTGCCACAATGTTGTCAATATCTGTGGTTTCAGTGAAATATTTGTTGTTGTGTACTAACTATGGGCATAGAGGATGGATTCTGACCAGGTTGCTAACATAACTGAAGAAGGCCTTCTGGTTATCTGCAGTGTCCCTCTTGATTTTCCTCTCAAAGTTGCCCATGGATGTTTGTATGATGGAAAGTAGACCCTTACTAGTACTGCTCAGACATGCCTTCCCTTTATGGAATTATGCTCTGTCTTGCAGTAGCTTCCATCTTTTGTAATACAATCTGTCTATGGCTGGGGTCCACCAGACAGGATGCTGTTCCTTTGTGGAGAGTGTCTTGGTCATATATGGGATTGCATGTTCCATGCATTCTCGGAGATGTCTGTAGAAAGCATTTGTGTAGGGGTCAGCATTGTGGGTTGTATCTGCCACTGGTCCAGTGGGCTGAAAGGATACCATGTCACTGTTACAAAGTGTAAAGTTTGCATCTGCAATGTTATTCACTATAGTCGTTGTGCTGGTGGTGGAGGTGGGATATGCATATCCAGGGCAGTTAGTGTGTGGTCAGCTCACAGTAGTTGATGATGTAGGCCATACAGTACCTAGATACAAACCCCCAGACTGAGGAGGTGCTCTGGACCTGAATCAGTATTCTGACTGCTGGGGTTTGGTAGTATGTTGTATGGAGTGTGCCAGGTACTGTTGCACAGTTGCTGTCTGAGCACTGATACCTGGCCATTTACATGTGTATCCACCAATAGACAGACAGATGCTATATATGTGAGATATGTTGTATCATAACAGTTGAGTAGCATGTGTAGTATGTGTGCCAAATTCTGCTGACATATATTGCTGATATCAGATTATTTTCTTTTTCAGGTGCGTGGCTCACCCGCGGAATCCCACTTACTCCACAGCTGAGGATGAGGAGATACACCAGAGCCTGGTGCGGGATTATGCAATACTCTTTTCCCACACCAGCCAGAATCAGCAGGAGAGGGCTGCACTGTGGCAAGACCTGGTCCGTTGGTAAATGACATAGGCACGCATAATAGGACATATGAGCAGGTACGACATCACTGCAGTGATTTAATCAGAAATGTCCATCTGCGTGCATCGGATATCCACAGGCAACAGGTCGCCACAGGTGGTGGGGTGGCTACACATCCCCCACTCACCAAACTGGAGGGACTACTCATGAGTGTAGTGGCTCCAGTCCGTCAGCAACAACAACAGCAGCAGACATGTATTATGATGGAGGCTGGAGCCACGCAGCAGCAAGACAGTGAGCGTGCAGGTAATATGCCATATGTATAGTTGACTGTTGTGTACACTAGTAGTTAATGCATGGGTGAGGTGTGTCCTTGGTTTGTAGCTGTCGCCATAGTATTTAATGTGCAAGTGTGATATCCTCAATATTAGCAGCTGACCTGTGAAAGGCGACTGTTGTACTACTGACCTGTATCATACTCAGTAACATGGGCACAGTTGTGCCCACTGACATTAGTTTCTTCACATCTGCAGGTCCCTCCGGTGTAACAGCAATGCAGCCTATCTATGCTGGTGAGTGTGTATTAACAATACCTGTAATAGTCTTGATAGTAATAGTAATATTAGGCTCACTTAGTAGTGCTCTTTGTATGCATGTAGGTGTGTCTGTGTGTTGATATCACACATACTGAGTAGTGTACAATCGTGTGCAACTGTGTGCATGTGTACGTGTGCATGCGTGCATGTGTGCACCTGTGCATGTGTGCATGTGTGCATGTCTGCATGTGTGCATGTGTGCATGTTTGCAAGTGTGCACCTGTGCATGTGTGCACCTGTGCATGTGTGCATGTGTGCATGTGTGCACCTGTGCATGTGTGCATGTGTGCTTGTGTGCATGTGTGCACCTGTGCGCGTGTGCATGTGTGCACGTGTGCACGTGTGCACCTGTGCACCTGTGCATGTGTGCATGTGTGCACGTGTGCATGTGTGCATGCGTGCATGTCTGGACCTGTGCATGTGTGGATGTGTGCATCACTGGTAATGTGTAGACATTGTAAACTGTGTTTCCTATTTCCCTCCCACAGGTTCTGGTGCTGCTCTGGTTTAATGTAGCAGGGAACCTGAATCAGGTGCCATGGGTACTGATAATGATGACATCTGTGTAATGGCACAGGAAGGTATGCCAGGGTCCGCCATTGGACAGCCAATTGACAGTACACAGCTGTCGACCCCATCAATGCGCACAGTTATCCTGCCAATACACCCTTTGTCACCAATGTCCCTAGGTGATGGACAGCATACAGTGGGCATTGACCAGGGTAATGTAGTATCTGTGGCACATGCCTCCCCACACAGCAGCCATGGGCATGGCCCAGAGATGGTACCACACAGACAGATGTCCAGGGGTTCTCGTGGGAGCATCCATGGGCGTACTGCCCCTGTCAGACGTGCCCACAGAGGTCTTACAACCTCAGTTATGTTTTGGGCTGTCATGCAGGCACAGTCATGTATGGAACGGTACACCAGGCAGGGTCGGAGGGAGCTGACAGCATGTCGCACAGCCATGACTGACAGTATGCGTGACATTGCGGCTGCCATCCGTAATTTCACTGATGTCATAGACAGACGTTGTGGGGACATATTAGACCGGTTCCACAACTACATGTCCATGAGCCAGGGAGATGGTGGACGGTTGAGGCGTCGACGTGGGCGTATGCCAGCAACAGCAGCAGCTTGCAGTCGTCGCGGACGACAACAGGGCTGCGGCCGCCCCCATAGTGCCAGCAGCAGCCCCAGCAATGCTGGGTCTGTGCTGTCATCAGACCACCCCAGGAGACCACGTGCACGTGGCTCTGGTCAGGCCCGACACGGATCTGTGTCCAGTCAATGAACACCTGGTTCTGATGACAGTACCCAGTCTGGGTTGGTACCAGATACGGTCCGTAGCACCCCTTGCAAGGCACAGGTACCGTGTCCGTGGCCAGAGACACTGATCTGTATGACCTGGCGGGTACAGTCTGTGGCTGTCCACAAACACCAGTATATGGCAGCCATGAGGTGGAACTGTGTGCATCCATACACACATGCGAATTGACAACACCTAGGGCTACCGCATACATGCACACACTGCATCAACATTGCCCCACCTTGTACTGCTGTCCCTCACCAACACACATACACATACATGTCAATCGGTGGTATCGGTGGCTGACTCAGGCATACCAAGTTCACACCCTGTGCATATGATGAAACTGTGTCACCTCCTGCAATCTGTAACATCAGTGCAGGTACAGGTTAACATGTTGCTGATGCACAGGGTTACTACATAAACGTGTAGTAATAGTATCATGTTGTTAACAGTACTGTGTGCTGGAATAATTGTGGGTATATCACAGCATGCCTGATGCAGTAAGGGTGTGATTGTCATGTACTGTTGTCTACACCCATGGTAAGTACCATAGTGTATCATCTGCACATGTTGGCATATTGGTGGTAAGGATGTCAACAGAAGGCTACATACATAGGTATCACAGGGGATAAGGTAATGAATGTATTAATACGCAATGATGGACATGTAAACTGCAAGTGGCATGTTGCCCACACTGGACTCTGCAATGCGGATGTTTGAGGAAGTTGATATGTGTGCAGTACTACACGACTGGTACAGGACACACAGGAGCACCCAAGCACTGCAAGCTCACATCTCATACCATGCTAGACAGCCCCAACACACAAAACTAACTGTCACAGGAGGGAGAGTCCCCATACATGTCAAGGATACTGTGGTGGCAGGCCAGGTAACACACATCCTACTACATATGGAACCACTGAGTGAAGGCTAATTGTCTGTTATTTGACATGTGTATTACTGCAGGTATGAGCACATGGGTTTCCATCCAGTTATTGTACATCCTAACAGTACATGGTCTGTACACTTGTGTGCGCTGAGACTGGTCCCTAGCCATCTGACCTCTGTATTTCCATGTACATGTGCATAGTGCCTGCATATTTGCAATGTTACCTACTGGAAGAGGTACAGCTTGTTTGTTGTACAATGGACTACATGCAGCCCTGCTTACTGTAGCTTTGTTTGCATGCATGTTTGCTTGCAATCACCCTGGAATACTGGTCCCACCTGCAATGCATAGTTACAGAGCTTCTGTGGACTCCTAGTGACATCTGCATAGCTTACTATATGTATGTCCATGTCTCACTTGACAGAATGTCACTGTTTGTCCTGTTCACATGTACGTTGCCTGTGACACATTGCATATGACTTACCTGGCATTTGTCCATGTGAGCAGTCATATATGCTACTGCTAACTAATCACAGGCACTACACTCTCACATATTCATCTTCTGTTGAACCACCTGCTTCGCTAGGGACGGCTTGCACCTGTCACCCCTGGGCTTTCAGATATTGGCAAAGGCTCTTGCTACCCCCATAGTGCCTATGTTAGGCAAGGCTCAAATGACAAACCCACCTTCATAGGTATCACAAGGGATAAGAAACTAAGAGTAATGCTACCCAAAGCCAGAAGTCTACACCTCAAGATGCATGCACCCGAAACTCTCCTTGACATGGAGAAAATCGATATCTGTGCAGTAACAGATGCCTGGTTCAGGGCTACCAAGAGCACCCCAGCACTACCAGGTTATACGTCATACAATGCTTTTCAGCCCCAAAACTTGGAAGAACCACAAATGGAGGGGGAGTATTGATATTCATCAAAGATACCCACACCTCCAGGTTGGTGGCAAAGCACCAAGCATCAGAGACTATCCATGTGCAACTAACAATGGGTGAAACTGCCTTCCAGGTTATAGCCTGCTACAGATCCCCCTCCCAAACCCAAGAACTGCACTCGGCCATCCTGTGAACAGTGGAAATATGAAGGTCTCTCCAAACACCATTATATTGGGTGAGGTCAACTACCCAAACATGGACTGGGAGCATGACTCTAGCTCCAACACCCTAGGCCAAAGATTCCTAGAATATATGAGCTCAAATGCTATGGAACAACTTGTTACCACTCCCACAAGAAGGTGAAACATACTGGACCTGATCATCACCAACATGGGGACTCTATGCTCCAGACCAGAAGTGTATCCCTCATTGGTAAGATCGGACCATGAACTAATCTCACTGGATATTCACATCCCGACCCCACCCCCTGCCCAGAACACCACAGTGAACAACTTCTCTAAAGCAAATTCACACTCCTCAAAACTGAGGTGGAAACCTTCAAAGCCCCGGGGCCTGTGGAAACTACAGACCAGACCGCAGATTCCTCTATAAACGCATTCTATGGACACCTTCAGGAATGCATGGGTCATGTGATCCCGAATAAAACCAAGACCCAGTCCTTCAAAGGCAGACGTCCTGTCTGGTGGACCCCAGCCATAAACAAACTACACAATAGAAGGAGGAAGCTACTAAATGATACAGCAAAATCCCAAAAAGGGAAGGCATCACTGATCAGTATTAGCAAATAACTACAGGCACTCATAAGATTGTCTAAGGCCAGCTTCGAGAGAAATTGCACAGGACACTAAGGATAATCACAAGGCTTTCTTTAGTTATGTTAAGAACCTGGGTGGTAATTCCCAGATATGCTCAGAGGTAGTCCAAAATGTCAATAGAAACACCAAACCCACAGACATTGCCAACATTCTAGCTGACAGGTTCAGTGCAAACTTCTCACCCCCCTCCACACCAAAAGGGCAAATATGTATCCCAGCAGAGTGCTGCCCCCCTGACATCTCAGATGCTCAGGTAAGAGCTGCCCTCTCCAAAGCAATACACACTGCATCAATGGGACCAGACAGTGTCCCAGGCTGTGTCCTACATGACCTCCAAGACGTGCTACAACCAAACATAAAACTTCTGTTCAATCCCAGCCTTACTCCAGGATATGTGTCCAAAGTGTGGCGTACAGCAACAGTGGTCACTCTACAGAAAGGTGGTGCCTCAACGGATCCTGGACACTATCGCCCCATAAGCCACACTAGCTTGGTCTGCAGAGCTATGGAAAGGATCATCATGGACCACATAAATATAGATATTGGGGACATACAGACACTGGTTCATACCCAGTTTGGCTTTGTTAAGGGCAGATCCTGCCTCTCAAACCTGGTTGATTTCTTTGAATCCATCACCAAGGCCATTGACGAGGGGAAGGTGGTCCACACAGCCTACCTGGACCTCGCAAAAGCCTTCAAAACAATACCCAACTCGGGCATTCTAGAGAAGCTCACCAGCTTAAATATGAGCCCCTATGTCACTAGATGGATTGCACACTGGCTCAAGGACAGAACCCACATGGTTAGAACTGCTGGAGCCATGCCTGACTCCAAACCAGTTACAAGTGGTGTCCCACAAGGCTCAGTCCTGGGACCTCTCTTGTTTGGTATATACTTATCAGAGGTACAGGCCAACACGGAAGGACTGTGGCTGACCAAATATGCAGATGACTGCAAACTGGCCGCCATAATCGACTCTCCAGCTGACACAAGCATCTTCCAAAGGGGCCTCATAGAAACAGACAACTTGTGCCAGAGCCATGGCCTCCAGCTGAATGCAAAAATGTGTATAGTCATCCCCTTTGGCAAAAACAAAGTGCCCACAAAGTACCACATAGGTAGTACTCCATTACGTACAGAAGAAGTAATCAGGGACCTGGGGACCCAAGTTGATAGCAATCTCTCATTTGACAACCACGTGGCCAAAGTGGTTAGAAAGGCATTGTATATAGCCCACCCCATCATGAAGGGATTCACATCTACATCAGGGGAGGACATCGTGTCTCATTACTCATCCCTCATCAGGCCCATAATTGAGTACAATCCCCCTGTTGGGATGTACCTTACCAGACACCTGCAGCAACTGGAAAGACCCCGCAAGTACCTCACCTGTTCAGAGGTGATCTGTGCCTGACGTATAAAGCCATGTCCAACCCGGAATTAATGGACATGCTGCACCTCAGAAAATCCAAATCCTATCGAGCTACATGCTCGAGAGACTTGAACCTCAGCACTGAAATAAATAGGACATGCTGGAGGGACAGATTCATAACCCAGGGGCTCCCTTCAATCTGGAATAAAATCCCAGTCCAGGTTAGGCAGAGTCTCTCATTGACTCTCTTCAAGAGGAATCTTGATGAGTGGATGGGACATTGTCGGTCTACCCCGGGTATCACTTCTGTGTCACTGTTAGACAGAGGCACAGTATACTAACCTCGTAAAAGGGCATGGCAAGATATATTTACAATGGATGGCGACAGCCAAACACATTCTGGCTAGGTTCTTAAATGCCCTAGGGCAGATAGCCTAGTATGAAGCTATGAACCTTGTTCCCCATTGGCCCTATGTGCTGTTAATCACCATGGCAATCACAATACTATGGTAGCATGTGCAAAGGTCAGTTGTCAGTCACCTCTATGGTACAGTTGTGGAATATGTGATAATGTCACAGCTGCCACATGTACACAGTCAACCCTCTCCCCTACACATGGATGTGCAACACATGTATGAGATGGAACCACTGGGGACTAAGCACTCTAAACCCAGTACTGGCATAACCTGTCAGGTGGCATGCAATACTACAGTGACTACAATACCAGTCTGATGTAGACCTACACTGACAGCAATACAAGCACATGTACACACTGCGCCATTCGTGGAGCCTTAGAATAGCATCCTGCCTGAGCAGCACACACCTCTGCAGCTGGCACACTGGCATACGTTATGCCTGAAAACATCACACACAAATCCTGTGTGCCAAACACAGCCTGTATGGCTAGACAACACACCTGCCACAGTTATGTTAGCTACCTTTATTGTCCGGTACAGTGTGGTCACACTCACCAGGCTGGACAAGGTGAAGGTCACAGTGATATGCCCGTAGGGCACTATGGTCCACCACATAACACAAGCATACAGGTCAGTGAAAGGCATGGACAAATATGACTCAGTCATTGTCTATGCCACATACCTTTTCCTGCTGTACTTCTAGGGTGCTGACATCATCAGTGTTTAGAAAGGGGAATGTGCATCCTGTATTGTGTTTTCCCAGTTGCCAAAAGGGACGTTTCCCTCACACAGACTGACACACACACCAACCCCACTCACACACCCCCACTGAGTATTTGCAGGATTTAAACCCCTACCTAACTATGTTATAACACTCTAGACGGATGCATTAGCGGAGTGCGCTATTTGCATTACTGGGAGGTTTCTCTTCTCCTGCTGTACTTATAGGGTGCTGACATCATCAGTGTTTAGAAAGGGGAATGTGCATCCTGTAGTGTGTTTTCCCAGTTGCCAAAAGGGGGATTTCCTTCACACACACCCAACCCCACGCACATACACACACTTGCCATTTGCAGGATTCAAGCCCCTTCTTGACTATGTTATGACACTCGAGACAGACGCATTAGCAGAGTACACTATTTGCATTACTAGGAGGTTTCCCTTCTCCTGCTTTACTTATAGGGTGCTGACATCATCAGTGTTTAGAAAGGGGAATGTGCATCCTGTATTGTGCTTTCCCAGTTGCCAAAAGGGACATTTCCCTCACAAGGAATTGCATACACACCCACCCCACTCACACTTGCCGGATTCAAACCCCTACCTAATTATGTTATGACACTTGAGACAGACACATTAGCAGAGCGTGCTATTCACATTGCTAAGAGGGTTCCCTTCTCCTGCTGTACTTATAGGGTGCTGACATCATCAGTGTTTAGAAAGGGGAATGTGCATCCTGTATTGTGTTTTCCCAGTTGCCAAAAGGGACATTTCCCTCACACACACACCAACCCCACTCACACACACACTTGCCGGATTCAAACCCCAACCTGCTTATGTTATGACACTCGAGACAGACGCATTAGCGGAGCGCGCTGTTCACATTATTGGGAGGTTTCTCTTCTCCTGCTGTACTTATAGGGTGCTGACATCATCAGTGTTTAGAAAGGGGAATGTGCATCCTGTATTGTGTTTTCCCAGTTGCCAAAAGGGACATTTCCCTCACACAGACTTCACAAACACCAACCCCACTCACACCCACTGAGCATTTGCAGTATTTAAACCCCTACCTAACTATGTTATGATACTTAAGATGGACGCATTAGCGGAGTGCGCTATTCACATTACTGGGAGGCTTCTCTTCTCCTGCTGTACTTATAGGGTGCTGACATCATCAGTGTTTAGAAAGGGGAATGCGCATCCTGTGGGGAGGCAGACGCCAAGCACACTCTGGCTAAGCTGTCATTCCCTAGGGCAAACAGCCTAGTGTTGACCTCTACACCCATATGTTTAATTGTCAAATGCACATTATTTGTTGCTGATAGACTGTTTGCAGGTCTTTATTGCCATAGCATTCCCTGTTTGTATGAACAACTTGTGTATCTGTAGAAGATGTTTGCATATGGGAGGGATCCACTATATCACGTATGTCTCTGTAATCATTTAACTGTGTGCACTGGGCAGATTGCTGTAATGTGGTTGGTTCCTGGAATAACACGTACAAATACCAGATATGTGTGGCCAACTGCTAAAGTGAGATTTGGCCTAAGTGTGTGAGCATGCCCAGTTCAGCCTTCCCATGGCATGTTGTCTGACATATGTCTCATTTATCAAAGTGTGCGAGCATGCCCAGTGTGAGCTTTCCATATGTTGACCTCTGCAGCCCACCACATTTGTGGATGAGTGTGAACTTCAACAAATATCTCCCGTTTATGGTTGTGTGTTGTGTGTCATGTTGTGTAGTTACTGTCCGACTGCTTTGTGTGTGAACACAACAGGGATTATACTGTGCCTGCAGAGTTTGCATGGGATACTTTGCATACAGTTGTCAACATCCTTTCATACTGACCTAACACTGTAGTACCGTATAGTGTAATGGTTCAGTACTTTGACTGTGGTGGACAGTATCCTGGGCTTTAGTCCTATCACTGCTTTACATTTCCATAGTGAGCACAACAGCCTGGTTAGGGGCCAGTTGTGCACATCTGACCATGTTGCATTATGTTCAGATATGAACTACTTAACTCATTCCATCCAGTACAAGTCTTTTGAGTGTGTACCTTTAACTCCTAGTAGGTGTGCCCTGAGCCTTTAAAAATTAAGTCATCACCTTACAATTCTAATAGATACTCAGTGACAGAGGTCAAATATCAGTACAATTGTGTTTGCCATCATGTATGCTTCAAGATAAAATATCCTGATACCTTATATGTAGCATGGTTTGAAATTATTAATGCAAGTAAAGAGCAGTAGGAGGTAACTGCAGAAATGCCTGGAGACGTCACTCGGATGTAATGAATTAAATCAGGCATGTCCAACATTGGTAGTGCATTCCACAACATAGGTGTACATTTGCAAACACTAGCGATGTGCCCTAGGCCATTTCTAATGCTAGTCGGAGAGTGTGTTTGTCCTTCGACACACATTGTAAGTGGAGTTTGCCATGACATATGTCATGGTTAGTATGCTGTGCCTCTGTCTACCTGTGACATAACAGTGATACCCAGGGTAAAGCTACCATCTCCCATCCACTCATCAAGATTCCTCTTGAGGAGAATTGATGAGTGACTCTATGGATAGCCTGTACTGGGAGTTTACTCATGGGTGGGGGTGGCTTCTGTGTTATGGATCATGCAGTACAGCTTGTCCTATGTAAGTCAGTGCTGGGGTTCAGGTCTCTCATGTGCATAGTTCACTGCCATTCAGATTGTACAAGGTGCAGCATGTTTATTGATACCAGCTTGGACATGGCTTTATACATCAGGCACAGCTTGCCTCTGGGTGGGCAGTATGGCAGTGTGTGTAGCTGCAGTTTGTTTAATCAGGCAACACATGGCATCTGTGCAAGCTCTTTGATACTCCTGGTGAGGTACTGTTGGGGACTTTACAGTTGATGGAGGTGTCTGCTGAGGTAAATCCCACAGGGGCTATTGTAGTCAATTGTAACGCTGATGAAGGATGACTGCAGAGCCACAATGACCTCCCCTTATCTAGATCTGACAACCTTCATGATTAGGTGGGTATATGGTATGTTTCTGTGAACACTACAGCCACATGTTTGTCCAATGCAGGATATCTATCACCTTGTGTCCCCAGGTCTCTCATTACATGTTAAGTACATAATGGGTTAACACCTATGTGGTAATTGGTGGGCACTTACTGTATATCCACGGGGGTTGACTATACAGTTTTCTGCAATTAGCTTGCTGACATGGCTATGGCACCAGTTGTCTGTTTCTATGTGGCCCTTTTGTGGGATGCTTGTGTCAGCTGGAGGGTCATATATGGTGAGCAGTTTGTAGTCCTCTGCAAACATGTTCAGACACAGTCCTTTCATGTTGGCCTGAACCTATGGGACATATATACCAGACGAGGGAGATCCCATGACCAAGCTTTGTGGGATGCCAGTTATATCTGGTTTGTAGTCTGACATGGCTGCAGCATGTCTGACCATGTCTGTTCTGTCCTTGGTCTGGTTTGCAACCCCTCTACTGACATAGGGGTTTATATTTAAGCTGGTGAGCATATCTATAATGAACATGTAGGGTATTGTATAGAAGCCTTTGCAAGGTCCAGCTATGCTGTGTGGACCACATTGCCCTCATCAATTACCTTAATGACCATTTCAAACAAGTCAAACATGTTTAGGGGCAGGATCTGCACTTAAGAAAGCCACACTGGGTAGGGTCCGGTGTTAGTAGGTCCCCAATATCTTTATGTCTGTGGTACATGCTGATCTTTTCCATAGCTGTGCAGACCGAGCTTCTCAGGATTCTGGGGTGGTAGTTTTCAGTATCCATTCAGGCAACACCTTTGTTGAGAAGGACCACTGTTGTTGTACACTGCTCTTTGGGTACATATCCTGTGGTAAGGCTGACATTAAACAGTAGTGTGATTTGGCATTCCATTCGTCTTGGAGTCCATGTTGGACTCAGCCCAGGACACAATCTCATACCATTGCTGCTGTGTGTTTTGCTTTGTAGATGCTGGCTGTTACCTCAGCATCTGCAATGTCAGGGGGCCAGCAGTCTGCTGGGATAGATATTTTGCATTCTGGGGGGGTGGAGGTTGCACTGCACCTGTCAGGATGTATGTTGGCAATATGTGAGTGTGTTTGGTATGTTGTTTGTGATATTTGTGTGATTCAGAGCATATCTGTGAATTCCCAACACGGTTCCTACCATCAGTTGTGGAAGCCTTGGGATTATCCTTAGTGTCCTGTACAATTTGTATATTCATAGGTTCATAGGTTCATACTAGGCTATCCACCCTAGGGCATTTGTTAGCCTGGCCAGACTGTGTGTGGCTTTCGCCACCACTTGCTATGTGAATATTATGGCCATTTATGATTTGCTTTGCTGTGCCTCTGTCTGGACGTGACACAGTGAAGACCCCCAGTGTAACTCTACGATCATCCATCCACTTGGCAAGATTCCTGTTGAAGAGTGTCAGTGAGGGGCTCTGCCTAACATGGAGTGGGATTCTATTCCAGGGTGTGGGGAGCCTCTGGGTTATGTATTCATCCCTCCAGCACATCCTATTTCATTATGTGTTGAGGTTGACATCTCTCACTCTCACAGCTCCAATGGCTTTGAGTTTTCTGGGGTGGAGCATGTCCATTACTCCTATTTTGGACATGGCCTTGTACAACAGGCATACAATGCCTCTGTGTAGGCAGTATGTGACTGCATTCAGCTGGGGTGTCTACAGCCAGGCAGCATATGACATATATTTGAGACCCTTTATCCTCTTGGTGAGGTACCTTTGAGGTCTTTCTAACTGCTGCAGGTGTCAGGTAAGGTACATCCCATATGAGGCATTGTACTAGATTATGGGTGTGATAAGAGAACAGTATAGGGGCACAATGACCTCTGTTGACGTAGATGTGAATCCTTTCATGATACGGTGTCCAATGTAGACAGTCGTCCCAGCCACATTGGCAATGTGAGTGTCACATAACAGTTTACTGTCCACTTGTGTCCCTAGGTCCCTGATTACTCCTTCCATACATAATGGTTTACCACCTATGTGGTAATTTGTGAGTACCTTGTTTGGTATTTGGTGGGACATTCATACTGTCCAGTGTCTTCAGGACAGCTGGGTGGGGTTCCTGTGTGTGAGAGTGTGGTCTGTAGCATACTACAGACTGTACAGCAGTCTTGCCTACGGTCAGTTGCACATGGGTGGACTCCAATGCCTTGTGCATTGTCAGTTACCTGGACGTATGGGTGTCTGTGCTGAATATGGATACTCACCCTCCTTTTATGTTTTGTTCCAGGTTTTGGGGCCATGACGCATGATATGTGGTATAACCTGGTAGTGCTGGTGTGCTGTCAGGAGGCTTGCAGCAGGTTTCTGTCACTGCACAGACATCAATGTTCTCCATACTGGGGATGGCCTCGGGAGCATGCATATTGGGGTTTACACATCTGGCATTGGTCAGCATTACCCTTATGTTTCTTTCCACTTATGTTTTGTAGGGTGGTGGGTTAGTCTTTTCAGCCTTGCCTACGAAAGGCTCTATGGAGGTGGCAAAAGCTTTATCCAATATCCAGACGCCCAGGGGTAACAGGTGCAAGCCATCCCTGGAACAGCTGCATGGCTTGACAAGCATGACATCCCAAGCAGACAGACATTGGATCCCCTTGGAATGATACCAGTAATTGTGCCACTTGTTATAACTGATCATTCTGTGTTTGTACTGTGCCATCATTCTTGGTGAGGGTAGGATGCTGCAAACGGTCAGTGTCATACCAGCCTGGACTACATAATCAGAGAGCTCATCTATCTCTCTTTTCATGTAGTCCGGGGAGGTACATCTCAGGTCATTCTCACCAGCATGGACTATGACTGCATCATATTTCTACTTGCTTTGGGGTGACCTGCATACTTGTGTTATGTGGCGTATTGTGGCAGCCTACAGGCAGCTTACTGTACCCTTTCCCTTGTTCAGTCTGGTGTGCGGGACAGCAGTGTGTCTCGCTATGGAGTCACCTATTACAACTGTATCAGGCATGTTGTTTCTCCTTCTGGCCTGTGACTGTTTGGCACACCAGCTTTGTGTACTATGTGTTGCATGTGCTATGTTTGGAGGTTGTTTGATTGGGTGTCTGCTTTGGAGGCCTCTGTTGGTGTGGTGTGTTTGTAATTCGAGCCTCTGGGAATGTTTTTCTGTGTTTATTTCTTTGGTTTGCAGTTGTGATAGGTCTATGTGGGACTGGGTTTGTGGTGTGTGTGGTTACCTTCTCCTCCTGACTAGTTTTGGGTGTACTGAGTTGAGGGAGCTCAGCCTCCAGTTTGGATAGTTGGTTGCATCTCTCACATATATTTGTATTTCTTGGGGGGAGTTGGGAATTGTCTGTGTACTTGGGGCAGGTGTAACATTGCCTCAAGATTCACAGATTCAACTTGTTGTGGCTGGCCTTAGTGTATTGTATATGTGGACATATTTTATTGTCATACTACTGATCAGTGATTACTTCATTTTTTATGTTTGCTCTATCATGTAGTAGCTTCCTCATTCTCTTGCATGGTTTTGTTATGGCTGGTGTCCACCATGCCAGATGCCTGCATGTATGGCATTGTGTCTTGTTTTAATTTAGGATTGCATAATCCAAGCATTCCTGGCAGAGTTCATGGAATGGCTGTATTACAGGTTCTGAGGTGTGGCCCATATTTTGCACCTGCACAGGACCTTTAATGGATTCCACATCAGTTTGGAGGAGTGCAAATATTGCTTTACACATGTTTTTCACTGTGGTTTTCTGGCCAGGGACTGTGGTCAGGATTTGTATATCCAGTGTGATTACTCTATGGTCTCGTTTTGCCAGTGAGCAATACACTTCTCGTCTTGCCATCCAGTACCCATGTTGCTGATTATCACATCCAGTATGCTTACCCCTCTTGTGGGAGTGGTACGTTGTTCCTGGGCATTTTGGTTTATGGATTCTATGAACTTTTGTCCTACAGTGTTGGGGCTAGTATAATGCTCCCAGTCTATGTCTGGGTATTTTCAGTCACCCAATATAATGTGGTTTGGAGGACTTGATATATTCATTTATTCCAGCATAGGCCAGGTGCAGTTCCTGGTGTTGGGACAGTAGTCTGTAGCAGGCTATAAACTGGGGGGCAGTTTTAGCCACTGTTACTTGACCATGGCTAGTCTATGCTGCTTCTTGTTGTGGTAACAACATGGGGGTGTGGTTATCCTTGACAATTATTGCTAGTCACCCTCCTTTTGTAGCTTGTTCCATGTTTTGAGGCTGTACAGCACAGTATGAGGTGTAACCTGGTAGTGTTAGGGTGCTGTTGTGAGCCTTGACCCAGTTTTCTGTTACAGCACAGATATCAACATTCTCCATACTGGGTGAGTTTAGACTGCATGCATCTTGCTGTTTCGACTTCTGGCATTGGGTAGCATTACATCTAGGTTCTTATCCCTTCTGATACCTATGGAGGTAGGTTTGTGTTTTGAGCCTTACCTATTCAGGGCACGCTGTGGGTAACAACAGCCTTTGCCAGTATCCATACGGCCTGCACTGATAGGTGCACGCCAGTCCTAGCAGGTGGAGCATCATGTCATGCTCAGCATGTCATCCCAGGCTGGCACACATTGGATCCCCTTTGACTAACTGCGATACTTCAGCCAATTATTGCACTTGATCATCTCATTGTCATATTGTGGCATGATGCTTGGTGAGGGTAGGATGTTAGTCAGGGTCCTCAGGTGTGCATATAGTACATGGTGTTACATTACTTAATACATGGCATTCATGCCTCAGGTGGTGCTGCAGGGCTGCCTCTGTCGGATGCACATATTACACTCCCTGTACATGATTGTGAGCAGGTCATTTCATTTTAGGCATCCCTGTTATTATTTGAGTGAGTCAGAGGGGGTATCATTCCCAGGGTTTCTACTGAGCCAGTGTATGTGCTATGCGTTGCCTCTTTGCCAAGGCCAGGGCTTACTGGGCATGCCTCCTTCTGCCTACTGGGGCAGGCTCAGGTTGTTCCTCCTCTGAGTCACGCTCTGCCTGCAATGGCCTTGGCAATGGTGGGGGGGCTGTTTGGCCCA
The DNA here is from genome assembly GCF_019279795.1 of Protopterus annectens. Classification (NCBI taxonomy): domain Eukaryota; kingdom Metazoa; phylum Chordata; order Ceratodontiformes; family Protopteridae; genus Protopterus; species Protopterus annectens. The sequence continues at coordinate 703,068,180 of NC_056729.1, read as the reverse complement.
GCCCTATGCTGGTCCTGCTGCAGCTGTTTTCGCAAGATCATATTATGTAGCATAGCACATACCATGACAATTTGGGTACATGTAGTTGGTGTGTATGGCAAGGCTCCATCAGATGTGTCCAGACACCGGAACCATGACTTAAACAGGCCAAACACATGCTCTATTACATTACGTGTTTGTGCGTGTGCCTCATTATGGCATTCCTGTTCAGGTGTGTGTGCATTTCTGGTGGGTGTCATCAGCCACGGCTCCAGTGCATAACCTGCATCCCCCACTAGGTGTCCATGTGGGATGTCCCCATTGGCAAATGTCTGGTACAGCTGCGTCAAATGCCAGATGTGGGAATCATGGTAGCTCCCAGGGCAGCCAGCACACACACTCATTATTATGCCCTGGGAATCACACATGACCTGGCAGTTGATGGAGGGGAAGCCCTTGCGGTTAATGTAGGCCCTACCCCGATCACTGGCTGGTGCTTTGATGCATATGTGCGTGCAGTCTATTGCACCCACTACCTCAGGGTATTCCGCTATTTGCTGGAAGAGACGCATATTGCTGGCAAATACCTCATGGGCATTGGGGAAATATACATAATCACCGACATGTGCTGACATGGCATCCAGGAACTGGTGCAGTACCCTGGAGGCTGATGCCTGTGATATCCCCATCATATCACCAGTTGGTCTCTGGAAGGTACCTGTTGCTAGTATTCTTAGGCCAACACATACCTTGGTTTCCACTGGGATGGGTTCCCCTCTGTTGGTTCTGGGTGTGAGGCGTGGCCTGCACAGCTCCACTATTTGCTGCAGGAGGTCTCTGGACACTCTATAGCGCTCTACTATCTCCAGCTCATGTAACCCATGGTAGGTGACCCTGGGCCTGTACACTCTTCTCCGTCTCCTCACTGTGGGTTGTCTGGCACCAACTGCATTGTCACCACCCTCAGCAAGTTGCCTATGTCTCATTATGACAGCTATGGCAGCCACTAACATTTCTGCTCTGAGTTCAGCTTTTTCAGTTTTCACTTCTAATAGCTTACTCCTGTCTTGCAGTGTCTCTTGAGAGAAACATCTTGCACTGCTGTTTGCAGAGTTTAAAGTGTTGGGCTGAGCTACTATTCTGCCTCTCTAATTGCCTGCTTCTAATTGTTTTCACCTGCTAGCTCCAGCAGTATTCCCTGCTAGCTTCCTACTAATTCTGTTGCTTCCTTTATCCTTTCTGTTTCCTCAGGGGGGAGCAGCGTGCATACTAGCAGAAACACACTCACAGTGGCTTACATGTGCGCACACGTGCTTACACAGTTCAGAATCTGCTTATTCGGGTTAAAACGTGTGCACATCCATGCAAACAATGTTACAAGTCTGCCAAAAGGCTCCCACATGCTCAGTCTGCCCTACACGCGTGCACACCAGCGCAAACAGTGTTAAACATCTTCCAACACGCTCCCACATGCTCAGTCTGCCTTACACGCATGAACACTGTCTTACTCGTGCTTCATGGCATGCACACGTGTGCCTGCATGCCCAGCAAGAAACTTTGGTGTAGGCAACAGTGTACACCTTCCATTTCTTGACTTTCCCATGCTTATGTCGTGTCACTCCTCTTTCCATGATATGTGTCTGACATCTGTCATGTAACTCTGACCTCCAATGAAGTGCATTTCTTTCTGCCATTCCCTCCTGTGATGTCACCTATCTACTCCTCTGTTCCTCCCCCTTATGTAACTCTTACACTACTCAGAATGTGCTCATTTGCTATGTGACAGTGGAATTCAGTATCCTAACACTCATTTGCATCAGATTGCCTACTAATGCTTAGTTACATGTTTTAGACTCAGCTTCCCCCATTAGCAACCACTACACCGTGGCCATGTTTTTGGTCTGCTGGTCCCTGCATTGTAAGCCCATGTATTGCATAAAACCCACATTTGTGGGTTTATAACCTTCATTTTTATGTTTTATACAGCACACCCCATTTGCGTGGGGTTGCGCTGGGTTTAAACATCGAGGATCTGCGAAAAAAAAATTATATTTTTATTACTTTTGCATCAGGTTACCTTGCCAATGGCCACATATTTGGCCATTGGCATGCTGCCTGACACATATGCACCCTTTATTTGAAGCTGACATGGCTCCATTGTGGTTTTTGCAGAAACGTACTCAGTTGTCAACTGAGTACATTTCTGCAGCTAAAACGGCTCTTACACAGGCTGTTTTGGGCTTCCTGGATCGCTAATCAACCTCATTTGCATGCTATTCAGCTGCAAGTGAGATGATTAGCTTATCCACACCCACTCCGTGTAAGAGACGTTTTAGCTGGTCTTTTACACGGACTTTGGGCTGTTCCTGGATCGCAAAGGCTGCATGGAGTCTTACACTACTCTTAGACTCTGTGCAAGCCTTCGTGAATCCTGCCCAAGATATATACATATGGAACCATTAAAACATAGAGAGGGTAGTTGATGCATTTTTCAGTTGACTCATTTTACTAGCTTTGGTTTTTCAAATTATTCATGAACTTGCATTCTTTATTGAATGAATAAATAATAACAAGACTCTAAGTCACCTGTATAGTGCATATTTTGTGGTGGTTTTGAGAGAAGATAGTTTAAAATTGGGAATTGACTTTACAATAAGAAGAGGAAAAGAAAGTGTGAGGTCTTATCTGATACCTGATTTTTACAAAGGTATATATTATCGGAAACTCCATATCTGTAACATTACTTCTCACTTGATATAATAGTGACAAAATACAAACAAAGAGCAATTTGTGCATTCTCATTCATCTAGGTAATCATTCTAATCATTAAATGCATTCAAAAGGAATTTACTGCTAAAATGGCTCAGGGTTGTGAAGTTATTTCAAAAACCTGACAGATTGATTATCTTACCTATGTTTTTAAGATTTGGTATCATTTATTTAGCATTTATGGTAGCTGTTCAATTAAATTTATAATGCCTAGACTGGTATTGTGTGTTTAATATTGAGGTATAACTGTGAACAATCACATATGATCTACTCTATTTAATGCTCTACATCAAGAGTTGCAAAGGAGCTCTTTACTGAAGTTTGGAGTAATGCACAAATACGATATTGAGCTCTATTACATTAAATTTCAATGTATAGTACTGTTTGGAGCAGTACTTATATATGTATTGAAATACTACATGTCTAGAATAATACAATTTGAACTCTTCAACCAATGCATCAGAGAAAAAGTGGTTTGTGGATTTACAATGGCTCACTAGATTGATTGTTAATACTATTGTAGTTAAGTCTTACAATGTTGGTCATAGTATATTATATAAGATAATTACTAAATGAATGAGTCACTTTACAGAAACCCATGAAAGTTGAAAGGTAACTGGTGTAGTAAATGTCTCTTGAAAATTTTACCTACATTTTATGAATATTTGATTTTGATTGAAATACATATTTGATTTACTATGCATAAAGTAAATTTGTTCCAGTTATCGCCTAAATTTTGTATTGCTACTTTTATAATAAATGCATACTTATGTGCATGGATCAAACTAGAAGTATATGACGGAGTCGATTATTTATTATCTCCAGAATAACATATAATGGAGCCTCTAACTTCTCATTGTTATTTGATTTATTGTTAGTAATGAGGGTTAATCTGACTGAACATTTTAGTTCTTTCAGATTAGGAATGATATTCATTCCATGTTTGTTAAAAGATAATTTTAAATATTTGTCCATACATGTGTATAAAATTAACTATTGTACTCTTGTTAGTCTTACCTTTTGGCCTCTTCTAATATACATATTATACAACTCAAAAGGAAATAAGAAGGTTTACTACATTATTAATATATGTATGGAAGATATGCAGCAAATAAGTAACATAATAACTTGCTATTGTTTCTTATCAGAGCTCTTCAATAAATAAATTAACTGGATGAGTATAGAACTTCTCTCACTAAATGTAAATGGTTTAAATATTCCAAGGAAATCTAGCCTACTTAAATATCTAAAAGTAAACAAAGCACAATTAATATTTCTACAAGAAACTCACTTTAAAGCTAATGATAATTTCATTTGGAATCCAAATGATTTCTTAAAGCTCTGTAGCTCTTCATACAGTAAAAGAACCACAGGAGTATTAACATTGTAGAGGAAAGTGTTACTAATCCTCAAGTAATACATAATTATGAAGACAAAGATGGCATTTTATCAATAGTAATAATAAGATATAGTAATAGAATTTGGACATTGGTGAATATTTATTGGTTTCCAGGTATAGGAGTAGAAACAATTAAGAAGCACGTAGAACTTAATAATAAGAATTGAAAAGGTAGCCTAATTGTAGGAGGGGATTTTAATTGTATCTTTGATAGTCAGGAGACTACAAATAGATGGCCATTTTGTTTAACATCTACAGGAAGAACTCTTAAGAAATGGTTAGATAGCATGCAGTTATTAGATTCCTTTAGTGTTAAAAATGAAAGTTCATTACAATTTTATCATAGTAATTATAGATTCAATACCCAATCAAGAATTTATAAATGATATATATCCCAAGATTTAAAAATGAAAATATCACATTCTTCCATAATTCCCTGCCCCATATCTGATCACAATTCACTTACTCTTAGAATTCAAATGAACTTTAAGAAACTAACACTTACTAAAAGAATTCATGCATATTTTACTAAATTAAATGAGTTTAAGACTTGGTTAGATTTGGAAATAAAATATTATTTAGATGCGAATAATGCTGGTGACATAAATGTAGTTATTTTATGGGACTCATGAAAAGCATTTATTTATGGTAAAATCATTTCCTGGTGTAACAATAAAGTAAAAGAATGGGAGTCTGAATTAGATAATATTCAAAAACGCATTATACAAATTAACCTCAAGGATGTGGGGATCCTGGCTGAAAAAAAAGAAGTTGGAGAATTGAATAAAAAATACAATGACATTATAATGCATAAAACCAATCTGGCATGGAAAAATTAAAATTAAATTCATACGCTGTTTCACAAAAATATGTGCATAGCCTAGCAATGAGATTAAAAAGGCAATCCAATACAAACAATATTACAAATATAATTCATGAAGAAGAAAATAAGAAAAATGTATCAGATATAGGTGATATATTAGATGCCTTCAAATCCCATTTCACAAAGCATTATAATATTAATGATTTTCCTCATAACAAAATAGATATAGGACTAGATTATACAAATTTAAATAAAATACAAGAGAGTTTAAACATAAATATTCAGAAACAAATAACATTTAAAGAAATTAAAGAGAAAATTAAGGAAGGCAAAAATAACAAAGCTCCAGGCATAGACAGATTCATTATAGAAATGTATAAATTACTTCCATCATCAGTCATAACAGTACTTCAGAGGGCATTAAATGAAATGTATCTACAAGGCATTATTCCACCTTCATGGAGATACACATTGATTGTACCTATTTTAAAAGAAAATAAAAATCCCAACTTGTGCAGTTCATACAGGCCTATTTCACTTCTAAACAATGATTATAAATTTTTATGTCTATTCTGGTTAACAGGATTAAAAAATCTCTAACTCAAGTCATTAATGAGGATCAAATGGGGTTTATTCACAACAGACCACACTCAAGACAACATACAAAGAATTTTAACCATTATAGATCTCTTAAATAGAGACAAAGCTGAAGCTTTAATAGTAACATTAGACATTGAAAAGGCATTTGACTCACTAAATTGGGATTATCTTTTCAAAATACTACAAATTTATAATTTCCCCTCAAGATTCATTAACTTAATAAAAACATTTATACGGATAATCTAGCTTATGTAAAATTAGGCCTATTCACATCAGATGCAATTAAAATTACTAAGGGTACCAAACAAAGATGCCCTATGCCACCACTGTTGTTTGCATTAGCAATTGAACTTTTTTCTTCCACTATTCGTCTTAACTCTAAAATTAAAGGTATTGAAATTAGTAATCAAATTAATTCCAAAATTATGCTCTTTGCTGATGATATTCTACTCACTTTATTAAATTCAGAAGAGTCACTATGTGAACTAAATTTATTAGCTGAAATTTTTTATCACATCTCAGGTTTAAAGATTAATGCTTCCAAATTGAAACACATGTTATTAAACAATAAAAATAATTCAATTTCTTACATAAATCCAATCATTGGGAAACAGGTTTCTTCTGTAGATTACTTAGGAATTGTTTTATATGAAACATTAGAATTAACTCTATCTACAAATCATAATAATATTTTTGGTACACTTAAATCATTAATAGTGAAATGAAATAAATTGTTCCTAACATTTATTTATTTATTTATTTCACTTTGATTACCGGGGAGGTCCACTGGGCTTGGGGGCCCGTTTTCAGTGGAGGCCCGGGGAGAAAAGCTCCAACAAGGAAATACAACAGTTTAAATAGTTTTAATTACAAAAACAATTTCAATTAACATGCAAAGTCATAGACAGTTAGTATTATAGATAACAGGTAGTTACAAAAGAATAAACACTAAACAATTTCAATTAGTGTTAAGGAGGAAAAAAAAAGGCTTGCATAATGAAAATACAAGTTTTACTGTTTTGTTCCCTAAGCTAAATAATTTTTAGAAAGGAATAGGAAGGTGAAATAGGAGGAGGTTAGACTGGAGTAAAGGGAGAAGACTGTTTACGAGTTGTAGGCTGAAGAGTACAGTTGCAGATTCTGTTTAGATAGAGGTAGGAATGAAGTTGGGTTTTGAAGTTATTAAGGTTGGTACATGTCCTTAGTGATGAGGGCAGGGCATTCCATTTTTAGCTAGGGTAAAGGATAAGAGAAGCTGACCTGCTGGGCGCTGGGGTTTTTGAACTGTGATCAGGTTTAGTTGAGAAGATCTAAGAGGTCTAAGGGGGGTGTAAGGTTGTAGAATATTAGAAAGAGCAGGGCAGTTAGAAGTGTGTAAAAATAGTTTGAAGGCTGTGGTGATTTGGATAAAGTTAAGTTGATTGGGAAGTTCGAGCCAGTTTAGAGAGTGAAGGGAGGAGCAGTGATGAGAAGAGGATTTGGCGTTTGTGGCAAATCTAGAGATTTTGTTGTAGCATAGTTCCATTTTGGTGGTAAGTGTGGATGAAAGATTAGTGAGCAGGGGGGCTCCATATAAGAGGGAGGGAAGGAGGTAGGTAGAGGCAAGTGTTAGTCTGCAATGAGGAGAGAGGAAGTGGTTGTTTCTATACAGTAAACCTAGTTTTATGTGTGTTTTTTTGATGTTTAGCTGGATATGGGTATTACATTTTAGTTGATAATCGATTGTAACACCGAGAAGTTTGGTGGAGGGTACAATCTCGATAGAGGAGTTACTAAGGCTGGTAATGTGAAATGAGTTTTTATCAAGGGAGGAGGATTTAGAGGGGGAGAAAAGGAGGATCTTAGTTTTGTTAGTATTTAGGGAGAGATGATTTTGTAGCATCCAGTTTTCAGTGGTTGAGAAGGCTCTTTGAGTTAGGACTTGGAGGTCTGTTAGGTTAGAGGCAGAGCAGATCAATATGGAATCATCAGCATACTGCACAATTTTGGTGTTAGGGATGGCTTTGTGGAAGTCATTAATAAAGATATTGAATAGTAATGGGCCGAGTATGGAACCTTGAGGTACTCCGGTAGGGGTAGGAAGAAAAGTAGAGGTGGATTGGCCCCATTTCACAGCTTGGGACCTGTTTGAAAGGTAGCTGGAGAACCAGGAAAGAGTCTTTGGGCAAAGGTTGAGATTAGATAGGTGATTTAGAAGGTGGGTGTGAGAGATGGTGTCAAAAGCTTTGGATAAATCCAGTAGGACCGTGGATACTATATTACCGGAGTCACGAGCTGAATTGATGGAGTGCAAGAAGGAGAGAAGGGCGGTATTAGTACTGTGTCCTGGGCAGAAGCCGTGTTGGGTAGGGGAGAGAAGTTGGTGCTTGGTAAGGAATGGAAGGAGTTGCAGGTAGATACATTTTTCTAGGATTTTGGAGATAGGGGAGAGAATGGCTATAGGGTGGAAATTTGAGACAGCACAGTTTTTGCCGCCTTTGTGGAGAGGTAGAATGTAAGTGGTACGCCATAGTTTAGGTACATAGGATTCAAGTAATGACCTATTAATTAGGATGCTGATAGGTAGAGCAATAAAGTCAGAAGCTATTTTTAGGAAGGAGGATGGAATGTTATCAGGGGCATTGGAGCAGGGCTTTAGTTTATATAGAAGATTCTTTATTTGGTCGGTAGATACTGGTTTGAGGTTGAAAGAGGAGGGGGGAGAGCAGATTATGGAAGATTGAGCAGGGAGGGGAGGAAGGTGATTGTTAGTAAATGTCTTGGTTAGCTCAGCGATGGAAGAGGTGAAGAAGGAATTAAATAGTGAGGCTAGTTCAAGGTCAGATTTGCTGGTATCTGGACAGGGTTTTTTTTAGTACCTGGTCTGAGGAGGGAATTGATGGAATTCCAGAATTGTTTGGGGTTTCTAGCATGGTTTTCTTGAAGTTTGATGAAGTAAGACTTTTTATCTTTAATGACTTGTTTCTTGGTTAGGTTTCTTAACTGCTTATACTTGAGGAATATTTCGGGTTGCTTGTGTTTAATGTAGGACTTACAGGTTTTATCCCTTTGGAGCATTAACTTTTTTGTGTCTTTGGTGAGCCAAGGGGAGGTATTTGCTTTAACTCTTTTTGTTCTTGTTGGAGCTAGAGAGTTAAGGACTGTTAAGAATGTTGAATTGAAATAGTTGACAGCTTTGTCTAATGGTAATATTTTTAGAGGGTTCCAGTTGGTGAGTTTAAGAGATTTGAAGACAGATTGCAGTTAATAAAGATGGTACTTCTCCCAAAGGTTAACTACATTGCTTTAGCAATACCTATTATGCCTAGTAAAAAGTTTTAAAAGAATTAAATAGAATCTTTTTAAGATTCCTTTGGTGTCCCAAAAAAATAGGATTGCTTTCCTAAACCATATTAGACCCTGGGAAATGGGGGGCATAAACTTTCCTGATTTAGAATCTTACATTAAAGCATCTATTCTTAAAACAGTTATAAATTGGATAGATCCAAAAATTTCTTCTGCTTGGAAAACATTACATACTGCTATTTTTCAGGAAGAAAATAAATTAGCAAAAAATATACAACCGCTTAGACAGAACAATGTACTCTGGAATATCATCTGTATCAACTTAAAATACACTTTCACCAAGCCTACTAACCTAAATTATATAAATTATATTTATAACACTTTCTGGAACTTCATAAACAACAATATTGAAATTAAATTATGGTTTCAGTTATTAACTCCTTTTAATATTACAAAAAACTTTGTTAATAACATTTCCATAAATACTCTTAACTCATGGAAAGGAAATCATTTCTCATGTTGGTATCAATGTATAGAAAATCTAACAGTCATGAATATCAATTAGATAATTAATACTGTCAATCTATCAAGTAGTGGCTGGTTAGTTCTTAATAGTCGGGTACCATATGTGCAAGATATCTGTAGAACAATAGAAAATTCTTCATTTAACTCCATACCTAAATTTATATTTTATCTACATGACGTATTATACAGGGACTTTAATTGGACAAATTTAACTTCAAAGTTATATAAAATTATTATTAGTTACTAAACAAATTCTAATCAGAAATTTTGGAATTTTATCAATAAAGATTGTTCATTGTTGTTATCCAAGGAATCAGAAATAAACATACTATATTCTATTGTTAACTTAAAATATGCAAAGTTGGAGAATCTTTGCATGGATATTCTTGCATAGAGCCTTTTACATCCCTAATAAAATAGCTAGATTTAAAAATACTAATGAGGCAATATGCTGGAGATGTAATCTAAAATGTAATGCTGATTGGTCACATATTATATATGACTTTATTCATATTAAAAAAATTTGGGAGGATATTGGTGAATTTCTGCAAGCTATTTTTACTGACTCTTTCATTTTGTCAAAGTCATTAATTCTTCTGAATAAAATTAAAACCACTACTATGAAAAAGAAGGAACTTTATCTTCTTTGGACTATAATGGCTATCTCAAAAAAATGCATCACTAGGAAATGGAACTCCTCTATCATCCCAACAAGTGATGATTTCTCACTCTATTGACAGAAGTAACACTGTTGGAAATTAAAGTCAAGGAAATGAGGATTTTTCCAAAGAAATGGACTAACAATCCTTGGGAGAAAGTTCTCTCCCTAATAGAGACCCTCAAAATGGACACAATTTTATCTTCATAAGAAAAGAGGAAGCAAGAATGCAAGTTATAATGTGTTAATGCCTGTACAATAACCTTTATTATTTGTCTGTGTATCTATGATTGTATTCCTTTTTACTTTGTCTGACCTGAGGCCATTGTATATTCTCTAAATAGTTCATTCAATTCACTTTTATTTGATCTGTTATATTTACTATATATTGTTTTTAAAAAAAAGTTTTCTGAATAAAATTATTTGAACAAAAAAAAAGGAAACCTCCGACACTGAAATCAAATTAGATTATATTGAAAAAGAACTATGCAAACTAAAGCTCAGTGAGGAGACACAATTAGCAATAATGACCTGAGAACACTTCAGCAATAGCTTACAGTACCATTATATCTGTTATTCAGTAGGTCGTATAAATATGGGGAGATTCCTCAAGATTGGAGACATTCACATATTAAACCGGTCTTCAAGAGAAAGGGGTGTAGGACAAGCCCAGAATCATATAGATCCTTAAGTCTATTTTCAAGTTATGGAAAAATAATGGAGAAAGTAAAATTGGATATGTTACTATCAGAACTAGAAAGGTTGGGATTTGAAACAATATATCAGCATTCACATGTTGAAAATAGATCTATTACCATTTGAAACAAGATGTTCTATAGCACTATACTAGCAGCTCTGAATAAAAATTGTGCTGTGATGTAATTTATATAGATTTAAATTCAGCATTTGACAGGGTCATATACAAAACACTGATCAATAAAGTCATCTAGGTATGGATGTACTCTTGGTAAGATGGATAGCTGCATGGCCTGCAAACAGGACATGGCAAGTATCATACAGAAAGTGGGCAGGTGAAATTATTGGTTACAGTTAAGGTGTCCCACAGGGCTCTCTTCTAGGCCCTTCCTTGTTTTGATTATATCTTTCAGACCTGTTTTTTTTTCATCTGGGGGTTCAACAGCCAATATGCAGATTTTATTTTAGTTATTTATTTATCTACATTTGTTTACCGGGAAAGTCCGACTGGACACAGGTCCATTTTCAGTGGAGGCCTGGGGAGAAAAGCTCCACAGTACAATAGAATGCAGTACATGAGAGAATGAAATATAGAACATACAATTGATTTTAATACATAATAGGTAAGAAGTTAACAGTTTTAGACAGTACAGTAGACAGTCCTTGAGGTACATAGTAAAAACATTGAGGTACATAGTCAAAAACTTAAACAAATTATTTTTTTTAAACCATTATCTGGGTTTACAAGCTTTTTGGGGAAATCTGTTTATACTTATTTGAACATGTGGCACACAATTAGATTGGGATGGATTAATCTGGAGTGTAACATGAGCATAGCCAGTTAGTTAAGTAGTGGGTTTTAAGGATTGTTTTGAAATGATTGAAGGAGGTGGTACAAGTTATATGGATTGGTAGTGTGTTCCAGGTTTGGGCAATGGTGCTGGCAAAGAGTGATTTACCAGCATTGTTTTTAAAATGAAAAGCCACAATAAGGCTACTCCCTCCACGTGGTAGCTAGCCCCAAGATGATCCGTTTAGCGGGTATTATATATCCCCTTTCTTGTAGTTGCTGGTATGCAATCACTACATATGTATCCCAGGTCCTTCCTTAAATAAAAACAATTTTTTTTAATTCTGTTCAGTTAAAAGCAACAAATTGCCTACTTCAAAGTACTGGTTCAAATACTGATAGCACTTTCCTCAGAGCAAATTTCTTGTTATAGTAACTTGGCTCAATATGATAAGAAATTACTCATTCATTGGAAGTCACTTTCAGCTACCTTTCTTCCTTGAATGCAAAACCTCCATTCACTGACAACTATATGCTCCGCTTCCTCAGTAGGTACTTTCAAAGTTCTAAGTCAATAAATTGCCTGTATGCAAAAGCACTAGAGCAAGTTGCAAAAAGTTCCTTACTTGGAAGCCAACCTGTAACCTGCATACAGCCTGTGTGTAAAATGGGGGGGGGGGCAAGTCTAAAGCTCTTTCCTCTTCTAAAGCCAATTGATTCCAATAGGCATCCCGTGTTCAAGGTCACCGGAATGAATTTCCAAAGTTTAAGACCAACTTCAAATCGGCGTGCTGCCAGTGCACTTAAACGAATTCCAGGATAAATAATTCTTCCTTCCTCTGAAGAAAACTGGAAACAGCAGACTGCCTGTTTGCAAAGTCTCTGGAGCAGGTTCCAAAATATTCCTAGTTCTAAAGCCAACTTCAAATAAGCATGCTGCTTGTGTTCAAAAACAGACTCAGGAATGGATAAGCGCTTTCGGTTGTAAACCTTCTTCAGATCCTGTATTTATCTGCTTTGCTTTTCCTTTTATACTGTGTGTATTCTAGGTATTGACCAATTAGGTATTATATTCAAATAAGACTATCTGCCTTCATTATTCATTGGTTACACTTACTACTTGTATCCAACCTGTCTTTTTGTATACACTGCCAAATCAGTTTATCTTTCTGAGTTCCTGCAAGTATGTCACTGGTTATTCTGTCCTCTTGGGAGGAGTCCATTCTCACATGTTCTTTAGTAACTAATTGTATAGCTTTACTGTCATGCTATTCAGTCCTATTTCTTAGTGGTTTTATGATATAAGTATATTATCGCCCCCTAAGCCGCCTTTCTTTTAGTACTGGTTTTAAGGGGAATACTGCGTTAAGGCCAGAACTTTGACTGGCATGCAAGTTCATAATCCTTTCCATTTCTATTTTTTCAGTTCTGTTGAATAAATCTCCACCTCGTGCTGTAACTGAAACATGAGTTAATATCATAAATTTAAAGCTATGCCCTGGATTATGCTTTATATGCTGATACAAAACATTTACTTCTATCTTGTTGTTGATGTTTCTTAGATGATGTAAAATATGTTCTTTGAACTTTCTGTTAGTTTTGCCCACGTAAAATGACATACATCCTTCACAGCTGGCTATATATATATATATATATATATATATATATATATATATATATCACATTCTCTGTATTGCAATTTCCATTCCCTTTGTAGGAATATACTTTATGTGTGATAGGATGTTGGAACACATTAGTCATATTAATATATTTGCATGCCTTACACTTCCCACATTTGAAAGTTCCTTTTTTCTTTACTACTCTTCTGTGTGTTGTTTCTATTGTATTATTACACAGTAGACTTTTCAAGTTCTTCTTGTTTTTATATGTGAATTTGGGTTTTTCTCCTACTATACTTTTAATTTTAGGATCCACTGTTAAAACTGGCCAATATTTTTGAATAACTTTGTTTATTTGTTTATTATCTGGTGCATAAGTTAATATACATCTTAAGGACTCTTGGGTTTCATTATTCTTCTGTCCTTTTACATGTTTGTAATGATAATATAGTTTTCCTTTGCCTCCTCGCAATTCCATCACTTGTTCAAAGTCCATCTGATTCTTCCTATACCCTCTATTTACTAAGTTATCCACCAATTGGTTAAACTCTTGTTGAAATGTATCCTCCTTGGTACATAAACTAGAAATGCGTATGACTTGATTTTCAAATATGTTGCTGAAAATATGTGTGGGGTGCATGCTAGTTCTATGTAGCATGTGGTTCTTCCATGTAGCTTTCCTATGTAGGGCTGTCTCTACAGTTCCCTTTTTAAAGATAATACTTATATCCAGGAAGTCAATACTTTCCTGGGAGTACTTGGATTCAAACTTCAAAAAGTCTGTTGTAGACGTTAGATATCTTAGAAACTGTTGGTATTGACAGACTTCTCCTTTCCATAGTAATAGTATGTCATCCACAAACTGACCATAGAACAGTACTTGCTCTTTCCATATGTTATCTTTACTATTCATCCATTGTAACTCCCACTGTGCTAGTACTATGTTCGCATAGCTATTGGCACAGGGTGCACCCATGGCAACCCCCCATATTTGCCAGTAGATATTTTTATCATAAATGAACACATTACTACTTAGTATAATATCCAAAAGGCCACAGATAACATCAACTTTCATTGCCATGTTGTTGGTGCATGAGAACTGCCTTACAGCGTCTATCCCATATTCATTGGGTATACATGTAAATAGTTTTTATGTTGGATGACAGTTATTAGGTTCTGGCTGTTGGATCGTAGGGTTCTAGTGGGAATGTGAGGTTGTATTAAATGCTGAAGTGCTGGGGTTAACTCAGGGAGGTGGTAGAGCTTGTGAGCTATAGAGAGTTGATTGAGGATGAGTATATGATGCAACTCAAGCCAGTTAAGCTGTTTTAAGGATAGACAGTGGTGGGACCTGTAAGAAGCATCAGAAGCAAACTTGACAATCTTATTATAGCAAGATTCCATTTTATTTAGTTCGGTTTGGCGTAGATTAATCAAGATGGGAGAGGCATAGAGGAGGGTAGATAGGAGATGAGTCCTAGCGATGGTAACTTTGGTATGTTTAGTCATAAACTGTTTGTTCCTGTAGAGGAGGCCTAGCTTTTTATTCACTTTCTTGATGGTTTGTGCTATGTGGATGTCAAATTTTAGGTTATTGTCTATCTCTACACCTAGCAGTTTAGTGTGTGTGGTTGGACTAATTTGAATATTTTCTTTGGAGTTGATAATGAAGTTGTTGTTCAGAGGAGGAGATCTACCTGGGCCAGAGAGAATTATTTTGTTTTTTTTGGGGGGTTAAGAAGAAGTTTGATGTTAGTGAACCAGGTTTTGGCTAGGGTGAAGGTGTTTTGGGTTAGGGTTTGTAGTTCACTTAGGGTGGGGGTGGCACATATAAGGGTGGTGTCATCAGCATATTGTACTACTGAGGCAGTTGGTAAGGATGAAGATATCTGGTTAGTAAATAGAGAAAACAACAGAGGGCCGAGGGTAGACCCTTGAGGGACTCCTATAGTTACTGGTAGCAGGGGGGACAACTGGTCTTGCCATAGAACAGCTTGCTGTTGATCTGAAAAATAGCTGTTAAACCATGATACAGAGGAGGGACTTATATTTAGGGTAGATAGAGTTGCAAGAAACATGCTGTGGTTAACCATGTCAAAGACTTTTGATAAGTCTAAGAATATGGAAGAAGTGAATAGACCCTTGTTTCTGTGGTGGTTAACTATGTTGGTAAATGATAATAATGTTGTTGTGGTGCTGTGGGAAGGTCTAAAGCCATGCTGGGATATGGAGAGTGGGTTGTTATTTTGGAGGTATTGCAAAAGTTGCATATGAACTACTCTTTCTAATATTTTGGATAATGGTGGTAAGATAGCTATAGGGCGATAGTTGGCAAGTTCTAAGGAGTTACCTCCTTTGTGCAATGGAATGATATGGTAGGTTTTCCAAGAAGCTGGTACTTTGCATTCTGACAGAGATCTATTAAAGAGAATGGAGACTGGATAGACTATAGCTTCAGCTGATATTTGAAGGAAGTTTGCTGGTAGCTTATCAGCTGCTAGAGTGGTTGGTTTAAGCTTCTTGAGGAGTTTAGAAATTGCCTTGGTGGACACGGGGTGAAGTTAAAAACTGGGGTATTGTTTTGTGTACTGGGGTGGGTTGTGGTAGTTATTGGTGTGGGGTGGGTAGTACTATTATTTTGGGCATTGGCAAGGGTCTGGACTGTTTCTGTGAAGAATTTATTAAATTGTGTGGGTTATGTTTTCAAGATTATTTGGTAGCACAGGAGTTGGTGTAGTGGACTTTCCTGGGTGCAGTATATAATTTATTGTGTTCCAGAATTTTTTTGGGTTATGAGCATATTTTTCTTGTAGGTTTTGATAGTAGTTAGATTTGTCTAGTTTGATATGTTTTTTAGCTTCGTTCCGGAGCTACAGATAATTTTGTCTTAAGGTAGTGATTTTGTTTTTTTGATACTAAGACCAGGTTTTGTCCCTTTCTTTCATTATAGTTTTAGTGGGATTTGTTAGCTATGGCCCATAATTAGTTTTTATTCTAATGGTTCGGGAGGGTGCATATTGGTCCAGGATTTTTAGGAAGGTTGTGTTGAAGTATTCAGCTGCTTTGTCTAGAGATATTTGCTTTAGGGGAGTCCAGTTGCAGTTTTGTAATGCACTGATGAAGTTAGTAGGCATGAAGGTCTTCTTGTTATGAACTACTCTGAGGATAGGTTGGCTGATGGTTTGGGATTTGTTCCTAATTAGGTAAGTAGGATGATGGTCACTTAGGGTATCTGGAAGACAGACAGATTGTTCTGTAAGATTGGGATCAGATACCAGGATCCAGTCTAAGATGGACTGGTGATTGGATGTTTTGTCAATTCTAGTGGGGGTATTTATAGTTTGGGTAAACCTGTGGAGGTTTATAAAGGCAGTGGGATTATGGCTGGAACAGTTGAGCCAGTCAATATTAAAGTCTCCGTATGGTTTCATGTGGAATTGAGTTGGACATCCAATTAAGCAGGTTTTTCATTAGAGTGATATTATTGCCTGTTGGGATGTAGCCACCTGCAATAACTATGTGTTCACTGGAGTTTATTTTTAATCTGGCAAGGATTAGTTCAACATCTTTGACATCTTAGGTATTGTAATCTAGTTGTTCTATGTTAAGGTGCTTTTGGAATATTATTGCAACACCACCTCCCTTTTTCCCTTGTCTGTCTTTGTGGATAATATTGTAGCCAGGGGTGCTAATTTCATTGTCATGATGTTTTGATTTGAGCCATGTTTCAGTTAGCACAACAATATCAGGTTTGATTAGTGCCAATAGGGCAGGTAGGTCCTGGATTTTCTTAAGTATGCTTCTAGCATTAATGTTTAGAAAGCAGAGAGCTGAGGATGGTCTGTGGTATAGGGGATTTAGCTGATATGAGTTAGGGTTGACCAGTGTTTTGGGTCCTGGATTGGGGTGGACATCTCCACTGCAAGTGAGTTTTTGGAGTAGGTGTAGATAGAGTTTGGTAAATTTGTGAATTATTTTAGTTTGTTTTTGTGAAGAGAGAGGGTTAGTTTTTATGGTTGTTTTTTTGCATGAGTAAGGGAAAGGTTGGGGTGTAGTAAGGTCGGATGGTGATAGAGGGAAGTTTTTTAGTTTAATGACATTAGCTGTGGATTCTGTTTGCCATGGGGATGGGGTATGGTTATCAAGTTGAGTGTGATAGGAGGACAGATTGGAAAGAAGGAATAGGTTGAAGAGTATTAGTGTGTAGATGGATGCTTTTAGTAGTTGGGTTTCATGTATGCGGTACATCTTAATTAGTTTAAGAAAAGGTGGGATGTATATAAGGGTGATATTTGTAGCTGTGTCTGATTGGAGTTGTAATAGCAGAGAGGGAGGTGGGAGGAAATTTCTGATAGTGGCAGGAGGTGAGGTGCAATGTTGAAGAGGAACTGGAAGGGAGGAGTTGACGAGTGGTTAGGTATAAAAGAAATGATATGGAGTGTGGGTGGGCGGTGAACGAACGGAGCGGGACTACACCCACAGTGAGTGACTACAAGAAGTGACTACAAGATTCCCTAAGAAAAATAAGCAGTGAGCTATTGAGGTGATACAGGATACATAGAGGCAGAAGAGTATGGATTTAAGGCAGAGGGAGAAAATCTGAGGTATAGGAAGGTATAACAGCACAGCAGGATAGGGCAAAGAAGGAGAGCAGGCTAGAGAATGAATAACCAGTGGTGGGAAGCACAGAAAGTAGATAAACTGGACATTATTAAAGGGTAAATAACATAGATGGAAGGCAGGAGAGAGGAAGGGTAGAGTATCCAGACAAAGCAATAAAAAATATACAAAAGCAGAGACCTGGGAACAGGAGGATGGGTAAGTAAAATATGAGTGAGTCCTACAGTCAAAAGGAACAGGCAGAAATCAGGAGATTTTAGACTAGGGAGATACTCTACTAGATAGACATTTAACAAGGAAGGTGTGTAACTAACAAAATGGGGAGGGGGAGTTAAAATAAGTTTATATGCAGCCTAATTTAAACACTATAGTAGGGGAAGAGAGAAAAGGGTAAGAATAACTTGGAAGTCATGGGGGGGATACAGTGCAGCTGCCAGTACCGATGCAGAGCTCAACCAATGGCACTACAAATACTTGTTTGCTTAAAGCAATAGCTAGTGCTACTGAAAGGATTACATGACAAAATTCGGTGGTGTGTAGCTGAAAATAGCAGTTGCAAGTACCTGGATAGAAGCAGAGAGGCTGTGGAGGTGATCAATTAGCCGTCAAGTTTTCGGAAGTTTCTAATTTTTGGAGTGTCCGTGCTCTCAAGAACGGGGAGGGGAACAAACTGGACCCACTATGTAGTTGTGATGTACAGACACTAAAGGAAAATAGATAAGAAAAAAATAGTAATGGAGTTAGACAACCTCAGTGAAACAAACCTAATATCAATGACATTCAGGGTGTATAAAAAACACTAGACAGTAGAATTACTTAGCAATAACATTCTGATAATAGTTCAGTTATACCTCAGCTACAATCAGTAGATAGATTGCAAATAAACACTGAAAACTAATAATGCTAGTTCATACAAAAACAGCTAAAATATATAAAATGGACTGCAGAATAAAAATAGAAAAAATAACTGTAAAACCACATGCAGCCAAGTAACGTGGTTCATACATAAAGCCCTGTCTTAATAGGAGCAGAAAACAAAAGCTATATAAGAAGGGAATGCATGGGTTCAGTTTAAAAACCCACTTTCAGCCCCTGACATAGTGTTAGACCTCAGAGGTCGAACTAAATGCCAGCAGAACATCTATGACAAGGATAATATTCATTTAAGTAGAGCAGTAATAGTAGATGAAACAATAACATGCAGTACACAGTAAACAAACAGTTCCAGCCACAAAATGCCAGCAAACATTAATATGTATGACAAGGATAATATGCACTTAAAATAAAGCAGTAGTATGTGAAACAATTACATGCAGTAAACAGAAAACAAACAGTTCCAGCCACTATCACTATAACATAAGATGATAGTTTGAAAAATATTTACACTGTCAAATATAGCAATAAAAAAGCAAAAATAAAGGTTTACATTGCCAAATAAAAATCAAAAACAATTAAAAGAAAGCCATTTTGAGTGCGTACATGGGAGTTTACAACACCAGGGACTGCAGCTGCTTAGAGAAATTTAAAGATGGCTCCCAGGGTTTAAAAAACCTCTTACAGGTTAGAGGTAAGGGTCAATAACAGTCAGGTATGAGGGGATGGCCAAAAAATACAGTGTAATCAGACCTAGACAGGGAATGCATGCAAAGCAATAAAAACAGTCTACAAAAGCAATCAGAGACAGTCAAAAGGAACAGGCAGAAATTAGGAGAAATACAAAAGTCAAAAGAAGCAGGCAGAAATCAGGAGAGTTTAGACTAGGGAGATACTCTACTAGATAGACATTTAACAAGGAAAGTGTGTAACTAACAAAATGGGGATGGGAAGTTAAAATAAGTTTACATGAGCCTAATTTAAACACTACGGTAGGGGAGGAGAGAAAAAAGGTAAGAATAACTTGGAAGTCATGGGGGGGTACAGTGCAGCTGTCAGTACCGATGCTGAGCTCAACCAATTGCACTACAAATACTTGTTTGCTGCATACAGATGACCTGAAATCTGGTAAACTGTTACATGTGTTACAGATAGGGTACGTCTGCAAAAGAGATTGACTAAATTGACCATTTTGGCACAGGAGAACAACGTGTTGATAAATACATCAAACACTAAGCATATGAGATTTGGGAGACATAAACTGAAAGGTGAATATTTAGTACAGCACACAGTGATTGAAACTGTAGATTCATTTAAGGACCTGGCTATATGTGTAGATCCAGCTTTGAGTTTTTCAAATCACATCAACCACTTGGTTAATGATAGTTATAGAACTATAGGTTGCATAAAAAATATTTATAAAGTCTAGGAAATCAGAAATGATGAAGTCATTGTTTATTAATTACATTAGACCCAAACTTGAGTGTGGAATAGCAATATGGAAATCTTATAAGAAAACAAACATGAGTAAACTGGAAAGAGTACTGCAGAAATATATGAAGGGGATCAAAGGTTGTGAAAATTCAAGTTATAATGAAAGACTAAAATATCTGAACTTGTACAGTGTCTCTTATAGAGATTTAACAGGAGATCTTATTCAGGTACATAGCGGATTTACCGACAACTACCTCTGGGAATGTTTGTGGCTATCAAAAAGTAGTAAAGAATCATCAGACAGCATATGTAGAAGATTCTATAGGAATGAGAAATGTACTAACTGGTCTGGTTCTCTGAGAAAACAGCTGATGCGTGGAACAGACTACCAAATTACATTAAAGCAAGCACTAGTTTAGATATTTTTAAGAACAGCCTGGACACTTATTATGGGAAAAACTGTTCTGGTATATTGGCAGGCTAGAAAGGCATTAATGCCTATGCTTGAAATATTTGTTTGCATGTATGTATGCCTAGAGTGTGGTCTAATGGAAGATATGCAATGGAAGCAACACAGCACTGTTTTTTTGCTCTTTGCCTTGCATTCAGGGTGATTCCTGGTTCATGTACAGAGCCTTAATAGGCCCTATCCTGTCAGACCTACTGCACATCCACAAGTGCAGTGGGGGCATAAAAACCTCTCAAGAGATTGAAATCTCTTTTATGACATAAATAGAACATGTTGGAGAGATAGATATGTATCACAGAGAATACCACTTCTTTAGAAATGTCTTCATCTTCACATAAAGCAAAGTACTCATTTCACTATTTACTATTCAAATATAATATGAATGAAAGAATGAGTAAATACAAGTTCACTCCTGGTTTAGTACCATTGTCCCTCACAGAGAGGGTAACATGTAAATGTTCTGCTCACCTCTGATTTATTCAAACTTAAAAATAAGGGTTAAATACTGCATGTAAATATATGTCTAAGCTTCTAAAGATCCTCATGGATCAATAGCCTAATAAGTAGCTATGAACCTATGAATATCTGTAATCAGCATATGCCTGCAGGTGGTGTCAGTCTCCATAAAACAGATAGTTATACATATTTCCCACCAGGGAAATCATTGTAGATTTGGAACTATAGATATGTACTACTCACTTAATAGTATTTCTATTCTGAAAATATTTTCCTCATCACTGCATTTATGATAGCTCTCTTGAGACTTAAGGGCTTTGGTTCTGGTATTTTCTACCTCTGATTTTTAGGAACATATATTGCAGACTATTAGGCATGATGTCTATTTACAGTTACACCACTGTTTCCTGAATCAGAATACAACAGACATGAGCTTCAATTATGTCTTGAAAACCTATGGTTTAATCTGGAATACATGTATTTCTTCAGTGTAAGGAAACATGTATGAACTTTTGTTCTTTTCCTGTAAGTGTAGAAAATAAGTAAATACGTAAAGTGTGTAATTTCCTTCTGATGAAAAACACAGCAACTATATATAGGATGTGAAAATATAATTGATCTAACCTGCAATTTAAGAACTGAGGCACCCTACCAGGCCCAGGAAATCAAAGGCCATAAAAAGAGTAATTAGACAATTATTCAAGAAGAAAGCTGATCAAGAGCAAGTAAACAAACTCAGTGGCACAGTAATCAAAAAACTGCTTAGTTACATCTGTCATCTGTATGAACAACTATACAATCAAATAGATTAAGAGAGAATCAGAACAGCAGAGCACAGAGCAATGCTTCCTGAAGGTTGTGACATGTGTGCCTTCTTCTCTGCCCTTTTGCCTGTTTTTCTAGAATTTCATATAATTTAGTTAGAGTCCAGTAATTCTTTCAGATACAAAATAGCAAAATAGCTAAACAAAAAATCTAATTGTAGCTAGATGTTTTGTTTATTGCATGTTATTGCATTCTATTTGTCAAAATGTTTTTTTTTTTTTTTTGCTGTTTGTTGCTCAATTCCATATCTTTATGTATATTTAATTGTCGGCTGAATTGCTTAGGACATTATTTTCTAAGTAAGCATTTTTATTTATTCAGTTTTAAAATGATATGGGCTGGTTATCTACTCATGCATTTATTAATGGATAAGAGGAATTCATTACTATATAGCAACAAGGTGCTGGCATCCACTTACATTGGCCAGACTGCTCTGCATAGTATTGTCAGTATTTATACTTGTCTGTCTTATTAACAAGAGCAAAGCAGTAACTGGGTGGTTCCCAGTCTGATAATCTGAGCTGGTGACAATTTATTACCATGATCCAGGAGAAAAGGCTATAGAGTTGGAGAATGCTACTTGCCTTCTCTGGAAATTAATGTGTGTGTGTGTGTGTGTGTGTGTGTGTGTGTGTGTGTGTGTGTGTGTGTGTGCGTGTGTGTGTGTGTGTGTGTGTGTGTGTGTGTGTGTGTGTGTGTGTTTGTGTGTGTGTGTAAGAAACTATTTAAATAGCATTACTCAGAGAGAGTGAAAAGAAAGTGATTGGGGGAGTTAGACCAAAGACTCAACTCAGTGAGGTGCTCAGAGTAGATTCTATTCATTGGTAATGATGGTTTAGGAGAATACTCAAGGCAAAAGTGCATATTTGCAATGGATATTTCCAGTATGCACTTGTGAAGGGGCTGTGCTATGTGAATTATTTAGTTATTGCTATTGGTCTGTCCTTTTTATTATTTAGCCTATTTGGTACCAGTGGTGTGACCTGAGCAACCATACCTCTAGAAGCTGTAAGATTTTAAGATCTAAGATTTAAGATTTTAAGATACATACTATTAATAGGCATTTGGGCAAACAATAGTACTGCAGTATATGTCCACCATCATACTTTTATTTTAGATGGCAGGGTGGAAGCACATAAAGAAGGGTGATTTTCCTGGCAGAGACTGGGGAAACAACTTATTGTGCTTCAGGGCTGGTTGGCCAACTTGCTTTGCTGACGATGTTCCTTGTAAGAGTTATGGATAACCAGCATGATCTTCCCATTGCATGCACCCTTCCACTGTTCAGCCAAGCATATATGGTGATATTGTTATAAGCCATCCATGATGACTACCTTAGTGATGACCTCTTTCATTTGACTCCTGCCCAGTACCTTCAGTAATGAGGAAATGAATAGGTCAGTTGGCTAAGAGTGGGCTGATGATTGACAAGCAGTGAGGGCAAAAAGTGCTAAGAAAATGCAAAGATATTACAGCAAGTTCAAAACCTTAAACTTTTTTTACATCTCACCAGAAGCATTGTTCAGAAATTGAAAATTAAGTCCATATTTGATCCAGTTATTGATAAATGCTACCAGCTAGCTAAAAAACAGAAAGAAATTGTTAGCCTAGGCTTTTACAAAGTCTATGCTTCTGTATAATGTTCTTTTTTAAATGAAAGCTTGAGAACATTTGGGTTGAAAGGGGTATTTTTATTTTTTTATTTTTTATAGCTCCATAACTCAAGTATGTAGTAATAGACTGACATCACAATCATATGTATTATGCATAAAGGAGTACAGAATATTTTTGTAGTAATTCCCTGGCTCGGGTATATAGCAATGGGCTAACATCACAATCTTTCATATTATGACAAAAGGAATACCAATTTTTTGTGTGATAATTCTGTAGTTCAGGTGTGTAGTAATGGGATAACAGCAAAGTCTTTCATATTATTAACAAAGGAATAAAGACCCATAGTTTGAAGTCTTCCATCGATTATCCTGCAGCTGAGTGGAAGGAACAACAAATAATAGAATTTGAGAGTTGAAGCTGTTAGCCCAGACTTTTAGTCAGAAGACATTTTTAGTCAAGATTTTTGCTTGATGAGTGAATCTTCTATATCAAGACCTGGAACAGGAGAACAATGTATTCTTGTTTAAGGACAAAATTTTATTTACAAGACATAGGTGTTGCTATGGGCACAGTAAGCATGAACAGCTATGCAAATGCGGTCTTGGCATATTGGGAGTTACAGTAAGTGCTGACTAATATAATTTTGTTGAATTTATTAGTTATTATAGATGTTTTGTTGAATATATTTTTCTTATATGAACAGGACCTTTACAAGGTTTATATGATTGTATTAGATTTTTACATAGAGGGGTATTTTAGAACATGTCTATGTTACAAAGAAACTAAAATTGTCTAACACTTCAGCAAAACATGTATATAACCTAGATCAAATACACTCATTTAATTTTTTTTTTTACTAGAACTGCTGCCTTTCAACTTGAGGGGTGGTGACCCTGTAAATAGGACAGAATGCATTGAGCTGAAATGGATTTTACAACTACAAGCAGATGGAGGTTTTGGCCTCAATGATACTGTTTCTTTCAAGCCAGTTTTGAAGTCACACTCTTTGTATCATTAACTTCAGCTGCTAGTGGAATTTAAAACTGTGAGTGTTCACTGCGGTCTTATGGTCTGAAGAGGTGCCTTGTAGCATGAAAGCACTAACCTATTTTATTATGTTAGTAAACATATTTTAGCTCAGCAGTTTTGGTCAGTTTCTCTTTTTATTACATTTTAGCTGTTTGTGAAAGCCAACCTTTATCCACTGGATCTACTTTGCTTCTATACATTTTCAAACAATGCTGAGTTTCTGTGCATTTTCAAGGAAGTTTGAGTTTCAAGGGAATAGAAGTTTACTGTTGCTCATGCTAAGTCTATTTTCAATGCATTAATGTTTTGTTTAGCAAATGGCTGTCATCAGAGTCTGTGCTATGACATTTGAAAATAGTGTTAGTAGCAGAACAGTCTGTATACTTGCCTTTACTGCAGAAGGCTGTGGTTTCCACGCCCAGTTCATGCAGTTGGAGTACTGATGTTGCAGTGCATCCTGCACTTGTGAGTGTGTCTTCCTATGGATGAGATGTCTAGTAACTGTGAACCTGTTGCTGGTTTGACTGCCATTCTCTATTGTAATATTACCAGCTTCACATTTTTTTTTTTTGAAATGCAACATGGGCAATGTATTCTCCAAGGGCAGCAAGCACTAAATTTGTACACGAAACACCGAAATGTAAAGTTGTTTGCCATTGGTAATCTCTTCATTAGTTATAGATCTCTTTAATGTCGAATTATTCAGATGACTTTTACTTCTGTAGAGATTGTGTATATTGACTGATATTGGTGGAGTGTAATGACAAAAATCTGAGTGGCCTTTTCTAGTC
Source organism: Protopterus annectens (assembly GCF_019279795.1). Classification (NCBI taxonomy): domain Eukaryota; kingdom Metazoa; phylum Chordata; order Ceratodontiformes; family Protopteridae; genus Protopterus; species Protopterus annectens. The sequence continues at coordinate 703,042,926 of NC_056729.1, read as the reverse complement.
AAAATGTTCTGAAATGGGTAATTTTGTCATTATCAGTTCATACATTTTGATACATTGCTTACTGGAAATATGTTCAAACCTATAAATTTAAAGCATGCTCTAACAAACAGGGCTGTATTACACAAGTAATATAATTTAATATAATCAGTACGGTGCATCAAAGAACACACACATATATGCACTTTCCTAAAAAGGTGTGCGAGGGGCCTATGGTTTGAAAACAGCTCAAAGGTAATTTTAATCCGCCACTGGCCAGATGCATTTTCTTTGAATGTGGGTTTCAATGCTGTTTCAATGAATGAGAGTTTCAAGGACCAAGAAGCCTACAGTTCATGTTAAGTCTGTTTTCATTGTAAGATTGTTTTGTTTAGTAAATGGCTATCAGTGTTTTCCCTATAAAATTTTATAGGTTCATAGGTTTATAGGAAGTTACTAAACTAATGGCCCTAGGGCCTTTATAAGCCTAGACATGTAATACCCATGTTCCCTAATTGACCATTGTTAGATGGTTTGATTGTTTGCAATCTAAGATCAGCATCAGCTACCCCTGTCCATGAGGGACATAGGTGCCACCCCAGGGATGAATTTATGGTCTCCCATCCAGTTGTCCAGGTTGAGCTTAAATGGGATCACTGAGGAGCTCTGCTGAACGGGAACTGGTAGTTTATTCCAGAGTAGTGACAGTCACTGGGAGACATATCTGTCTCTTGAGCAAGTTTTTTTTAAGTAACAAGCTAGGTTGAGATCTCTGGAGTGAGTGACTCTTGTCCCATTTGATTTGCAGACATGCAGCATTTCCATTAGGGTAGGGTGTTTCACCTATAATTATTTTGACCTGGAGTAGCTCAAGATAGTTGTACTGTTTAACCTGTCTTGAGGTATATTTGGATTTAATGAAAATGGTTACACCTCCACTTTTATTCTTTCATGCTCATTTTGAGGTCAGAATGTGTGGAAGGCTTTGTAGCCTTGCACAGCTGGGTGCTTGCTGTGGCCTTTAACCAAGTCTCAGTGACTGCACAGATGCCAGTATCTTCCAAGGTGAGGAGAGCATCCTGTGAGCGCAGTTTCCTGCTTAGACTCCTAACATTAAGCAACATAACCTTGAGTTCGGCTGCACTGGATTTTTTTCCATCAGAAGTTTTGTTGTTTTGGTATTGCCTGAAAAAGGCATTATGGGGAGGCAAGTGTCTTTGTCACTATTTGAAAGCCCAGAGGAGACTGGTGAATTCTATGTCTTGCAAAATGGAGTGGTCTGTCAACCATGTCTTCCCAGGCTGACATACACTAGATCCCCCAGGACTGACACCAGAAGCTAAGCCAATTGTTGAAGTCAATCATTTTTTGTTTATATTGTGGCATCATCCTAGGGTCTATATCACGTGGTCGAAAGCTAATAATAACGAACGACCACAACTTAGAAAACACCGGAACTCGAAATTGCAATTGTGGGGGGCTGCATCCCCCCCTCCACTAAATATATATATATATATATACCAACTCTGAGATCGCACTATAGTGAGGAAAAGGCAAATACCCCTATCTACACTGTAGTGTGACTCCACCATAAGAACTTTGAGTTCCGGTATTTTTTAATTTGTGGTCATTCGTTATTATTAGCTTTCGAATACATGATATAGACCCATCATCCTGTGCTAGGGACATACCTGCCTGGGACACATAATCTGAGAGTGCAGTCATGTCTCTCTTCATATAGTCCAGGCAGGTACATATGAAGCATTTTTTTTTTTAATAAAAGTTTTAACTATCTCAAATAATTGCAGAATTTTAGAAGAAAATAGTATGCTGACAGGTATGAACAGTGTTTAAGGAAACCGGGGGGAAATAGCCAAGTAATGGGACACTAGAATGGCTGTGGGGTGCTGCCAGGGCCTGACCCATTACCCTGCCTAGGGTCCCATTTGACCATGATCCTGCACTGATATTAGCTATATTGTGATTAGTGTTTCAAATGGGAGAATCTGAGAAGTGCAAACTTTCTCTATCTTTCTGAGACTGCAGAACCAGCTGAGTGTTGTTGTGTAAAATGTGTGTGAGCATGCGCATGTGCATGTTTGTGTGTGCACATGCATGTGTGTGTGTGTGTGTGTGTGTGTGTGTGTGTGTGTGTGTGTGTGTGTGTGTGTGTGCATGAGTGTGTGTGTGTGTGTGTGTGTGTGTGTGTGTGTGTGTGTGTGTGTGTGTGTGTGTGTGTGTGTGAGTGTGAATGAGTATGTGAATGTATATGGTAGTAAATGTGCATGTGTGCATGCGTAAGTGTGTATGTGTGTGCATGCGTGTGTGTGTGTGTGTGTGTGTGTGTGTGTGTGTGTGTGTGTGTGTGTGTGTGTGTGTGTGTGTTAGTGTGCATGAGTATGAGTATAGTGTTTCCCCTTCAGTGTAAAATGCAATACAAAATAAAGTATCACTAGTCATAACCTCCCAAGTTACTGCTTCAGGCAAAGTACACCATGGATATAGTGTTAGGTTACAATCCATATGACAAAGTACTAAACAGAGTGCAACACTTGTCAAAATGTTAACTTCAAAATAAGTGAAACTGATTAGTGGGCAGTTTCAGTGTTACTAATCAACATGTCAGTAGAACATTTTGGTGTGTGCGTTTGTCTGTGTGTCTGCATGTGTTTGTGTGTATGTGTAAAAAGACATACGGGTTTGCACAGATTTGTAAGGTGCTGAACTGAGCAGTTATTTAAGCTGCTGGCTGACTAATTCTTTCACATGTAAATTATGTCTTAGTTTAATTTGGCTGCATGCAGAGTAGATACATAGATACATACACAGAAATATTTCAAGCATGGGCATTAATGCCCTTCAAGCCTACCAATATACCAAAACAGTTCTTCTCATAAAAAGTGTCCAGGCTATTCTTAAAAATATCTAAACTAGTGCTTGTGTTAATGTAATTTAGTGGTCTATTCCATGGACCAGCTGCTCTCTCAGAGAACCAATTATTACACTTCACTTTTCCATAGAATCTTCTGCATAGGGTGCCGTGAGTCTCTACTACTTTTTGATAACTCAAACATTCCCAGAGGTAGTTGTCTCTAAATGGTCTATATATCTAAATAAGATCTCCTCTTAAATATTTATAAGAGACACTGTACAAGTTCAGATATTTTAGTCTTTCATAATAACCTACATTTTCACACCCATCGAGGTCCTTGGCATATTTCCACTGTACTCTTTACAGTTTACTCATGCTTGTTTTTTTCTAAGGTTTCCAAGTTGTTATTCCATATGCAAGTTTGGGTCTAATGTAATTAACAAACAATGACATCATCATGTCTAATGTCCTAGATTTTATAAATCTTTTTTATACAATCTATAGTTCTGTAACTATCACTAACCATTTGGTTGATATGATTAGAAAAAAATTCAACTCTGGTTCTACCCATGTACCCAGGTCCTTAAATGAGTCTACAGTTTCAATCACTGTGTGACTGTATTAAATATTCACCTTTCAGTTTATGTCTCCTAAATCTCATATGGTTACTTTTTGATGTATTTATCAGCATATTATTCTCCTGTGCCCAAATGGTCAATTTAGTCAAGTTTGTTTTTATACGTGCCCCATCTGTAACACTTGTAATCAGTTTACCCAATTTCATATCCTCTACATACAGACAGTAGAACACCTCAGATTAAAATGATAGATCTGAAAGACAATCTAAATAACTATGGGCATAAAACATGGCTCTGTGGGACACCCAGACAGTAACCTCGAATTTCACCTGTCCAGTTACCGTATGATACTTACCATGCCCTACTTGTAAGCCATGTGGCTATCTATCTTATCAAGAGTACATCGATGCCTAGTTGTTTTAATTTATTGATCAGTGTTTTGTGTATGACCTTGTCAAATGCTAAAGTTAAATCTGTAAAATTCACAATAACCTTAAAAATAAAGCTGGTACCACAACACAAACAAAAAATGGAGTCTCAGTTCAACAACTACAATGGACACCATCAATGAGCACTTTCATTTGAGGCTACTTTGATGTACTTGGTGCTTAAACATAATTTTGTTTGATTTCAGGGGGAATATTTTAAACAAACAAAAGGAGTGGCAATGGGGGCTTGTTTGGCCCCAGTTTTTGCTAATATTGTGTTGTGGAGGTGGGAGTCTCAGTTTGAATATAAGATAGCCATTTTTAGCTATTACATGTTTTTGGATGATATTCTTATTTTATGGGATGATGATGCACACAAGATTCCACAATGTTTAGAATATATTAACTCCACCACCACTTTTTTGTCATCCACACACACTACTGATCATGATTATGTGAATTATTTAGATTTACATATTTATAAGAACAAAGAAAGCAACAATATGAGTCTTATAATTATAGAAAACCAACTCATTCTAATAGTTTGTTGCATTTTGACAGTAATCACCCTTATTGGCAAAAGAAGAACTTAGTCAAGGGACAGATGATTAGGCTGTCAAGTTTGATTACAGAGGATGAACTATTTCATCACGAGCTCTCCTTATTAAAAGGGATGTTGAAGAAGAGGAATTACCTTGTAAATTATTAGGAGAGCAAGAGGACCTTATTCCTAATGTACGGTTTTTATACTATCCCCCGATTTTAAGACATCTGGAGTTTTGGTCAGTAGTGAAGAAGAATGACTTTGGAAACATTAGCTGTGTGTTAACCTATGGCTCATATTCCCCTGCAGTGAAGCATATCATTGAAAAACACTGACAAATTGTGTTTGGGGCACTTGAATTAACAGAGAACTTGGGTTTTTTTCTTCAAAATTTGTTTATAGGAGAGAGAAAAATATGAAGAACCTTTCTGGGAATAATAAACAAGGAAAAAAAGAAAAAAAGACATGAAAATGAGAAAGTGTGGTGCCTGTAGAGAGTGTAAATACATTGATGAGACTGCTTACATCACTATAGGCAACTAACAAAGAGTCTTCCCTATATTGGGCAGTTTTGATTGCAATACTAAAGGAGTGATTTATGTGACTACATGTATATCCTGTGCACAAATGCCCTTAAAAAAGAATATACCAGCATGTGTACTCTATATGGACGAATGATAATAAGAACATCTTTTATAGACATTCTATAAAGTGCCCCAATTTTAAGAAGTTTTTATTTTGTACCCTTGAAAAAAATGTTTGCTAATGGAGGGGGAGGCAGCCTTTTCAGAGTATAGAGAAACATATTGGCAAATAAAGGCGAATGCCACCTAACTCCCTGGAATTAATGATAGATTTTCAATAAGCAGTTTGTTACACATCAAAAGGTACATTGTTTAGAGAATGAGCTATTGTTACAGTAGTTTTACTTTTGATGTGTGTCAGAATTTCTTAGTGTGTTTTTTATTAGAAATTTTATATTCTAGAAAAGAAGGAAATCCATGCAATGCATCAGGTTTAAAAATTTGTCTTTGTTAAAGTTTATTGAAATCTGTATTTTAGAGTTTGTTGTTTAGTGTCAAAAATATGGCATTGTTTTTACTTAGCTGGTTCCTTTAAGATGGAGAGTAATTTAATTGATTAAAGTAGAGTTGTAATAGTTTTTTTTAATTATATATAAAGGAACTGAGGTAGTGTATAATTTACCTGAAGTTCTGTGAAGCATTAATAAAGGAATGAAAGTGCTAATCGAAGGTTACAATGTCCGTGGTGTTAGATCTGAGACTCTGTTTTTTATTTGTGTTGTGAAGTTAACTCTGTATGAATTACATCACAGCACAATTTTTCATTCATAGATTTTATTATATTGTTATAGAACATCATGTTACAGGTAATAGATATATTTTCAACATATGAATGCTGATATATGATTTCAAGTCCCAACCTTTCCAGTTCTGACATTAACTTATCCAATATTACCTTCTCCATTATTTTCCACAACATGAAAGTAGACTTAAGGGTCTTTATGATACTAAGTTTGTCCTACTCCCCTTTCCCTTAAAGACAGTTTTAATAAGCCCATGTCTCCAATCTTGAGGAATCTCCCCCATATTTATACAACCTAATAAATAAATATAATGGTACTGTGCATTCTTGCTGAAGTGTTCTCTGGTCATTATTACTAATTTCTTCTACTCCCAGTGCTTTGCTTGGATCCAGTTTGCACTGTTCTTTTTCAATATAATCTCATCTGATTCCAGTATCTGGGGTTACCTGGATGTCACTAGGACAGCTTATCACACTCTTTGTGGAGCCAAACTGCTTTGTGTAAGATTTTGTAAACATATCTATAATCTAATAAAATAAAAATGTGCTTCAAGGCAAAGGATAGACTTTATTGTAAAACAAGTCTATCCTTTGCCTTGAAGCACATTTGTATTTTATTATTTTGAGTATTTTATGTGCTGGTTGTTTTTCCTCTGGCTTTTTCTGTTATTTTATTCATTTTATATCTATAATCTGTTGTATCTGAGAATAACATTTAGAATCTGTACACAGTTTATCAGTTTGCATGTCTTTCTCCTTTCCACATCTTAAGCATCTATACAATGGCTTTCTATTAGACTCAATCCCCCAGATTCATGAAGCTCGGCGCAAGGCCGGTGTAAGGCCTGCGCCGGCCATGCGGCGTATAAATGGTGTAGTAGCGCCATATGCATATTAATGAAGGTGTGCCGCTGCCACATCCACGTGCATAGGACACGTGCGCGAGTGCATGGGGCGTTACTAAGCTGCGCCCGGAGGCGTGTTAATGTCGGCTGTCGATGAGCAACCTAAACTGCTGAATATTATAGCCTGCCTGCAATAGTAATCGCACCTATCAGTGTCCGTGGATAATGAAACGTATGCAAAACATGCAAGACAGTTCCCGGCCACACAAAATGAAGAACCAAATAGAAATGCACGCAACATAATATAAGTTTCCGTCCATGGAACAAATGATATTTAAAATCGTGTGTCCATAATGTACTGCACTGTCAGAAGTTATACCCAGTGGAAGTGAAGCGCATCATGTCAGCGCGCCGCCAATACACACGTCTAGCCCCATGGGTATGGTCACCAGCAGTCCCACAGTGGTAGTGATAGTACACAGCATGGCAGTTGTGGCTATATAACAACCGTAAAGAAACCTGACAGTCCAAATTGTATACCACACACACAAACATATGTACATTAAAATGTGCTATACACATGAACAGGAACATAACCGTCACATACACATAGGATGCTATATGCAGAACCGGGATATCCAAAAGTAGAACCCATGCATGCAAATGCAATACGCAACAAACCCAGTATAGCACATAACCCGCACCCATGTCTGAATGTCCACCAAATCCAGCTACCAGCCTTGCACATCTGTACACCTGCACATAGCGAGTATTCCCCATATGTAGTAGGAAGTATCGTCCTAGGCAGTGTCCGGAATGCAAATATGTATCCCACAATTGTAAACATCCCATCACAGGTACGTAAATCCAAATGCCCGTGCGTTAATGTTACGGCAAAATGTGTGTACATCCCGCATGGGATAAGTAACCTGTTGAAACCTCAGAGTTGTTTACACGCCACGGTGTCCATTACTGTACACATCTGGACAAAACATGTATGTGTAGTCACGGTACTGTTCAGTTTCTACACAGACATGCAATTCATACTATGCAGGATGGAAAAGCTGTCCACCATGCAGGTCACCCCACTAGGGTTTCCACCTGTTCAGATGGCCAAGGTGGGACATCCCTTGTAGAAATGTGATAATTTGCAGGATAAAACATACCCCCGGCCAGTGCAAAGGACAGAACTACACGTGTATGCCAAGATAAAAGCTTATGCCATAGCATTTGAATAGCTTATGCTATCCCAAATAATAGTTATGTGTACCAGATACAAAATACCTGTATCATGCAACTAGTACATAAAATAAGAAATATATTATTGTCTTAAAATCACAGGACATTTGCCATGTCTTCGGTGTCATCGCAGGACACAACTGTCCAAAGTGGGACCTCCTCTCGCAAAGAGGAACAAGTGGTATCCCTACTCCCCACTGAATTATCGACAGTATATATTCAACTCAATCACATACCGACACCACCTCTCAACCTATTACAGCAACAAAACCTGGACAAAGCCTAAAAGGATGGGTGGACAAATAGGGACAGATGTAATTACTGCTCTCACAAGCTTCGAAAGTTCACTGAATAATAGTATGTACATAAGCAGGAAATGTTGCGAAGGATGTGGGGTAGTCCCCAGTATTACAGAGGTCCGTACATATATACTGTAACAAACCGTCACATATGTTGACTGTACTACTGCATACCCGTAGTTAATTCATAGTTACGTCATGTGCAAAATAATAACCCTCATAAGAATGAATACAGGAAATAGTCAAATGTGAATGTGAACACCACTCACCGTGGATTATGTATCGTAACCACCCCCACCCATATTATGTATTGCCAACATCATAAGCTGCTGACAGCTGCCCAAACACCTGTGTCTGTAAACAGATTAAATGTTTAAAATGGACAATCCCTGTCCATGTGCTTTGTCTGGCATTTGAACATGGTCAGGGCAGTTCCATTCACCAGTCGGACAAGCCTAAACCCAGATCACCACATGAACACCCTGACAATTAAAGACCTGTATGTGTCAGGAATATAAGCCTTTGGGTACTGAATATCCCTGCAGTGATGAAATATGCAGCTTGGATCCAGAGCAGTAGGGAATAGGGAATGTGTGACATGTAGTACCGCATTTTTCCCAGCAGGAGAATGGATGCCTGTGACGTAAGTGAAGCGGTGAGACATATGTTAATGTAGCTCCGTACTATGGGTATGCATATAAATGAGTCAGAACACCAAACGTATACTGGTTACAGCATCCGGCCAACGTGAATGCAGTCCCGGTTGAACAACAACTACAGCACATATAATGTGAAAGTGTAATGAATGCGTCTGTGCTGTATAGACAGTTAAATATGTAAAGGTGAACGTGTGTTTCGCAAACGTCCATTAATGGGATTACAGATAATTACTGGTACTGTCACAAGTAATAAAGCCCACGTAAGCACAAAGACTTAGTAAACATATGTAACCCACAATAAGGATATGTATGTGCGCCCGCGCGTAACCCACAATAAGGAAATGCAAGTGCGCCTGTGCGTGTGTGATCCGCTCACAGCATAGTAAATGAATGCTGTTTCCCCCACGTTAGTTATACATGGCTCAAACCCGTTAACCTCGTAAAGTATGAAACCGGATGAAGCCATGCAAACTACCAGTACAAATAGGGACAAACCCCAGATATGTGCCAGAACAAACATAGAAAGTGAATAGAATAACAGGTGTGTCAGTAGCATGGATTCTCTGAAGGGTATGCAGTCGTAACCTGAACTGCTTGCCAGAAATCCCCACCGTAAGTCTCAAATGAAATGCCACTACATTGCCAGATAGACACAGGTTTATGTAAAACACAGCGAAGATAAAGGGGCAAGCAGCTGTACACTCTGCGACAATCTGCATAGTGGAAAGGTATGGTATGGATATAGATATATGTGTATACACATAATCCACAGACGTAAACCAAAGCAAGTTATGAAATGAGGATTGTACATGTATATATGTACACACAACAAACTTATGTCCCGTAGATATGACATATGTACATAAAAAGGCAACGTTATATCTAATATGCGTAGACAAACAGACATGCAGGAAAGGTGAATAAACCGCAGCATTCAAAAACATTGGCCAGAAAGTGACAGTCCAGCAAGTTCTACACTTTAAACATGCAGATAGGTGTCCATTGCAGGACTCCATAAATTGAAATACGTAGTGTCAACCGACATTGACGCAAAAGAAGTGACCGCAGCAAATACGAAATAGCTGTACATGCAACAGTATCAGGTGCAAGGGTGATGACACATGTGTCGATAGAATATATGACGTACGAACTGATATCCGGAGAGTGGGGAGTGCATATAAGTGTCTCCACACTTCAGTAATGCACACATTAAACATGTGTAATGGGTACTGTAGAGGGTTGTCAGGTATGGGAATCATGGGTATGCAGAAATGGGCCTAGGTGTTGTTTGGCAGGGATTTCGTAGGCCCGCCCGTGGGAGTGATGTGGGTATAGCACACGCCTATATTCTCAATAATGGGGCAAACCATCCACTGGATATTGCGGAAACCATTTTGGCAATATGTAGGGTCCTATATCAGTGTCATGTAGGCGATTATCATGGATGGACATGCGTACAACCAAGATGGTACCCATAACTGGCAAACTGTCAGAATAACACAGCTGCACTAAGGCATAGTACATGAAATACAAATAGGGACTATATTAGATATACCCCAGACAAAGTCAGAACATTGTGAGAATACTGGCGTACCCATGAATATGGATATTATGAGTGTTACTAATCATGTAATGGAAATGTCAGTCACTATTATCTACCGCACAGTCCGTAATGCCTTGCCAACAATTTACCAGAAAGGCACATCACTATGACAAATGTAACAAGGTCAAACGTCACGGTGTTTACCCATAATGTGTACAGGTTAGGGGTATGAAGGTAACCTGTCCAAAATACATGTACAGAACTAGTGATACTAGGTGGACAGGTGAGAAGAAAGACATCAGGACAAATCAGAAAACATGTACAAGTCACACGCATGTACACCGACAAATGTGAATGACAACATATGCTCTGTGAATGTCACTGTGGAAGGTTAATAGACACAAACGTAATGTGTCCCTCAGGGTGTCATGCAGTGTCACCGTAACAATGTCCAGTCCCCCAGACACGTACGTGAGCTCTGCCACTGACGGAAAGCGCAAATACCGGCGCTCACATACGGTACATGATAGACCAATTAGTGTGGATAAGCAGCTGTTGGCCTGTGCGAGGAATACAACTGTCTGGGTGGGTGTGTCTTGCAATATAAATGTAATGGCATGTGGCCTGTGATGCCGCCATACAGTGTGTGTATTTGTGACAGAAAGTTGATATTTTGTTACAGACACATACTCCGCAACTGTACAGATTTACGATGAATGTGCAGAGTTCTGCCTCATATGTTTGGTGTGTTCCACATAACAGTAACATTCTGGCACTTCCATGATAACTGAAGACATGAAATAATGACAAACATGTGCGTAAGACACCAAATCCGACAGAAAAGCCATACTAATGCAAAACCTATTATTGTGTCAACTATTTACGTTTGTAAGAGTAACATGTCAATACTGCCCCTATGTGTCCCACTATCAGATAAGGCCTTGTCCAGCAACTTGCTCTAGGAGGTGGAGTGGTATGAACAGAAACAGATACATGTGTGAGAAAACAGCAATATCGACTGCAAGATAACGCAGAAGGTATGAAATGTGCTGCAGTAGGACATGCAGTACTGTCCGCAGGTATGTGCTGACATGTCAAATGACACAGCAGTCTACATGAAGAACCTTTAGGGCTGTCACCTTTACAAATGATGATACTGGGACATACCCACAGCCATGCACACAGCACAAATAGACATACACACATCAAAACTAGGCCATGATACATGAAGCCTCCGGCGTGTACGAATACAGTGAGAGTACAGCAAGGATAGATGTCTGCCAAGATATACAGCAAACGCCTGTAAGGGCGTGTAACACTGCCTGTAACACGGACGTTGCATGGACAATGTTGGGAGTTGAAACATACCCCATTGGTATGTGAAAGCTATGCAAATATGAGATACATGAAACAGTCAGCTGTCAGTGCAAGAGCAGGGTTATGGGCAGAAAATATATATATAAATATATATATATAGAGAGAGAGAGATACAGACATACACACACACACACATGTGGCAGGGCTGGTAACTGAACCTACACATAACTACCCTATCACACTACAGCATGACGCATTTACAGAACACGCTACCGAGACTACTAAACACAGCAGACACATAGGCATTCTACTAGGTGCGTGTCAACATCCGCAAAGACAAGGACGGCAGCAGGATACATCTGTGTTGTGAAGCATCTAAAAGCATAACCTGAGTCCCAAGGTGGACGGGAGCATGCACACACACACACACACACACATCTGGCAGGCCTGGGAATCGAACCTACACCTAACTACCCTATCACACCACAGCATGACACATTTACAGAACGTGCTACCGAGACTACTGAACACAGCACTCCCAGAGGCATACTTCTAGGTGGGTGACATCATCCGCAAAGGCAAAGACACCGATAGGGAATGTATGTGTTGTGAGGCATCTAAAAGCATTACTGTGTCCCAGGCAGCTGGAAACACACGTGCACACACACACACACTTGGAAGGGCCGGGAGTTGAACACACACTTACCTACTCTAACACACTACAGCATTACGCATTTACAGAATGCGCTACCGAGATTACTGAACACAGCACTCTCAGAGGCATACTTCTAGGTGGGTGATATCATCCGCAAAGGCAAAGACGCCGATAGGGAATGTATGTGTTGTGAGGCATCTAAAAGCATTACTGTGTCCCCAGGCAGCTGGAAAAACACGCACACACACTTGGAAAGGCCGGGAGTTGAACACACACCTACCTACTCTAACACACTACAGCATTACACATTTACAGAACGCGCTACCGAGATTACTGAACACAGCACTCTCAGAGGCATACTTCTAGGTGGGTGACATCATCCGCAAAGGCAAAGATGCTGATAGGGAATGTATGTGTTGTGAGGCATCTAAAAGCATTACTGTGTCCACAGGCAGCTGGAAACACACGCACACACACACACACTTGGAACAGCCAGGAGTTGAACACACACCTACCTACTCTAACACACTACAGCATTACGCATTTACAGAACTCGCTACCGAGATTACTGAACACAGTACTCTCAGAGGCATACTTCTAGGTGGGTGACATCATCCGCAAAGGCAAAGACGCCGATAGGGAATGTATGTGTTGTGAGGCATCTAAAAGCATTACTGTGTCCCCAGGCAGCTGGAAATACAGGTGCACACACACACACACACACACACACACACACACACACACACTTGGAAGGGCTGGGAGTTGAACACACACCTATCTACTCTAACACACTACAGCATTACGCATTTATAGAACTCGCTACCGAGATTACTGAACACAGCACTCTCAGAGGCATACTTCTAGGTGGGTGACATCATCTGCAAAGGCAAAGACACCGATAGGGAATGTATGTGTTGTGAGGCATCTAAAATCATTACTGTGTCCCTAGGCAGCTGGAAACACATGCACACACTCGGAAGGGCCGGGAGTTGAACACACACCTACCTACTCTAACACACTACAGCATTATGCATTTACAGAACGCGCTACCGAGATTAGTGAACACAGCACTCTCAGAGGCATACTTCTAGGTGGGTGACATCATCCGCAAAGGCAAAGATGCCGATAGGGAATGTATGTGTTGTGAGGCATCTAAAAGCATTACTGTGTCCCCAGGCAGCTGGAAACACACGTGCACACATACACACACACTTGGAAGGGCTGGGAGTTGAACACACACCTACCTACTCTAACACACTACAGCATTACGCATTTACAGAACGCGCTACCGAGATTACTGAACACAGCACTCTCAGAGGCATACTTCTAGGTGGGTGACATCATCCGCAAAGGCAAAGACGCCGATAGGGAATGTATGTGTTGTGAGGCATCTAAAAGCATTACTGTGTCCCCAGGCAGCTGGAAACACACGCACACACACACAACACTTGGAAGGGCCGGGAGTTGAACACACACCTACCTACTCTAACACACCACAGCATTACGCATTTACAGAACGCGCTACTGAGATTACTGAACACAGCACTCTCAGAGGCATACTTCTAGGTGGGTGACATCATCCGCAAAGGCAAAGACGCCGATAGGGAATGTATGTGTTGTGAGGCATCTAAAAGCATTACTGTGTCCCCAGGCAGCTGGAAACACACACACACCTGGAAGGGCTGGGAGTTGAACATACACCTACTTACTCTACCACACTACAGCATTACGCATTTACAGAACGCGCTACTGGGATTACTGAACACAGCACTCCCAGAGGCATACTTCTAGGTGGGTGGCATCATCCACAAAGGCAAAGATGCTGATAGGGAATGTTTAGAGAGTGAGCGGTCTGAAAGCATATTACCGTCCCAAGGTAGACATACACAAACACACCAGTGCTGTCAACGGGCCAACTAAATATCTACGGAGCACAACAACACTGAAAAGATACGGGATGCGCCACAGACAGTACACCCTTCGAGAGAGCAACAAGTGTGTTCAATGTAGGCATCCATCGTGACATTGAAATTGGACTTCTGGTGCCTGGATGACCACCATGGCTATACAGGATGTCAATGGCCATGCCCACATGCTTAGTATCACACGTCTGTTTGGAATGTACTGTGTGTCCATCTACACAACGGCATACTGGGCATGCTCACACACATAGCTGTTGCAAAGGGCCATCTTGCATGCACACGGAGTCTAATCATGGAAGGGCGCAGTGTGGAATGTACTGTGTGTCCATCTACACAAGGGCATACTGGGCATGCTCACACACTTAGCTGTTGCAAAGGGCCATCTTGCATGCACACGGAGTCTAATCATGGAGGGGCGCTGTGTGGAATGTACTGTGTGTCCATCTACACAATGGCGTACTGGGCATGCTCACACACTTAGCTGTTGCAAAGGGCCATCTTGCATGCACACGGAGTCTAATCACGGAGGGGCGCAGTGTGGAATGTACTGTGTGTCCATCTACACAATGGTGTACTGGGCATGCTCACACACTTAGCTGTTGCAAAGGGCCATCTTGCATGCACACGGAGTCTAATCACGGAGGGGCGCAGTGTGGAATGTACTGTGTGTCCATCTACACAACGGCGTACTGGGCATGCTTACACACTTAGCTGTTGCAAAGGGCCATCTTGCATGCACATGGAGTCTAATCATGGAGGGGCGCAGTGTGGAATGTACTGTGTGTCCATCTACACAACGGCATACTGGGCATGCTCGCACACTTAGCAGTTGCAAAGGGCAATCTTGCATGCAAATGGAGTGTACACACAGAAGGGCACAGTAAGTTATAACTGCCCTCACGCACAGGGCGGTCACACATGCAGTGACCTGTACACACACAGCTGCCATCACAGCTGTCAAAGGTGCAGGTCACACATGTACACACTGCAGTGTACAGTGTAGCTGTCAAGTCAGCACCATGTCATTGGTGCAGCACTACACAGCCTTACGGTCCCACAACACCATGTGACACATGACCACTGGGCTGTACAGCGGTGTACACCAGCTTTACAGAGTACACACATACCAACAGGGATCCAACAGGTGTTATGCATTGCAATGATACCAGTATACATGAGCAGGTCGGCTCAAGACATACCATGGCCCTTACACAGCTGTGACACCTGACTGTTGCTGTACACCAATGAACACATGTCTGGGTACGTCATACATGTGATTGTGTGGATGTGTGCATGGACTGCACACACAACACATACATACATGGCCTTTGATGTACCTCGTGCATAACACTGGCCTAATTAATGCTACACATGCGAATTGAAGGTGGGCCCATGTCTGTTGAATGCTCACACTACAGGGGGTAGCAGTGTTGACTGGGACACATACCCTTGTACTGGTCACCTGTGACACCCGTGATATCATACCACAGTCCATGTGTTATGTATGTCAACACACATGTCCAACAATAGCAATGCATACAAACATGGCAACAGGAGACACATGTGACATCTGTACTGTGCATGCAGGAAACATGCATGTGCAGTGGCCGATGTCTGTAATATAGTTGCACCTACCTATGACATGCAGACGCAATGCAGACCCATCATTGACATCTGTATACGGTGACATACAAACAGCACGTATGGAGGGATGTGTGTACATAATGTGGTGAACCACCTGTCTAGATGTATGTGTGCAGGGGGTGGCTCACAGTTGTGTCACACATCATCATGCCATGTGCTAACTGTACGCTATGTCGCTGTTATGTGGCAGTGCTGACATAATGCATACACAGAGGTCAGGTGTTAACAACTATATGTCATACGGCACCTGTAACACCTACAACCTCCCATGTGTATATAGCAGCACATTTTCCAGATATAGCGTTGGTATACATAATGCAATCAATACCGCTGCATGTCCAGCAAACGTGTCATCATATGGCTGGTGTATCATTCCCAGCACTGCCATGTGTGTCCGAATGTGTGACTAGGGATGCCACATATCGCGGGGAATATGTCCCAGTTGCTACACATCCCTGTACACCATTGTAGAGAACTGTACATATGTCAGTGTGGGAAGCATGACGTTCGTCAGTGATGTGCATCACACACATCGGCTGTCCGTATACACATGTGTGGTCACCACAGTGTGTGTGTGTCTATATGTATGTCTGGTGCTTGGTGTGAGTGTGTATTCTAATATACGGTGGGAAATTATCAATGGCCCCATGTGTTGACTAACCCGTAATGGTGATACATTGCACAACCCTGTTGATGCCATAGGTCCCAGCCATACTGGCTACCTGTGCATGTCCCTTCTCTGTGACACTTCGTGTGGGTGCATAGTACTGTGAGGGTGATGACCACACAGGCAAGGGTCCCCAGCTGCACACTATGGGGTGTGCGTTATAGTGGTGTACACCCCGTGACTGCGGCCATGTTCACATACTGTTATGGGTCCTACTGCTGCACAGTGTGGCCTCCAGCTACCAAGTGACACCTCACATCATCATTGGCCAGGCCACTGTGTACAACCCCTGCACCATGTCACCATACCTGTAATGTGTCCTGCTATGTATGTCACATCTCTGTTCAGTGTAGCCTGTGGCACCGACCACATGTGTCAGGTGCAGTATATGTGCAGACATCTGTGTCATGTTTGTGTGTCCAACAGTCAGGATGAGGGTACATGTAACATGCTGATATTGCCAGACGTGCCTGTGTGTACTCCACAGTTACACGTGGGGGACTGCAAACACTGCTACCTGTAGGCACATGCAAGTACACCATAGGAGGGAATAAGGGGATCACAACCAACATGCTGCTACAGATGTAACCGAGACACATACCGTGAACACATCACAATGCATGCTGCACCTGCACTACATGGTGTGACTGGTGCATGTCGACAGTATACAACCTATGTCACATACACAACTCAGTATTCACACACAACCACTGCAACATACACATCCCTCACTATGCATACACAGGTATTACATACACCTCTCACTATGCTGTTCACCCTGTGCATCAGAATATTTGTGCATAACCCTGCACCGATGGTGTGGATGACAGGGATGTGTCACAGGCTTCATCATATGCACAGGGTGATATGTTTGCCAGGGGCATAGGCTGCACCAATGGATAACATCATGTGTGTGTGTGTGTGTGTGTGTGTGTGTGTGTGTGTGTGTGTGTGTGTGTGTGTAAGGGCCGGTGAGTTGACTGGACATATCTGTGCAGAATGCATGTGGATGTTGTGGAGCCCTACAGTTGTGTTTGCTGTGTGCGTGTATGTGCGTACACAGTTCTGCCATTTGTGATGCCTACACAGGGTATAATTGACAGCCCCAGATTGTACAGTGCAGGTTGTACAGCTCACTGTGTCCGTCCATGGCCACGTGACCTGTGCCTGCCTGGGGTTGCACGGGCACTACCAGGTGGAGGTACAGAGTGGCTACTGTCCGACGACACGTTCGCTGGAAACGTGTCCCCGCTGAGACCGTCCAGGGCCACGTCCATGTGGCCTGTTGTGTCCTGGTGTTGACAGCGCAGCAGCAGCTGCACTGCTACTGCTACCGGCACTATGGGAGAGGGCATGTGAGGTGGCAAGGTCACGTCGACCTACACTAGGTGGTGTTGCTGGCCTACGTCCACGTGGCCTACGCCTCACTCCTACCAGGTGTTCCAGCACAGACAGCTCCCGCTCGCGGATTGCCATGCCTTGGTCAAGGATACCGACCATTTCACCTAGTCACCTATCCAGAACATTAGCAATCTGCTGTTGAGCATTTGCCAATGCCTGGATGTTGTCATTTAGGGTATGGATAGCAGCCCTCTGCAGCCTCTGCCCTTCTCTGTTCTGCCGTTCAGCATGTGTCTGTGCCGCCATTACAGTCTGGAACATGCGTCTGGTGATATCAGCTGCTGCGCTCTGTCCTGCAGGTGCATGTCTGCTAGAGGTCCTCCTATGAGCAGCACTGGCCAAATGCCTGTGTAGCACATCTGCAGTCATTACACTGACACCATGGTGTGTAGACACACCTTCTGTAGCCACCACACATTCCTGTTCCACGCCAACAGACGCTGACTGTCCTTCCTCTATGGCCACCGGTGATGCGGTATGTGTTGGCAGCAGAACTGTGTGCGGGGAAGAGGGGGACATAGCTGGGATGTTAACCATTGGCACAGATTCAGCCCCTGACAACCCTGCCTGTACCTCATGCAAATGTTCATCACCGCTAGTATCTGTGGGGACACTAACATCAGATGGACCGCAGGAGGGTAACGCACCTACATCACCTGTGAATGCAAAGAAATACTGTAAAGTACAATAGACACAGACACACACACACACACACACACACACACACACACACACACACACAGATACACACAGACACACACACACACACACACACACACACACACACACACACACACACACACACACACACAGACACACCATGCCTGTGATTTGTCAAATGGCATGCAGCATGCCTGCGATAGAGCAGAGGGCATGCAGCTCAGACATTAATAGTGTTAGTAAGCATACCTCCCTGGGGTGCACACTACAGCAAGCAGGTGTCATATCAGTAGCCATGCAGTTCACACAATCATGGTAGTATGCATGCATCTCCGTGATACACCATGTGGGCCAGAACAGGATAACAGTACACATGTCTGACGTGACTTTGACATGTAATTTGCTGACATGTGCATTAACATGCATACATGTTTGACACAATGGTGTCCTGACACATGTACAGCATCATAATGGGCTTCACATTGCAGTGATGTGTGTATGCCCTACAGATAGAATGCATGTTTAGCAAATGTGCATGAGCAAGAGAGGGTAGTGTGAGCCGTCTACATTGCTATACAGTGTGAAGTACAGACACTGTGCCATTGTATTGCAACATGAAGCATGTATGTTGCTGTAGAATGCATAATGTGTACACATTGCATAGCCATAACTGCAACACAGTCGTGATGTTCGACAGATCGTATATGGTAGACTTCAGTGACACCTCCAGTAGCTGTGCACAGGCTTTTAGGTTGTCCACTGTACCACATCAACTGTATGATCGGTCAACTAAGGCTATAATTGGACCATGTGTGGACAATGTGCAACAGGGTGTATACACATCCCATGTACTGTCTGGCTACATGTCTCTGGCCATCCCCCATGGCCATGTGTGCACATGTGGTGGCCAATTGTGTGTGATGGACATCTTCTCCACATGTCTGTGTGGTCCCATATGACATACACCCATACATGTCAGATATGTCACATTCCACAGGTCTATGCAGACAATGGGTTGTATGTTTGGTATGTGGGGTATAGGTCATGTGATAGTGTGACAATATTGCAGACAGAACACTACATGTCTGGGAGATGTCAGGTGGCACATCACAATGTGTGCACCCGATGCAGGGGCATATGACACAATGGTGGCACTTGTGGGTTGCCCATATCACTGCTCACTGTGTGGTACTGTGTGCGTACCACACATGTTGTTCCAATGCATACTACATATGCATCCATTGTAGAACACCTCCACCGTTGTATGCACAGCTGACCACACATGTCGCAATGACAAGTACTGTGGTTTCAAGTCTGCGTATCATTACGTTTGCATATATTGCACATGGGTGGTGTGTGTCAATGCATGGTGGTGCGACCTGCATATCGTGACTGGAACAAACATCAGGTGTGCAAGTGTTAACTGGCCACATGGCAAATAGATCTACACTGTAACATGCCTGATACTGATAACAGTCTCACCTGCAATGGACCCATGTCTGTGTGGCACGCCAGAGGTACCTGTATAGGGGTGAGACACCAGTATGAACATTATCCATGACTGTATGACAGCCACAGGTTGCACTGTACATGTGCACACATTCACCTGTGTAATAGCATATAGTATGCACATGTGTGCATACACAACGTAGCATACTGTACTATGCAGCATGTGTGTCCACATACCTGGGATATGTTGTTACTTTACATTATGTACAGTGACACATGCAACTACATGGGATATAATAGCCATATGTGCATTACTGACTTACCAGGCAACTCCAGGCTCATTGGTTGGGAGACACCAACCTCCACGATGGCAGCTAGTGTTTCTGGATGCTGTTCCCTGGGTGTCCCCAGACTGGCCAGTAGCTCCTCGGTGTGTGTGAGTGGGGGCTGGGTTGGTGGCCCACCACCTGTTCCACCTTGTTCCCTGGTGATTGCAGTGGCACGCTGTTTTGCATGTCGTATCAGGTCCATGCAGTGTCTGCGCACCTGCTGGTAGGTGCGGTTATGGCTACCCACATCGTTCACCCTCCTTTGTAGATCCTGCCACAGGTCATCCCGCTGCTGGGCATGCTGTGGCACATGGCTGAACAACAAGTCATAGTTGTCATGGAGCTGTGGGATGAGGACATCATCCTCCTGGCAGGTGTATGCTGGGAGGCGTGTACGGGGCATTATCTGTAAAACATAATGATGGTGACAGGTCACAGTTTCAGAGATGTACAGAGATACTGCTGCACATACATTTCTATGACATCTACTGCATCTGCACAGTTATCTTTGCAAAGCACCATGACACTGACATGACTGACATGTTTGTGTCACACATGTCACACCCATTATGCATTGGATATCATCACCATATATGTGTGTCACCTCATTACAGTGTTCATACTCCATTTAAATGCTGTCTTGCTGTGGGCATGTCTATTTGCCTGTACCTGTGTTCTTACCTATCTACACATGCCTCGATGTGTCCACGGTACTACTGTTGACCTGGATGCTGTGTATATGTCACATATCAACACAGACACAGCCGGAATGGACTTGAGCAGTGACAATGCACACATACGCATGGACACCTGTACATGCATGTGTTTTGCCATATACATCTACACAGACCTGTACAACTGTTCATCATCCTGACACGGATCGCCTGTATTACACATGTGATAGACATGGGACAATGGATAGTCAGACGACATTCGCAGGGATGGTCATCAACCATAGCATGTGCGGGCATGGTTTCCACGCTGTTACAGATGGCCATTGTGCCACCGCAAGCTGCATCAGTGCCACATTACTGATCCAGTCAGTTGACAGTACATCTACCATGCGGCCATCACACCATGTATGACTGGGATGACATCTGCAGCTTTGATGGACAGGGTTGCATGGTATGGCAGGAGTATGTCATATATATGGCACAGGGATCTGTCCAGCCTGTGGTGATCCTAGTATTAGGACGGTGGCTGTCCATGACATATGTCATATAGATCAGGATATGGACATGTAGCATGTCCATCATCATGGTGTAGCAAATGTCCTTCTGCAAGGTAGATGGCATGCTGCATAGTGGAGGTGTGGATTGTGAAGGCTGTTATCGCACATCCATGCATAGCCATTACCCCTTACAGGTGGTATGTGATCCAATATTGGTCACCACAGTGCTGTATATGCCTGGCCAGTGATCTCCGTGCTCATGGATGGCACCCTGACATGACATGGGTACCTCAGATGACTACCTAAGGGGCCTGGAGATGTAACCATGTCGGGGGTGCACTGCACAGCACCATCCCTTACACAGTGTCCATAATGTTGACCACAGCCTAGGTAGCAGTTTATGGGTACAGGGATGTTCACCTAGCGGTGACACTGCTGGTATCATCCATCAGACTGTGCACATATGTGGCACACCTCACACACACAGCCCATTCTGTATGTTGTTCACAACACTGACACAGCTAAACTGATAGGTCATAGCCATTCACAGCCTTACATACACAGATGCCTAACATTTGTCTGTGTGGTATGGGCTACAATGAGGGTGGGGTACAACACATTAACCCTGTTCTACTGTATCTGGCACAGATGTGCTGTGCACATGTCACTCTTGCACCTTTTGTAGTTGTGGGTCTGTCAACAGGCCACTGGTGGAACACACCTGTGACATGCAAAGGTATTTGTAATCAAATATCTGTGCTATCTTGTACATCTGTACTGCTAACATCTACAGTGCTAATGGTTCATGGACATGCACACCATACTCAAAAGGGTTATAGTGCGGTGCCACCCTAAATGACTGTCATCACCTCTTGTGGGTTGATATTATCCAACACCCTATCTGTATTGTATGGTCATGCTAGGCACTTGTTCAGAACATGTGAGCATGTCATGAGCTACTGATTACTACAGCGCCCATTCCACACCATTTCCCACAGGTACACTGGCTGTCTTACACTTCCCAGCTTGCTTAAGGTACGACAGCTGTTGTACACAGGTAACGCACATATCCTGTGGGACATGGTTGTATATGCAGGCATGTCCAACTTTCACATACCAGTGCTACTGCCTGTCTATATGAGGGATATGTCGTACATGTGGCAATAGAGCAATTGTCTCATGTACACATTCAATGCTCACTTCCCAACATACGGCACTACAGCCTGTGGGGGATGCACGTCTGCAGCCATGCTGGGCCCATAGCTCTCAGGTGCACCTCATTACAGGGAACGTACCTCATTTGCGATTCTAAAAGGTGCATGTTCCTCAAGGTTCCACATTGGAAGGGTCTGTCACACATTCATTGTTGTACATAGTTTACCTGCTAGCCATGGCTAGATAGATGAGAATCATATTAATTCATTGGAATATCTGTTTTATACGTAAGGCCAGCCTATTTTAGCCTCATATGCCCTTCCTAGTTGACGCTGTTAGTAAGCCAGTTGTAAGTGTTCCACGTTTCACCCATTTGTCACACTGTATGAGGGCTAATGTTCCTCATTTTGGGGACAGGAGGCTGACAGCTATGGCTGGGGGTAATGCTGTTGCCAACCCTGACTGCACCTGACAGTCATTTGGGGATGTGTAACATTCCCAACACACCCCAACCATCAAATAGTCTCACATAATCTACACCACTGGCCACACCTATGAGGACATGTGCAGTACGTCTCCATACTCACTGTAGGCACCAGAGGTAGCCCCATCATGGAAGACAACATCACCAGCTTATAGCCCACAGACTCATGTGTGCCCACCACAAACAGCCAATAGTGTGTTATAACATTCACAACACACCAGTCATAGCTGACTCTGTAGGGTGTCACACTGCAGTTCCACACAGCAGGCTACACAAGGCGTTAGTCGCTTACATCTTGCTGTCGGGTCACTGCTTCTGCAACATAACCTATGCACCCATGCCACACCTCACCAGGTACGATATGTCTGTCATTCGCCATGTTAGTGTGACTGCCCTGTGATGCCACTTCACAGACTACGTGTGCAGGGACATGCAATACCTCACCAGTCTTATAGCCCTGAGGGTGTGGGCCAAGCCCTGGGGAGCATTTTGCGTTCGTCCGGACACGATACCACCGTACAGTGACTGACTGTGTCACTGCAACAGTTGCCTATGCTCCTATTGTCATTCCACAGGCATGTGGTATCTGTCCGCTATGACTGTCCTGGTCAAACACAATGCTGTGGCACAGATGACTTGCACCTGTCGGCCCTGGGAGTACAGCTCACATGCTAGGCTCTTGCTGATTCTATACTGCCTGTCCTGCACAGTTTCCAATAACTGCCACCGGCAGGGCGGTAACTGGCATGCGCGACATGGGGTCATGTGACACATTGCTTGCATCTTCCCCTGTGATGCACGCAGGCAAGGCACACCTTATAATGCACCACTCCAACATCTCTGCAGTGACTGGGACCTGCCTGTAGGCTCTGCAGAGCACACCTGCAATGATAGGTTATAGACGGACCATACCTTCCAGGCACATACCTGGACCGGCACACCCACAGCTGAGGGGTCCCAATATCCCACTATGTTTTGCACACATCCTGGCAATTTGCTTAGCACAATGCATCAGAGGTGCTCCATGTGCAACTAACTGTGTCCGGGACTGCTATACACATTGTAACAAGCGACAGAGTCAACATCATACCCCATGGGTAACATACCTTCTATGGTGGTATAGTGGACAGTGGGCCTCAGCTATTACTGATGTGTGACTGACACTACCCCACACTTCACTGGGATAGCCACTCATGTACCGACACATCCATGAGTCATACCCTCCACTCTGCTGGATCAACACATACACACCACCTGCAAGACCTACATTACCCTTGACATGAACACTAACACCATGTGACTGGTGTTACACACCTGGGGTTATCCCCTCATTGGTGGATTCCAAACATATGCTAATCTACCGTGTTAGCCACATCCCGGAAACACACCCATCACAGCATACACAGTACATGTGTACTACTACACCTACTACAGACGTCTGCTGACAGCGGTTGTTAACATCATGACACCCGTGCAGATGGACAATGCACATACAAATGCTGACACATACCCCAGTGCACTTAATTAGCATGTACACAACTGCATGGATCATGCTATTCCACACAGAGCCATGATGGTACACACCAGATAACAGATGCCACTCTGGTGGTCATGTTCCATGGACATATGATGTACAACAACAGGTGTAGGCTGTTGCACAGTGGTGTACATTCCCATGTGTGGGGTGGCTCACTGGTCAGTCGTGGTGGGGCCACAGGGTCCCTCATCACATACTCCAAGACTAGCTACATAAACATGACTGCCACACATTCTGGGGTGTACCACCAGACATTATGGTGGTATGTCAGTATTCGATGGCAACACCCACATCTGCTGTCACATACAACAGTCACTCAGGAACATTGCAGACCCAGGTATTGTTGGCAACATGCTGGAGGATGGATTCAATGCTGACAGTACACCCTCTCACTCACTATAGGGCCGCAATCCATACATGAACATTGTGGTGTCCCTGTGGTCACACCTACACAGTACTGACCTACACTCTATGTGTCCTGGGACACTGGCCCCATGTCACCTTCCAACATCCCAGGCTGTGATGTCCACCAACCTCCGAATTACATGTCTCACCACTAGGCCACCATATTCAGTAATAGCCTTGTTTCAGACATTGTAGACCCTGAATGGCACACAGCAGCATTTATCACACTACACACAGGTGGCACTGCATTGCACAAGTGGGACTATAGTCCTACACACCTGACTGGACTGTTCTATGTGGCTATGGGGCACATCATCAAGGACGTCATTCTCAGAGACATTGTTGGTCTCCCGTCCTCTGCTGCCACCCGGGTTGGGCTTGTTAAGGTCAGAGCATGGCCCCTACACATGGTGGACTCCTTTCATACAGTTACCAGGGCAGTTGCTGATGGTATGGGAGTCCACACATCCTACATTGTCCTCTCATTGCCTTTCAGCACCATTCCCCATTCTGGTATTGACAACATACACATCCACCTGCACATCGCACCCTGTGTCTCAGGATGTTATGCTATGTGGCTCATGGACAGGACACACAGTGAGGCCAGCATACCATAGTACCTACTACAGGTCAGGTACTTTGGCATACCACGGCCCTCAGTCATAGGGCCCTTCATGTTAAGTATATGCTTCCCTATGGAACAGACTGGCACAGGGGACTTTCCCTGCCTAGCTTTAGAACCCCTACATACCAAGCGCCATGATTGCTCCACCAGCTAATACTGACTCCAACCATACGGATGTCGCTGTGACAGATACATAATATGACTATCATGGCATCAAGCTGCATGACACAAGGTGCATGCACATCACCTTTGCATTACACCATTCACCCACTGACTATCACATGGATGGTGGTCTCCTACATACATATCACATTGTACATGTTTGCAGTACACACATATATCACACCCACTCCTGTGGTTACCGTATTGCCACTGTGGCGTGGATATCCTCCTACGTGGCCACACCTATCTGTACTGGGTGTGTAACTGGTACATAGGCACCCATTGTACCTCCGAACACAAGACATCTACACTCATTCAAGGGTACACCACCCCATTTAGGGTGTACCTTACACAACAGCTACAGCTTTACATGCCACAACATTAACATGCCATGACGTTTACTGAGCTCCGACAGTTTCAATATGCGGCTGCACTACGGACACCACATCTGTACACATTTGCATACTACATACTCAGGGGTGACCTCTGCTGATCAGACAGGGCCCATGTCCACAACATTATTGATGGATATACTCCTCATACGCAATATAAGCAGAGGCCACTGTGAGCAACATGCTCATGGATATGTGCAAACACGCCACAATGAGTGAGATGTGCTTCTGGGTTACATTCCCAAACCGGACAGTCACCATGCTGTGGAACATAAGTCCTCTGTACATCACGCAGGGACACTCAGTAGCACTGTTCATGTGATACCTCCCTTGGTGGTTGGGAGACACATGTAGGCCTGGGATCACTGCAGTGGCTGTACTGTGCAGTGGTGCAGGTGACACCTGGCTCTGCTCTTCACAGGGCACTACCCTGGAGAGGTGCCACTAGTGTGAACACTGTAGTTGTGCTTACACATGGACTTGACAGACTGCATAGTACCCCACTATGCACCTGTGCAGCTTTTACTTGTCCTTTGTGCATGGTTACTTGGTAGCCCTTCCATTTAGATTAGCTATCATGCTATTACTATGTCCCATACCTACAGGCCATATGTATCCTGTTATTGTACATACCAATAGACGATACCTGTGGTTTGCATGATATGCCTGTTATGCTGTGTTGAATATCTGTCATATCTACCTATAATACTATAACTTACACATATTTCACATAGTATCCCATAATGCAAAGCATACTTGCTCAGCGGGAGCACCTTACATATGTCATTAACGTTGTTTGCCCATACACATGCGTGCTGTGACAATAGATCAACATATACTATCCCCTGCTATGGCACGTCCTTGTTGGACATACCCTACCACTGATGGTGGGTTGTATGGCATTGTTCTGTTTAATGGCCTCATGTAGCATCCCTTCTGGTGTCTGTGCTATGTACCTTGTGTTCCACTGCTGGACGCTCAGATTCTACAAGCGTTAGTATGCTCAGCAAGACATCACTACATAAATACCTTTCCCCACTTTATGCATTGCGGACACGTTTAATTAATGCAAACCAGGCTATACATACAGTAAAACTAATTAATACAGATCATGCTATACATAACCTTACATATCGGGTGTTCTACATACCTTGTCGTCGTTACAGCGTTTCGTTTCTATCTCTCTCACAGTGTTTCAACTGTTTTTCGGTATGAGCATACGGTTTGAATGTCTGGCAAGTCATCCTTATATACGTCGATACCTGAAACATGTGGATTTTTCCCGCCAATTGGTGTTCCTGAGTGACTAATTACTTGCACATCAGCTGTGCAGCTACTCCATTCGCCAATTACGCGGTGACAGTGGGGTATAATTGGATTCTCCACTTGGGCGTTGCCTATTTGCCCTACCTTCAGAGAGACGGTCTGTATTGTGTTTTGTTATGAGTAACTGCAACTGCTATGCATGGAGACAAGTATAGTTTGGATTCATGTCCCCCGTGGATTGTGTGTGACAGGTAGAGTATTTGGTTCAACATGTGGGTGTACTTGTCATCCCGACATCTGATAACGGAGTATTGCAATCAATACCTGTAACATGGCTGTTTGTTCCATTATACAACGCCTGCAATTTTGCATGTCGCATTTAATTGTGTCTCTCACATGGTATGTTGAGGGTTCTGCAGATGTAATTGACTGACTGGATGTTTGTGCTGCTGTTACAGTTTGTATTGCTTTAGTTTCTAGTGTGGGGGATGTCGGTGGTTGTATGTAACATATATGGTTTGTGGGCCTTGAATTTCTACATAATCCATATATATGTGTGTGGGCTCCATCCATGATTAGAGAGCTAACAGTTAGTAGACTTATGTTACGGGATTGTACGTCAGGCCGTTGTTAATTGGTTTTTATATCGTCTGCAGGTGAGCTTGCTACTTGTATACCTCCGTAATTGCAGCGATATATCAGGGGATATATGTAGGTGACAGCTATCCCTTGTATTTCTGTCCCAGATATTTGCAGTCATCGTGGTTGTGTTGTTAAAAGAGCCTGTTTTCCATGGGTTGCCACCTTATTATATGGTCATTGTTGGACACTTGCGGGACACAAAGTGGTGTTTACAGGCCAACACGTAGCCACTGTCAGTACACAGGTAGCACATACTTTTATCCTCACTACATACCTATTGTTGTGTGACTTTGGATACTTATCATATTGCATGTAACATTTAAGTTTCTTACATACAGGCATAACTATTAAATACGACTGTTACATTATATATAGGACATATTTATGTGCTACCATCTCGGACATTTGCCCTTTGTACTGTTTTATGTCAGGACACACCTGCCCAGGGTGGGGATGTCCCTCCTACTGTGGTACAGGTAGTAACCGTATGCCTACGTCTAGCTATACCCACACCTACCATACTGGTCTGCCTCTGACTTGGCACCAACATACACATGTTGTAGACACACACACACATTACAGTCACACAGAAACGCACACGGCACCCTCAATGCACACTTAGACTACGGCACTCACAAACACAGTTGAACACAGTACCTACGTGGACCGTGACACCATCAGCGGTGACTAACCATCCCTTCATATCATCATACTATTACTCACGGATGTACTGTTCCGGTACTGTGTTCTATCGGTCTTTCAGCCTCGTGGTTACACATGTCGGTATGTTACACATTCCATGGTTGGCAGTATCCTATTTATTTGTACCTCCATGATGTTATGAATGTCATTGGACTATCTATCATATTTGCAGATATGGCTGAATCCATCTATATCACCATATATCCCTCTATTGCCCTTTCTATCTGTATTATATATATGCATATGTGTACACACACACACATATATATATATATATATATATATATATATATATATATATATATATATATATATATATATATAGATATATCTGGCGAGGAACATGACAGGCACACAGCACCACCATATGCTGTAAGACTCATGTACTGTTCAGGTGTTGGCATTCCGTGTTACACTGGCCGTTGTGTTTACAATGTTTGAGGGCTGCCTATGTAGGAGTCACACATTGGACCACCTATACATTACAATTTACAGGTGGTCATGTTTGTGTGCCATCCATTTTACTGTGTGTGCAGGTGGAGAGGTGTCAGTCCGTAGGGGCCTACATGGTCAGAGTATGTGCTATACGTTCCCTCTTTGCCAAGGCGTAGGCATATTGGGCATGCCTCCGTCTGCCTACTGGGGCTGGCACAGTGTGTTCATGGTCTGAATCCCTCTGTGCCTGTACTGGCCTTGGCAATTGCGGTGGGCTATGAGGGCCTTCAACATTTTGTCCCTGCTGCAGCTGCTTCCGCAGGATCATATTATGTAGCATGGCACATACTATGACGATGTGGGCACACGTGCCTGGAGAGTACTGCAAGGCTCCGCCAGATGTATCCAAGCACCGGAACCGTGATTTCAGCATCCCGAACACACGCTCTATGATGATTCTGGTTTGTGCATGTGCCTCATTATGGCGTTCTTGCATGGGTGTGTGTGCATTTCTGATGGGAGTCATCATCCATGGCTCCAGCTGAGATGGCCATGTGGGATGTCCCCCTGACAAATACCTGATACAGCTGTGAGGCATGCCAGATATGGGAGTCATGGTAGCTTCCAGGGCTGCCAGCACACACATCCATGATAATGCCCTGGGCATTGCACATGGCCTGGCAGTTGATGGAGTGGAATCCCTTGCGGTTTATGTAGTGCATACCCTGCTCACCGGGTGGTTACTTGATTTGTATGTGCGTGCAGTCTATCGCACCCAGTACCTCTGGGTATTGTGCCACACGGTGGAAGTGACGCATATTGCTGGCCAACTCCTCCTGAGTTCTGGGGAAGTATATCTGCTCATTAGCATGTGGTAACATGGCATCCAGGAACTGGTGTAGTACCCTGGATGCTGATGCCTGTGAGATACCCATTATATCTCCAGTTGGCCTTTGAAAGGTACCTGTGGCCAGTATTCACAGGCTTAAACATACCTTCATGTCCACTGGTATGGGTTCCCATCTGTTGTTTCTGGTTCTCGTGCGTGGCCGGCACAGCTCCACTATTTGCTGTAAGATGTCCCTGTCCACCCTGTAATGCTCTACTATCTCCAGGTCATGTAGCCCCTGGTAAGTTATCCTTGGTCTGAACACTCTCCTTCTCCTCCGAGGCCTGTGGTGGTTGTCAGCATCATCCTCAACAACACCGTCAGTTTCTAACACATGCTAATGAATCACAGCTATGGCAGCTCCCAACATGTACATTTTAAAAGTTCCCCGTGTGTTTACACCTATGGTGCAGTGTTTGGGAATACACAGGTGTGTGTTGGGTGCTTACACACTTTATACTATTATGCTGTGAACACCGATGATGTCATAGGGTGTGTATGTACGTTCGTAGCTACAGGTTAAGTTATGTGTTTTACTGCCGGAACTACTAGTGTGGTGCCTTTGGTGTTGAATTACATTTGCCTGCCATGGATTACCTCTTGACCTTCCCTTTACATTTCTGCGCGTTGCACCTACCATTTTCTGGCGTGCATCCTGCAGCCTACTTTCATTTGTGCTTTCCTGGACCTAGCGTATCTTGCGTTATGTGTGCTACTGCCGGTCTGCTGTCGGTTTGCTTTGCTTTGCTGTGTCAGGTCTCCTATCTTTGCAATCCAATACCTCCCCTCCTTTCTTTGCATTCACATACCTCCCCTATCCTGTTTTGCAGGTTTCTGCAAGCGGACTTGTCATCTGCCGTCGATTGGCCTTCATGGGTTGATTGGTGTTAATTGCTCATTAGTACTCCAATTACCCTACTTCCGCATTTCCTTTTCTTCCCCTGACCTTCCTGTTTCTGCTATTGTTTGCGGCACGTGCGTCCAATTACTGGGTTTCGGGCACTTTTTCATCCTCGTACACATGCGCTTTTGGCCACCATGTGTGCTCTCAGCTAAACGATTCCTCCCCACCCCTATCCTGCAGCTTTGCTTAGCAACGAACAGGCCAGATTTGCAATGCTCCAATATGCTTAGTGCTACAGTGGCACACCCCTCTGCTGATGTCATGCATCTCCTCTGAGCCACTCCTCAGTGTTATACCGCTGCGCCGTATGGTACAACCTTCCTCCAGCGAGACATTTGCGATTCAGTATTATCTGCCTCATTTGCATGGCATTGACTACTAATTCATAGTTACCGTGCTGAACACTATTGCAAGCCCTTAGCAACCCTTGCACCTTGGTTGTGGTGTTCCATGCCTACCATTGTGTGTTATGCTGTAAACCTGCTTTCTATTACATTGAGATTTTATGACATTTTTATATTATTTCTTTATATTACAGCTTCCGCACACATGCCCTGCGGTTCTGCTGTGCGTTACTGTGGACATGACATTAAATGTTGTTATTTACGTGTTATGCATCTTTTCTTATGCCATTGGCTGTGTATTTCACCACTGGCATATGTTCACATTGTGATACCTGGGTCTGGCCCTCTTCCATAGCTCCGATGTTATGTTTGGGAAAATGTAAACCGTGTTTTTTGGTTTACATTTCCGTGGGCTTACGCTACGCCTGCACCACTTCATGAATCACTATATGCCTTCATTTGCATGGTGCAACACTGCACATGGGGTGATTTGCATACCTACGCCGGGGGCTGCGCAGATCTGGCGTACGCCGGTAGTGCGCGTGGAATTGGATCGTACCTGATTCGCTCGGTGGCCATATTTGGCGTTATAACGCCTACGCTATGCATACGCCTGGCGCAAGCTTCATGAATCCCGGCGAATATCTTTATATATATTTTCTTCAAATTTTTCTTGATTGTCTCACACTATGCTTAATTTGTTTGTCAGGCTTATTTATTTCAGTTTTCAAAGTTGTTATTCAACCCTTGTCTATCAAGTTAATGAAGTATATTCTTATGGAAATATATCCACACTTATATTGTATGACTTGAACCTGATGCTTAATGCTTTTTTTTTTTATTTTTGTACTCAAACAATTTCTCTTTCAAAGTTTTCTCCATACCTTCTGCAGTTTTCCACTGAATGCATCACTCCAATTAGTTTTACATAATGACTGTTTTGCTAGCATATAATCTGTAATTTATCTGTCCATGGGTCTAGATTTCAATTTGGCAGAATTATCTAGCAACAAATTAACATTTATACACCCATAATCACTGCACATCAACAGTGGTAAAACTTGACATGAAGTAACAGTAATTTATTTAGGAACACAAAGAATGTCTAGTATGTTCCTTTCCCTGGTGTTTTTTTTTTGGACAATCTGAAGCAACTGTTGTTCCTAAACATATGTTGTGAATAATTTCCTTATTAATGTAGTTGAAACAATATTATTCCAGTCTGTTTCTGATAAATTTAAGTCCCCAGCCAATATTATTTTTCCATTCTTTGTTTCATGCAAGAAATGTATGAATTCCTGTAGGTTATCAGCACTTGTCTTTGGTGGTCAATACACTCCAGCAATTGTTATATGTTCCAGAGTTTAAGGTCACAGTTACACAATATATTGTACTGGTGTTATCATTGAACATGTAGTAATCACAGGTCTCATAACCATCCTTAATTCGTAGCATAACAGCCCCATTAGAATTTTTGTTAGAATGTCTGTTACAGCAAAAACATTTATACCTTGACAAAATTGGTTTCCAGTCATTGTTCTTTAACCATGTTTCACAGACAATAATAACATCTATCTTGTGATGGAGCAACACAACTCACCTTATTTGAGCAGCACAAGTCTGGCCTAATATGTACCTAACTATGACTTTCACATTTAAAATCACACTTTGTGGCATATAAGTCTTTGCTTATGCTATGATTTCATTATGGCTTGTGTTAATTTATTCCCATGATGAGGCCTGGGGTATAATCTAAATCACTGTTAGGATAACTCATACTTTAAAAAATATAAACCTTTTGTGTCTAATGTTTTCAATGTCTACTTCATGATTAAATATTTAATATCAACTGTGCATATAAAGAAACAGACTTATAATCAACAACGTAATGGAATACATAGCAGAATGTGGCTGCAGGCTTACAATATTATATGTGCAGTATTTTTTTATTTAAATCCAGTGAGATTCTTCACTTCCCAAGGATCGTTACCAGCTAGCACTTTCAACACCCATGGTACAGCTCACTTGTTTCTAGCAATAGTCCTCCCAAACCTCCTGTATCCAAGTCCCAAAATCTTCAACTTAGACAATCCCCAGGCTGGTCCATACAGGAATCATGGTACAGCTCACTTGTTTCTAGCAATAGTCCTCCCAAACCTCCTGTATCCAAGTCCCAAAATCTTCAACTTAGACAATCCCCAGGCTGGTCCATACAGGAATCTTGATTTTGCTTTATACCTCAGGATCAATAAACATCAGTTATAATCCTCATTTAACTATGATGTTGATCTTCACCATGAGGATCTATATTCCCTGAAGATGTGGGTTTAGTCCACTTATGTCATACATAAGTTCCTTCCAGTAGCTGGCTCTGTTAGACAACTGATGAATCAATAGTCTTAAAATAACAAAGGCCAAATCCTGGCTAAATTCTGTAAAGTAACTTACCTTAGTAAATGCTGTATATAGCAATATTTGCACATTTTCTTACTTTTATTAATCTGACATAACACCTGCAATAGTCAATGAATCAAAAACTTTAATTTAACTTGTGGATAGATAAAAATGTGTTAGTCAACATTAGGGTGTGCCTTTCTAAATATGAATTAAATCTTTTGGCGATATTAGTGGTGGTAGATTGTCAGAAATATGTAAGTGTTAGTTATCTGTATCTGTGCCTCTATTTTTGTAGAGTAGACCCCATTTACTTTCTTGGGTCTTGGGTATTATATTCCATGTACAGAGGCATATTAAGAATATTGTCAATTTTGTTATTTGCTTCTCTTCAGGCACATTCAGGTCACTAAAGTAGGTTGGCACTCCAGCTCTATCCCTTTTTCCTTCTTTCTTTTAGGTGAATACTTAAATCTGTCTGCATTCATCTTGGGCTCTGGACTGTTTCCACATCTATATTCACGGCTGCTTTCAAGTCATACTGTACATTACTGTTCTTCTTTTGCAATTAGAGCTGAAAAGAAGCATGGCTTAGGTTTCAGAATCTTTGTCCATTTTTAAATACTGCAAAGCTCCTTCATTCTATAGCATTCTGAAAATTAAATAACTTGATCTTTCCTCGATTTTTGCAATACGTGCAATGAATATCAAGTGGCCTTCTTTACTTATACAGAGATCTTTTCTCAGTCTTTTCATTAATTGTTCCTATTATTTCCTTATCTTCGTTAACATTTCTTCTGTCTATAAATGTTAAAAAGTTTCCTTCAGTTGTTTTTTTTTTTTTTTTGCCTTCGTAACAATTAGCCTGTAATTTGGTTATATTATGATTCACTAAGACAGGCTCCCTGACAGAACAAAACATTTCTCTGCACTATTGGTTGATGAAGCATAAATCACAAAAGCAGTTTTGTTGACTGCATTACTTGTCCATAACACAACACCCCCTAAAGTCTAACCTAATCTGACCTGCTATAACCTCAGAGTAAACTGAATGCAGTGGTCCCCCCATCTCCAAATGGAGTGTCCAGAATTTTCAGTCCACAAACTCAGAGTATTTCATGAACAAGCACAGTTTGGCCAAACTCATTTACTGAACTGTTATTTATTTGGACTGTAACACAGCTGGGTGTAGTAAACTGCACCCAAGCTGTAAATTTACTGCACCAGACAATACAAAAACCAGTATGATAACATTACAGTAGGCTTACTAAAATGCAATGGTCATTATTTAATGTGCATTCATAAGGTTACAGAATCACCATATTGGAACTGTGTGCCCATACTAACTCTGAGGTGCCACTGACACTGAAGAAAATGTATGGCATTAATTGGCAGACACTGCCTTCAGTGTTGAACTATGACATTGAACCCTGCATTTGACTCTCTGGGCTTCCAGATCTCAAAGTATTTAAAATTCAGAGTCATAAAACAGCATCAGTAGCCCTTTGTTTATATTCAGCAGCATTTGGCATCTCTTGTTCTATACTTTGTAAGTATAACAACAGTTATCTCCTGTTTCGGAAGACAATAATCCTTATTTTTACATTTATGAAATCATAGAATGCACTCATAGAAATGCTAACTACTTCTGGCAGTTTTGCAAAGGGAACACAATAAAATGTCCACAAATTAGTTTGACTCAGCAGTGTGTGTAATTCCTTTAGTGTTTCAATTATTTTAACTTATTACTTCTGGCCCTTTGATAATTTCTTTATAAAATAATTGCTCACTGTAGCCTGGCACTCGTTCATATTTTACTCCATTATATAAATCTTGTTAAGTGAAGCTAACTTTTTAGATTTCTGTAAAATACATAACACACAAAATTAACCTTTTCTCAGATTTAAGCAAACACATACATTTTTCATTACATAATAGTGACCTTTCATCTGTTAACATTTATCAAGCTTCATAAAAGTAAAAACGTGAAGGGTAGATGAAGACCTATATCATTGCAGCAATTATTTTAACAGAAAGTTCTATAGATGAAGTGGTTTATTTATGAATTCAGAAGTGCTGTGTATAACTAAATACTCATAATGAGACTCTGAATCATATATGCTTTTTCTAATTACTTTTAATAAGTGTGATTTACACTAGGACACATACACACACACTCACACACA
This sequence comes from Protopterus annectens, assembly GCF_019279795.1. Lineage (NCBI taxonomy): Eukaryota > Metazoa > Chordata > Ceratodontiformes > Protopteridae > Protopterus > Protopterus annectens. The sequence goes on along the minus strand of NC_056729.1, from coordinate 703,006,880 downwards.
CAAACCACTCTCATACACATTATGTGTATGATAGAAGGAGATTTACCTCCAAATGATTGATGGCCATCTCCTCAAATGCATATCCTGATGTTAAGTTTCTTCGATGGCTTTCCCTATCATGGTAATAAGACTGCATGATTGCATTTCATGTGCCTTGTGGGCTAATTTCCCCATGGTTATGTAATTCTGCAGTTACTGTACTTGAGTAAGTGGGGGGGATACACAGGGGTTTGCACCATTTGATACACCATGCTTCCATTGCTTGCTTGCCTCCATAACTGTCTATCGATTTTAGGTATGAGAATCATATGAGTAACTGATGGCAGGTTTGTTCAATATTGCTTCAAAAAGACCATCCTGTACTAACTTCATTTGTATGAGGCCACTAAATCCTTTTGTTCTCAAGATATAGTGATGGAGTTTGTCATTTTCAAATATATTGCACATGGGACCTCTTCTACATCACAGCATGGAGAGTTCTACTCTTTATAGAAAACACTTCCCTTGTGCAGGACATTTTCAGCATCTTTTGCTTTCATTTAAATGGTCACTGATTAAAAAAAAAACACATTACAACAATACATATGTATGCTTCTTAGCTCAAAGAATCTGGACAAATTTCAGACTTTTGCTTTAGAAGTTGCCTAGACAAAGCTAGCTGAACCATAACCAAAAAGCAAATTTTTAGGTCCTACTGGTTTTTTTTCTTTTTATGCTTCCACTATAGTTTTGTAGAGTCATGGTCAATCCCTATATATTCATTACCCTTATCATCAACTCCCCTTCTTCCATTTTTGCTCTGGGTTGAGGTGTTGTGACAACTACTGCCACTTCTCCCTATTCAAAGCCACTTCCCTTGCTTCTTCAAAAGTCATGCCTGCCTCTCTCAAGTTGCCTCATATACAAACCATCCATCTCCCATCTTACTTTATAGTACTCTCTGTATTTATCAGTCAGCCTCTCCAGTACTTTCATGCAATGTGACAGGAGTTTGATACCTCTGCACTGCCAGCAATTGTGAATATTGCATTTATTCTTGTACCCAAGTACTAAAACTCTTTACTCTCTAGTCAACTGAAATGCAGTTATCTCTCATTGTTGTGATGACAACCATCAAAATACCCCCCCCAAGCCCCTAACAACTTGATCAAATATGCAGTGACTTAATCGCAGGTTACCACTTTTCCTCACTTCATATTACTTAGTACACCTTGTACTAATACTGGCAAAATTGGAACTTTGAAAGAATTACTTTCCGTGAAGGACTCCTGCTGAATTTGTAGCATCTGTTCTTGGCTTCCTGTGTAAGTGAAAAAAATAGACAAGCTATTGTGCTAGTGTAACATTTGGGCAAGAATGATGTAAGGGTGAGCGTGTGTGCGTCTGTGTGTGTGTGTGTGTGTGTGTGTGTGTGTGTGTGTGTGTGTGTGTGTGTGTGTGTGTGTGTGTGTGTGTGTGTGTGTGTAAAAGTGTGTGCATATGTGTTTGTGTGTGTATGTGTATGAAAGTGTGTGTATGTGTGCATATGTGCACGCATGTATGTGGGGGGGGGTCATGTGAGCATGCATTTCTGACAACAATGAGCATTGCCAATGTATATATAAATTAATGATGTGAGAAGTGACTTGGCTACTTAATAAACCATTGTTTAATTGGATTACAGTTATGTGTTTCAGAGAGGACAGGGAGTAGATGAAGACTATTATAGCACAGACCATAAGAATAAATTCATTAGTAGCTGATTCTCATCATGATAACAGTTCTTATATCCCTACTGGAATAATCCATTGCTCTGAACAATATATATATATACATATATATATATATATATATAAATATATATAGATGTATATATAGACATATATATATATATATATATATATATGGATATATATATATATATATATATATATATATATATATATATACATATATATACATATATATATATAGTTATATTTTAGTAATAGTAAAAACTATATGTCTTTCATCTTGTACTATCAAATTTTGATCAAGATGACTTTTAATTTTCTCAAAGATAGTTGACCAATCACTATTTATTTGTTGCAGTGCCCATTCTAAACCATGTGGTCCACTTTGTAATATATACTTTAGAGTCTGACATACAATTATAACTGATTCAAGACATAAGACTTATAAGATAACTCTCAGAACATATAAATTCAACTGGAACTGAAACTAAGATTAAAAACAAATCAACAGAATGTCAGCCTTTTCTATGAAACAAGCAGTGTAGTAAAATGTAATTTTACTGGGCACTAGTCATAAACGTGTGCCAAGGAGCAATTAGCACCTGTTGTGATTCCTGAAAGAAGGAATGCAGTGGAGTAAGACATCATCCATTGTCCTACCCCATCATGTAAGCACTTTACTCAATGCATAGAGCATTTATGCAAATTATTCCTCCCATTCTGACATGTACATTATTCCAAAAACAAACTGCACCAGATACCAGTTGGTCCCAAAGTGATACTCCATAGAAAGCAATTGACATATAATTTAGTGATGTTGTATCTCATAGGGCATTGATCCCCTCTTCAAATATGTTGCTTTGCAGATATTGCTGACCAAAATATTAATGTGATACAAAACCTTAACAAACATCCATTGCACAGTAGGAAAATCTTCAATGACAATGGAGTTGTCTATGATATGGGCAAACCTCCTAATTCAACCTAACATTTCCTGCCAACACAGTCATGCTGGCAATTTCCCATTAGCAGGATCTCTCCAACACCAGATTCCCAAAACTAAAAGTGTACTATCATGGCTGTGGGATGAAACTTTTTTTAAGATTCAGATCCAGGCACAATAGCTGAACACAGCACAACAGTGACAGATACCCCAGTAAAGTAGAAGATGCCTTGCTGAACTGCTTGGCACTAGAACAGTGTGCAGTGCTGTCATCTTACATTGCATTTCCACATGTCCTAAACACAGTTACCCTTAGTACAAGGTGGTGTACCATGCACTCCTGTATGCCATTCAAGAAAACAGATTGGCCTTGTATTCCAGTATGGTCTGCCACAATCCACGGTCATGAATCAGGATAGCCTATAGCAACAAACAAGACATAACATCCATGATGCATGAAAACCTCTGTGCGCTATGTCTATAAATAAATGGAATAATTTCAAACTTAGTTGTTATAATTTTTTTCACCGATTCAGAAACATGTCTTATGTGACTGCACAGGGCCTACCTTGGAGATTCTGGGAGGCACAGTGTGGCTTGAGGGTAATTAGAAATTAACAAGAAGGAATTTTACTCCTTGATCGTAAACTAATTAAGAAATCTGTTCATAAAAATAACAGCTGCTAATGCGGCTAGAGGATTTGTGAGCAGCAGTGGTGAGCATTTTGCATGCACTTGCACAAGCACAACTTAGTAATACTACAAGAACAGCTGTAAATCACAAGTGGCCATGAGCAATGTTTATATGCAGTCTTATTCATTAAAAGGGAGAAGAAATGGCGGTGTAAGAAAGTCAGAAGAGGGGAGCAAGCAGAGGAATATACACAAGGATGGGTAAGTGTGGGAGTGGGAGGAGTAGAAGGGTATACTGTTTTTTTGGGACCGGTGACCATTTTTTGTTGCTTGTTCAAGAAGGGAAGATGGGTAATGATGTAAGAGGAAGGCAGGGGAGGGAAAGAGAACAGAGGTGTGAAGCAGGGGCACACAAACACAAAACACAAAGATCACCAAAGGAGGTGAGAACAAGTGATGATAGGAAGGACTGGGCAACGAATGGGAGAGAAGTGACGCAGAAGGAAAGAGAACCCAATTAAATGAGATACGCTAGGTACATAGCTTCTGACTGTGCTGCATGAGCTAGCCCCAGCAAAAGGTCAGTCATCATCATTACTGTCTTCCCCACTGGGCCACGCCTCAGATACTGCACAAGGCCATGCCAGACAATAGTGGGACTTTGCTAGCCATACAAGTACTCTCTCCCAGTTATAAAAGTGGATGAGAAGCTGCAGGTGCACAAATTCCCCATCCCATCCTCCAAGTCCTGTCTGATGATGACCTGTGACTCACAGGTGGTGTCATCAGAGGGAACTACAGTACTCCTGTCAGGTGATCAATTATCAGAGGCCACCAGGGATGCCTCCAGGTCATTATGTGACATAGGACCACCATCACCTAATAGAGTGGCAGGCCTGAAGTCAGATGTTGCATTTGTAGAAGGACATGATATGGTAACTATCAAACAAAATGTCAATAATTCGACAGAGCTCTAGCAGGAACTTGCTGATACTCTAAAAATGAAGTTAATAACTGAAGCTTCACTTGACAGTGCAATGAGGTATCATAACAATGCAGAAAAAGAAAAAGGTACATCTGCAAATGGATGAATATGATTGTAGATAAATACTCAGAAAATAAAAACTACAAAATACAAAATGAAATCAAACTATCAATCTCTGCAGGATAAAATGGACACTGACTGAGTTAAATGCTTATGTAGAAGAAATGGATTTGGTAAAGAATTATCAGACTGCAGAAACAACAGTGGAAAATATGAAGAAACATTAGCATCTCATGCTGATCTGGTTAAAGAAAATAATACTTTTAAACAGAAGAATGAGGAAATAAAACATGAAACAAAAAGAAACTGAAAAGATGAAGAAAGTCAAGCAGATTTGTTACATGCAAGGGACTAACAAAGGCACCACAAAGGAGAAAGACTGCAGTGTGAATCTATCTGAAAAGCAGTCAAGAGAAATAAATTGAGTTATGAGCACCAGATAAATCAAAATGAGGAAAATATGCAAAGTACATACAGTCCCAAACCCAGGCAGAATGAAAGTTTTTTTTCTGCTTTGATAAAATCATATTTGGACCTAATGAGTTAGTGTGAGTTCTTGCAGGTATCCATAAAAAATTGAAGCCAAGCCCCATTAACAAAACTGTCAGGATACAGTCTAGAATGTGCAAGAAAGAAATGAGCTGGCTGAAGCATATATAATGACTGTGTAACTTGTCATCTCATGCTTAAGTATAACCACGTTAATACTCCATGGAGGAATGCTAAGTCCTCATGTTGGGGGTAAAACTGGGGAATAGTTACCTAATGACTTCAAAAATATATCTTTGTAAAACAATGAGAGTGTTTACTGGCTGAAAAGAGTAAAATGGCATAACTGTTACCAGACTGGAAATTTAGCTAAAACCCATCTCTCATTCGGGGCTAGCCTTAGGTAAACTGGCTCCCAACACAAAAGGCTCCATTGGACACATGCCACACACATTCCCCACCCTATCCTAGCCTACTCACACTATCTAGATTACTTGTTTTTTTTCTTTTTCTCGCAGTTTGTATTACTCTTCAGTTTTTTTCTGCAGTTTTTCATTCACTGAATATGCAAGACTGCACTCTGATAACTGGAGGAAACAACTGTGTTAAGCTAAATCACCAAGACTACACTGTAATAAATGCTGTGGAAATAATCGTATTAAGCCAGGGATCTGTGGGCTGCTAGCGCTCAATAGTCATAAGGGGTCTTGATGCTCTGAGGTTCATTTTGGAGGTTTCTTTAAACAAAATTTTCATGCAGTGATGGCCTGAATGAAAACCATAATTAAGGAAAGGCATTTAGTCTTACACTCCAACTTTACTTTTTCCTACATCCTTTCAACACACCCAGACTGATCTAAATTAAGCTGGGGGTCTGGGAACAGCTCTGAGGTGCATTTTATAGGTTATTTCCAAACATTTGTGCCAATGATTTCCTGAACAAACCTCATCCCTACAGAAAAGAAATTACATCTTTTTTCAAGACGCAAATAAGTTATATCAAATATTAATGCTCAAAGCTGACCAAACACCAGTTTAAAATAAAATGAGAAGACAAATGTTTATAAGAATGCATATATCATATCTTGGAATAGTCCTGCCTACTCCACCTCCCACCCCCCACCCCCAACTAGCTAGTCAGTTTCTGTGTATCTCCCTCTGGTGTTAAATCAGGATGAAATGTCAGGCACAAATGACTATAATCACATATTTCAAACTGGTGCTGTCAAAGAGTGCGTATCTAGGACATAGGAGTCAATTTTCAAGTTTTTTTTTTCTGTAATACAAATCAGGCAAGTTTGCAAGACTCTTTGTTCACTTACAAAGAACTGTGCAACGCTTTTCAAGTGTTTCAACTACAACCACAGCCATACAAAATAAGAATATTTTCTTTATTTATTGTACTTGCCCTTGCTTTATACAGTGATCACTACTTTTTTAAAGCATTTTTAAATCATGTATTTAATTTTGTGGCAGAAATAGTCATCTCTCTGTTTGTTGGCTTTTCTAGTTCTGTACACCTCCAAATTATCTTGCAGAAAGGCAAATTAGCCAAGGACTTGGTTATTTAGTAGTTTTTTGTTGTTTAATCTATACTTGATAGCTGCTTTTGCTGTGCTTTTACATTAAGAAATTCATAGATCATCCATCTTGTGGCTGAAAGTTTTTACCTGGTCTCTCTGTGTTGGGAAACACTCCAGGAAGTTCAATGTGTGGTTGTTTATTGGCTAGAGGGCATGGGAGTCACTTTCAAGCTTTTTTTCTTGGCTATAAATCCGTCAAGTTTGAACATAGATGTCCATTGGGCAGCAGCAGTTAGCAGTGTCCTGAATAGTAGCAAATCCCTAGACAGTAAAAATTCCCTATAAAGTTAGGATTAGGTTCAAAACCTGATAAACAATTTGGAATTTTATGGAAATAAGCTTACAGCAGCTTGCTTATGCATCAAATAGCACTAACATATCTTAGCATCATTATAAAACATATTGGCCTAAACCCCCAAAACTAGTTTTTGTATTGAATAGCACTACAATATCGTAGGACTATATAACATATTGCTATTAACTCCATGAGCTACACAAGGAGACCTGTGTTAAAACTCAATCCTTAATCCTAAACAGACTACCCTATTACAAGACTGGACAATATAGATATACACTTTCCAGATGTCTCTGTAGTCAACTTGATAGATTTGGGCATCCTAAGGCAATGTAGCAATTGCCTCATGTTCTCTGACAACCACCTGACCATTAAAGAAAATAACACCATTTGTGAGAGATGTAAATTCACAAGTTCCTTGGAGGCAAAAATCTTGCATAAAAATTAGGTTGCCAGGAATAACCACACTACATTGCTCACAGACAGCTCTCACCACATACACAGATTGTCTTATGCTGACGCTCTTAAAAGAAACCTTCCTAAATCTTAAAGACCTCCAAAGCCACCTAATGGCAACACTGCTACTCAGCAATCATTAAAGAGCACATCAACAACACCAAACATCTCACATAGGCCTACAACAAATGGTTCCCCAACAGCAAAGCCCAAGAGGCAAGCGTATACTTTACCTAATACTCTTGTCACTGTGTACTCTATTGTGCGACACACAGATGCCCCACTCACCAGGTTAGACAAGAAGAAAATAACAATTAGTTGCCTATCTGGAGCCAGAATCAACAATATCATGCACTCACTCAGGTTACTGCACCCCAGTTATCAATATGATGTTATCATAGTCCATGTGGGTGTAAATGACATCAGATATACCTCATTGGGCTATATGAAAAGAGACATAAGGAATCTCTCAAAACAATGTGCCACAGATAGGTAGGAGCTTTGCAGTGAGCAGCATTCTACTTTTACCATGAATTATGCCACAGTATGAACATAACATTATTGATTTTAATAATTGGTTTAGTTTCCAGTGTCACTCCAGGGGGATCCTATATCTCTCAGCATGGGAGGATATGGTCAAAAGACTACACTGCTTAATCAAGGATGGTTGCACTTGACCCCCCCCCCCCCAGGCTTTTGGATATTAGCTAAAAATGTATCCACCCCATAACAGCCTTTTTTTAGGCAATGCCAAAATGATAAAACTACCAACATACTGAAAAAGTCTATCAGCAAACTTAAGGTGTTAATGCTCAATGCTCAGAGTCTAAGCAAAAAGCTCCACACCCTTCAAGCCATCCTCACTGTGGAGAATGTAGACATCTGTGCTGTGACTGAGACTTGGTTTAAAGGCATAGAAAGTACTCTGGCAGTGCAAGGCTACAGTGACTTCCATACATTTAGACCACCAACAGCACAGATTGGGGACAAAGGTGGAGGTATCTTGATCTACATTAAAAACAAACATACCTCCAGGTTGGTTAAATAAGATGATACCAGTGAACTCGTCCATGTGTAAGTGACAATAGGTAAAGCACCTCACCATATCATGGCTAGCTACAGGTCACCATCTATGCCCCTAGAGTCTAAAGACTCTTACATAAACGGTTTACTATCACATGATCATACGTTCAACATGACATTGTTTGAATGTACAGATGTCCGAACCAAATGTTCGGAAATCTGTACACCAAACAGTGTAAATGTCAAACCCAGCATTTCAGTGCAGTCGAATTTCAAAAGTGTCGACTACACTGAAATGCTCCTACCCACCCAACATACTACAACTGTTTTTTGCAGGGGGGCAAGCCCCCTGCACCCCCCACCCCCCCTACTTATATATACAAACTCCGAGATCTCACTACAGTGAGGGTTAGGGTTCATTTCCCCATCCCCACTATAGTGCAATTTGCATCGCAATGTTGGAGCTGACAACAGCGGCCATTCGCTCTTGTCAGCTTTGGCATTCCGGTGATTGCCCTAACGGTTCTGCTATCTGGTTTTTGCACGTAGTTCGTTCGTTTAAAAGATGAACGAACATGTGATAGTAAACCTACATAAACATACTAGAGCTGCTCACCATCCATCCAAACACCCTATTTATGGGTAACTTTACATCTCTATAGACTGGGAAACATACACTGCCTCAGATACACAGGCACAGTGTTTCCTGGACTTTATTAACATAAACACCCTGGAACAAAGAGTGCACACTCCAGCTACAGGATCAAATATACTACATCTGGTACTCACTAACATGGGAGCATTACACCCCCCTGTGTCACTAGTAAGGTCAGATCACAAAGCTGTCTTATTTGAAGTAAAAATCAACCTGGAAAATCCAGCTAAGCCATTAACAGTTACAAACTATTCAAAGGCAAACTACATCCTATTACATGACAGTTTATCAAAATATAAGGTTCCCCAAACCCCCGAGACCACAGTTACCTATGCAGAATTATTCACAAAGTCCCTAAACAAATATGTGAATGGCTGCACAGAAGCTGGTATACCTACCAGAAATAAACTGTAAACAAACAACACTGGTATAGTCCTCACCTAAACAGGGTATATAATAAAAGAAGAAAACACAAGACCAAAATCAGGAACTGCAACTCCTTTAAAAACAAGTTCTCTCTTATACAACTAAAATATAAAAGCATCATGCTTCTTTACTCTACACAAAAACATAGACGCCTGTATATGCATCAGATGTTTGATTGTGAGAAAAATAAAAAAAATGATTGCACTAATGTTTGCAACTTGTTACTTCTAGATAGTACAGTGCTTATATAAAAAGCTGTTCATGCCATCAAGATTATTCCTTTTTCTCACAGTTTGTGAGAAAAGTTAAAGAAATAAGGACCACACTGTCCACAGACCAACATCTCACTCTAGCTGCCTCCCAGACAGTCTTAGCAACTTGTTTCTTTCCTGTAACTAGTCTAGTTAAGATACAGAATCTTAGTTTTAGCACTTGAATTTGTTTACTCATACTCAGAACTTGTTGTTAGCACTAGATAAGCTGCAAATTACTACAGCGCTCAACCTTCCTCATTACCTAGATGAAAACAGATTTTGTACTTACTTTCCACACTTATCTAGAGGAAAATAGTTTTTTATTCAGGCATGTCCAAGGGTCAGCTCCCAGTGTTCTCTGCTGTCTAGTTGATGAATCTGGGCATCTTGGGGCAATGTAGCAATTGCCTCATGTACACAGACAACCCTCTCCTCCTACCACCCAGCACTACAACCTGTGAGAGATGCAGTCATCTAGCCAAACTGGAGGTAAAGCTCTCTCCAACCAAGACTGATCTTGACAGTCAAAAGGAGAAGGTAAACACTTGCATCACACCACACTCATCACATAGTCCCACTAAACCTCCACCACCAAAATCCACACATAGAAACACAAACACATTCACAGAGGCTCTCAGTAATAATCTGCTCAAGCAACAGAGACCTCCAAAGCAGAAACGCAAGCAACCTCCACCCCCCCCCAACACAACCCAAATGGCACATAGTCCACAGACTCAGTGGGCCACTCAACCACAGCCCATAAGACAAAACAACATACCCAACACACTAGTCATAGGTGACTCTATAGTGTCATTCTAAAAGGATCCAGTATCTGTCTGCCTGCGATGACATGGTTGACAGACCACGATGCTCTGCCAGAGATGGCCTGCACCTGTCACCCCTGGGATTCCGGATACTGGCTAAGGCTCTTGCCGCCCCTATAGTGCCTTTTTTAGGCAAGGTTCTACTCAATGCTAGAAGTCTAAATCTCAAAATGCACTCCCTCGAGGCACTCCTTAAAATGGAGAATATCGATATCTGTGCAGTAACTGAGAACTGGTTCAAGGCTCCAGACAGCACCCCTTTTTATTCAGACATGTCCAAGGGTCAGCTCCCAGTGTTCTCTGCTGTCTATCTAATGAATCTGGGCATTTTGGGGCAATACCACACTTTTCAGCCACCTAACCTGGACTGGAACACCAAAGGTGGAGGTATGTCCATATTCATTAAGGATATCCACACCTCCAGGCTAGTTGCTTCGCATAATGCATCCAAGGTTATCCAAGTGCAACTAACTCTGGGCAAAACTGCAATCCAAATTGTAGCTTGCTACAGATCCCCCACCATGCCCCAGGATTCCCAGGCCTCTTTTCTTGATATACTGGAAAATATTAGGGTTCAACCAAACACCCTAAAAATGGGCGATTTCAACTACCCCACCGTTAACTGGGAAAAATACTGATGTACCAACTCCTTCACTCAATGCTTTCTGGAAATCATAAATTCCATTGCCCTGGATCAACTTATCCACACCCCCACCAGGGGCAACAATATCCTAGACCTAGTCATTACCAACATGCCTGACCGGTGTTCCATACCTGAAGTCAACTTCTCATTGGTCAGATCTGACCATAAACTAATCACCCTAGATATCCACATCCTGCCCCCACCCCCCATTAAGGAAACCACAGTAAAAAATTTCTCCAAAGCCAACTTCATGCTTCTTAAGACAGAAGTGGCGAACTTCATGACACCCATGCATATGGACAATACAGTTACAACTGCTGAATCCTACAAAGATGCACTCTATAAGCACTTACACGAGTGCATGGATCGTGCTATCCCAAACAGAACCAAGACGCTATCCTCCAAAAAACAGAAGCCAATCTGGTGGTCCTCTGCCATAAACAAACTGTACAACAGAAGGAAGAAACTGTTGCAAAAGAGAGTAAAATCCTATGAGTGGAGGAGTTCCCTGTTCAGCCTCAGTAAGAAGGTGAGATCCCTTATAAGATTCTCCAAAGCTAGCTACAAAAACAAAATCGCCGCAAATTCTAGGGACAACCACAAAGCATTCTATAGCTATGTCAAGAATCTCAATGGCAACACCCAGATCTGCTCTGAGTTACAGCACAATGGCATGAAAATTACAGAACCAACTGATATTGCCAACATCCTGACAGATAGGTTCAGTGCTAACTTTACCCCCATCTCACCCCCTAAAGGGCCCATATCTATACAGGAAGAATGCAGAGTCCCCGTAATCACAACTATGCAGGTAAAGGCTGCACTCTCTAAAGCCAAAAACACAGCATCCATGGGACCGGACAACATCCCAGGCTGCGTTTTACATGAACTTCAGAATGAACTGGCTCCCTACCTAAGCACCATGTTCAGTCATAGCCTCACATCAGGCTTTGTGCCCACTGAATGACACACAGCAACAGTTATCCCACTCCACAAAGGGGGAGCCACCACTTATCCTGGGAACTATCACCCTATTAGCCTGATGAGCCTGGTCTGTAAGGCCATGGAACATAACATCATGGAACTCATAAACAAAGACATTGGTAACATCCAAACTCTGGACCCCACCCAGTTTGGGTTTGTGAAAGGCAGATCATGCCTTTGAACCTGATTGACTTCTTTGAGGCAGTCACCAAAGCTGTAGACGAGAGTAAGGTGGTTCACACAGTCGATGATGACCTCGCCAAGGCTTTTGACACCATCCCCCATTCTGGAATTATAGCTAAACTCACTAAACTAGGTATAAATCCCTACATCACAAGATGGGTTGCCAACTGGCTCACTGACAGAGCCCACACTGTAAAAGTTGCAGATTCCAAATCTGACTTCAAACAAGTGGCAAGTGGAGTACCACAGGGTTCAGTCCTGGGACCTCTCCTGTTTAGTATCTACTTCTCTGAAGTACAGGCTAACACAGAAGGCCTTTAGCTAATGAAGTTTGCAGACGACTGCAAACTAGGCACCATAGTTGAGTCCTCAAATGATGTGGACATCCTACAGAAGGGCCTCACTGAGATAGATGCCTGGTGTCAGAGCCATGGCCTCAAGCTCAATGCCAAAAAGTCCATTGTCATCCCCTTTGGTTAAAAACTCTGTACCCATGAACTACCACATAGGCAGCAGTCTACTTAATGCTGAATGTGTGATAAGAAAATTTGGGACCCAGGTGGACAGTAGTCTCTCCATTGATAATCACATTGCACCACTAGTCAGGAAATCCTTCTACATGGCACACCTCATCACAAAAGGATTCTCATCCAGGAAAAAAGAAGTCATTGTTCCCCTCTACTCAACACTCTTTAGACCCATTATAGAGTACAACGCTCCTTTTGGAATGTACCTCTCAAGATATCTGCAGCAGCTGGAAAGGCCACAAAAGTACCTCAAAAAGAGGATTACTGGCCTCAAACAGATGCCCTACACTGATCTTCTCAAAAAACTTCAGCTTTACTCGGTAGCATATTGCCTACTCCGAGGTGATCTCTGCCTAACATATAAAGTATGTCAAACCCAGAGCTGTTGGACATGCTACACCTAAAGAAATCCCATTCCCTCGAGCTACACGCTCTAGGGACCTTAACCTAGTCACCACAATAAACAGGACATACTGGAGGGATAGATTCCTGTCCCAGAGACTTGCCATACTCTAGAACAAGCTACCCATCTATGTCAAGCAAAGCTCCTCATTAGCACTCTTCAAGAAAAATCATGATGAGTGGATGGGAAATAGTAAATACACCCTGGGGATCACTTCTGTGACTCTGCTCGCCAGAGGCACAGGAAAATAACTTTCTTGGGTGATGTAAGTCAGGGAACCTTGTTGGCTAGGCTTACTTAGGCCCTTGGGCCGATAGCCTAGTACCTACCTATGAACCTATGAACCTTCCTACCTTCGTTATCCAACACCAAGTAAGCCCAATTACAGTTTCAACAAATTAAAAATACAAAGAACATCAAAGCTCAAGAATTGATTTCCACACTCAAACTCTATAATTAGAAACCACTTAATTTTCTCTCCATAGATACTGCACTTGAATATTTTAATGCTACCTTGCTCAATATCCTAAATAAGGTGGCCCCAGCTAGAACAATAAGAATTAAGTCCAATATGCTCCTTGGCTTTACTAAGAGACAAGATCACTTCTAAAAGATAGAGATAAAGCCTGGGAAATGTGACTCCACAAGAAAAATGCAGCAAATCAACAGAAATACCTTAAACTAAGAAACAAATCTAAAAATCAAATCAGGCTAGACAAGAAAAAAATATTATTCTAACATACAATCAAAGCACAAAAAGAACCCACAAAATTTCTAATCCTCCATTAACAAAATTCTGCAATCAGGACAAATTAGCACACCCTTCCCATCTACCAACAATTCTACAACAACATTGCCGCTCAGTTTAACAAATATTTCATTGAATACATGCTAACTCTCATTAATAACAACTGCCCATCACCACCTCCTAACCGATTATCACCAACACAAAATAGTTATTTTTCATTCCAACCAGTACTATATATAAATATCTCAACATACTCAAGCCCACAACCCTTGCAGCAGACAAACTTCCTGATGAATACCTCAGAATTGCAGCAAAGCCATATCATAACCAGTCTCTACACTAATCAATCGAGCTATTTCAGAACAACACGGCCCTTTGGAAAATATCACATATAATACCATTTCTCAAAGGTGGTAACCCTACAGAACTATCAAACTAATGGCCTATCACCTTTATCAAAAATTCTTGAAAAGTGCATACATTCACAAGCTCTAAACTATCTCATAGTTAATAACCTACTAACTAATACATATGAGTTCCATCCTAATCACATCACTACCACAGCCCTTATCAGCTTCACTATTACTGTTATTATACCATGACCCCCCCCCATTAATATTCCAAAACGTGCACGCTGATTGGTCAGCGTGCACATTGTAAATCGACTTATATTAATGGAAAAAGGTCCGGTCGACGGACTTTTTCCATTAGTATAAGTCTTTTTTAAAACACTGTCTCATTATGTTAAAGGAGTTTAACATAGCGACACAGGTTTATAAAAAGCAACGGAGACCTCCGTTGCTTTTTTTAAAGCTGTCTCGCTATGTTAAACTCCTTTAACATAGTGACATAGTGTGTAAAAAGCAACGGAGATCTTGCTTTCTCTGTTGCTTTTTTTTTAAACCTGTCTCGCTATGTTAAATGGGTTTAACATAGCGAGACAGCTTTAAAATAAGCAACGGAGATCTCCGTTGCTTATTTTAAAGCTGTCTCACTATGTTAAACCCATTTAACATAGCGAAACAGTAAAAAGCAATGGAGATCTTGCTTTCTCCGTTGTTTTTGCCCACAGCTCTGATGTACTGCGTAGGCATATGCAGTACATCAGAACTTCTGCGGAATACCAGACAGCTGCAGAAGGGCAGCAAGGAGGCATTATACAATGCCATTATTTAAGAAAAGTAATTATTTTTTTCTTAAATAATGTCATTGTATAATAGCAATAATCCACTTCTGGGTGTGGGTAATGCTGGCTTTACTCACGGTTTGCTTTGTTTGGTCCAAACCATGCCAACCGTGGGTAAATCCAGCATTATCCACACCCAGGTGTGGGTTATTGCTATAATCATCTCCAGAATGAAGGCAAACACTTTTTTTCTATCTTTCTGGATCTCACAAAGGCTTTTGATACTGTTTCTCATAATAACCTCTTAGTAGCATTTTATGAACTTAATCTAAGCTACTCCACACTTTCATGGTTCCAGGACTATTTATCTGGCCGCTATAAAACTGTAAAATGGCAAAACAACCTATCTCCTCTTCTGCCTGTTTGTTTTTCTTCTTTTTACCATATTTACCAACAGTCTTCACACTGCCACCCTACATGCCTTCTTGGTGCAATATGCAGGTGACTGTGTCTTAATCTGTTCTGCCCCATCACTCCAGCAACTGCAAAATATAACACAGAAATCCTTTATTGCAGTTGAATCTTGGCTATCCAAAGCACAACTCATACTCAGCCCTTATAAAACTAAGCTGATGGTATTTTAATGTTTAAAAAAACACAGATCCCATCCATACCTCTCAACTGTCCCTGATTTTGACTCACATTTTAACTCTGTCCCTCTTAATCCCTCCTAAAACTATTGACTTTTGGAGGAAAGGTGGGGAATTACACTTAATGAATAATGACAATAATTAAGAGTTATAAACTTCTTTTACTTCAGAAAAAGTGTATTAATGCATATGCTCTGATTCTGTCTATGTTTCAAGTTAATAGCACTAATATTTTAAAAGTGTCCCTGATTTTTTCTTGACTTGTCCCTGATTCTGTCGAAATGTGTCCCCAATTGGTTGAGAGGTCTGATCCCATCCCTCCATGCAAAATGACTTCTTGTAACAATACTTCCATTATACCAGTCCCCCAAACCAAACTCCTAGGTGTCCTCATAGACCACAACATGAAGTTCAACTTACACATTGCCCAAGCAATAAAAAAGTTCACACAAAACTTGGAACTCCATACAGATGTAAAAAATACCTTATCAATAACACTAAGATCATTATTGCTAGAGCTCACATTATCTTCACACTTCTTTATGCATCCCTCATATTCATAAACCTTAACAAATTGAACTTAACTAAATTGAATACCTGTTATAACAAAATAGCAATGTTTTCCCCAACTCTAGTTATAGATCTCACCACTGTCAGGCCCTTAAACAGCTCTCTTGGCTAGAATTACCCAATCTGTTTACGCTTAACCAACTTACAATGGCCCACCAAATACTTTTATCATCCAGGTAAAACTCCAGCTCTTCAAGACCTACTTAATCACTATTCTAGCAATTGTTTACTATGATGCAATAAATTAATCAACATAACCAGAAGTAAAAACTCCTCTGGAGACTCCCTGTACTTCAGCTACATTGCAAAAATCTAGAATGCCATGCCTATAAATGTAAGATCCACTGCCAATAAAGTTAACTTTAGAAACCGTCTAAAATCCCATTTATCTAATTCATGGATATGTACAAGTTCTGACCCTAGAAAGTCTGCATAGTAAGCTTATTTTCTGATCCCCCTTGCTATACTAACAATTTTATCTTAACAAAATTACTTAGCCTTCCACAGTATAGCTAAACCTGGGATACCCTTGGGGTGTTCTTCCTTTCTTCGACTGCCTAAGTGGTTTCCATATACATAAGTCTTTACTAAATACTATGGTTCTTATTTCTATTTCAGCCACCCAAAATGTAATCTCTGTTATACAGTTGCAACATGTAGATCCTTTGTCACATTCTGCACCACCAACACTAACATTTAAACAATGTTAATTATGTACAACGATGTGTTTTTGTCAGGTACTAAGTGTACTGTCTTACTCAAATAGTTTCAAGTGTTTTTCATGTTCAGTTATGTTTTTTTCCTGCATGTTAAGGAACTATTCTATACATACATATTGTAATGTATTATTATTACTTCTAAATACTTTTTATATACAATTATTGTTAACACTGGAGCTTTTCTTGACAGGCCCCTGCTGAAAAAGAACACCTTGACTAGTCAGACTTTCCCAGTAAACAAATATAAAATAAAATAAATAGAGTGACTGTATTTTGCCTTTGTCCCAAACAAAAAGCTACCACACATTAAACTACTGCACATTTCTTTACATAAATCACATTATTCATGAAAAGCAAGAATAATCTGCAAAGAGCAGCAGGCAACTAGTCATTGTCCTCCCAAACAGCCCCAATAATTATACCTACTTTGTCTGTGCATAATAGGTGTCCTGTTAAGAAGTCCATCTTACTTCTCACAAATGCACATTAGTCCCACAAGTCCAGAAAATGACTGTTTAAACTGTACAAATGACAAGAAGGTAAGTTACTTTCATCCAGCCAACCCCAACCCTCACCCACAGTTATAGCCGTGATGTCTCATGACTAGGTAATACTATTTCACTTCCATACAAGCATGTCACCATACATTAAAGTGTTATTGCTTCACACAAATTAGAAAGCCATAAATATTGCCAAAATATCTTGCTGATCACTGCCAGCATCACTGTAAAAATAACAAGAAGTTACTTCTTACCTTACCCTCACCCCCACTTCTTTCTTCAATGACAATATTCCTCTCATCTCAGAAGTCCAGCATTCTGCAGCACATCCCTGATTTTACTTCATATTTTTGACCTGGCCCTCATAAAACTTTTGATTTTCTCACAAATTTCTGCCTACTACAGTCAAATCAATAGTGCCAGGAAATGGAGATTCATTATACTTCAAGTATGATACCTGCATATCGATTGAAGCATGGCTTTGCATGCACATTTGAAACTTGCACATTCTCTGCTATGTGACTTCACAATGTTAAACACTAATGTGCAGTGATATGACTTGACTTAAATGGTCAAGTCAAGTGAGCACGTCCCCACTGTGGTACCCATCACATTGTGGACTTGTTTTGTTTTAACAGGGCACTTTACTGATTTATTTATTTTTTAGACCAAAGAAACCATTCCATTGCTCTAAAAATTAAATAAATCAATATGTAAAGAATGCAGCTATGGCCTTAATTTCCAAGGCTCAGGGACCAATGATGTATATGAAAGGAGGCTGGGGAGAACCAGTAAGCATATATGGGACAATTCTTTACCTTGGGGATGAGGCAGACTTAATAAGGCCTACAATAAAAGCAGAGTTAAGTCTGTGTGATTGGTCCAGGATAAAAATAACAGCCCTGGCAGACTTGTACGTTACAGTGGCTCATCTCATTTGGTAGTGAGGCTGTTGCCGATAAGGTCACTCAACCCACCGATTCAACCCATTGATTGTACGTGTGGGGGGACTATGTGATGAGTTAGCTGAGAGGACAGTTGCACTTGAAAAGAGTTAAACCTGAGAAACCTTAACTAGTTGAATGTATCGAAAGTCAGTTACTGATAAGCAAAGATTTTGGCTATAACACACAGAGACTATTTAAATTAGGTATGTCTAAAAATGAAAGACTTCAGTTGTGTACAGTGGAGCTCAGTTCAGAGTTAGTGAGTTAATAAGAGAGAGAGTTCAACAGAGGACTGGGTCCCTGTTGTTATTTTATACAAATTAAAATGCATAAATGCAGCCAAGAGATTAATTCTTGTTGAATGATTTAGTTTAGCCAGGAAAGGAATTTTATTAAATGCTTAATGCAGTGTGAATGAAACAGTGTTTTATGCACATCCTGATGGCCAGAGGCACCAGCAATGATACATATCAAAAGCCAGACATCAGACTGAGAAACAGGTTTTACACTCTCAGGGAAAACAAGAATGTTAATTGAATAAAGGCTTGAAAAAGCAAGTGAAATAAAAAAAAAATAAAACAAAAAAGTGCAGTAAATATAAAACTGTAAAACAAGTTGCATTTATATATATATATATCTACATACATATATCTTTGACTTTAAGGATGCCAGTTTTATAAACTTTTTTGATAGGCATATTTTATGAGTACAAAAACTTGACTGATTCTAGAGGTGTTTTTATCCCCAAAATCTTGTTTCACAGAAATGAGTAAACCTGTAGTAAATGTATGCTGTCTCTTGCTTCTGTTGCTTTAGATGTCATAGAAAAAAATCATTTCACATACTAAAAAATTTATTTCAGTTTCAAAGGATATCACAAAGGAAAATGGAAGATGCAGATTTTGATCGAATATTGGTGGAAAAGGTAATGTAGGTAATGTGTATATGCACAAGAGCGGTGACATTCCAATTAGAAACGGATATTTAGAAAAAGGAAAATAAAGAGCAATAGCTCATTTGAAAGTTTAGAAGGGAAAGCTTTCACTTAATGCATTTATATTTTATTATTTATTTATTTTTATTTTACATTTGTTAACCGGGGGTGTCTGACTGAGCCGAAAAGGCCCTTTTTCAGCAGAGACCCGGGGAGAAAAGCTCCACAAAGAAAAATTACATATACATTTAGTTATTTAGATATGATCAGTATACACAAAAATTATAAAAGACATGTTTTTACAGTGGTATGCGGCACATCAACAGTTACAGTGGAGAGAACAAACAAAAAAATATTAATTTAAAAATAAAGGTAATTAATAGATTTGTGGTGTACAGCTGAAATTTGGAACATATGTAGAATACATACATAGTACACAGGTACAGTACATACATTGTAGATTAGCCAGTTTTTGTGAGTAAGACTGAAAACTAGTATCAAGTACTCTAGATTTAGTATGTATACCTTATCCGCTTTCACTAGCCTGGGGAGTAATCATGGCACTGCCAACTTTGCTTGAGATGTTGCCTGATGAGGTCTTTAAAGGAGGCTTTGGATGATGTGTTTTGAATGCTAGTGGGGATAGAGTTCCATTTTTTAGCCACTTCTACTATATACCAAAGCTATTATTGCTGTTGGTAACTTCTAGCAGTAGTTTGCTTGATGATCTAGGAGGCCTTTTCGCTGAGTGATGTTGTACTAGGTTTTTGAGGGCAGGACACTTATTGGGGAGGTAATAGATAGAATGACAGAGGCAGAGCTGATTGTAGGTTAGGAGGTTGGGCAGTTCAAGCCAGTGGAGCTGTCTCAAAGCAGTACAGTAATGAGTTCTATATGAGCAATTTGCAGCAAAGCGGGCAATTCTGTTATAGCAGTCTTCCATTTTGCTTAGTTCAGTTTTGTTGAGATTAGTCAGAATGGGAGATGCATAGACTAGGGTGGACAGAAGCTGGGAGCGAGCAATGGCTGATCTTGTGTTGTTGGTAATAAATGGTTTGATATGGTAGAGTGATCCCAGTTTGGCATGTACTTTTTTAATAGTTAAGTTTAGATGACTATCAAATTTTAGGTGTGAGTCTATGGTTATTCCCAATAGCTTAGCCTGTGCCACTGGAGTGATTGGAGTAGCATTTGTGGAGTAGATAGTGAATTGACTTGTTATCAGTGTTTTTATTAGAACTGGTTATAATCATAAGCTGAGGTTTTTTTTGGATTGTGGATAAGTTGGGCTTTGGTAAGGTAGTTTTCAATGTCAGAGGATGCTAGTTGAGTTGTTTGCAGGAGGGTGGGAATGTTTTGTGCAGCGCAGATTAAGGTAGTGGCATCTGCATACTGAATGATAGATGCAAGCTGTGTGGAGGTATGGAGGTCATTTGTGAAGACTGTGAAAAGTAGTGGTCCTAAGATAGAAACCTGTGGGACTCCTATAGTTATGAGCAGCTGAGGAGAGAGAGTTTTCCCATTTCACAGCTTGGTACCTGTCAGTTATGTAACTTTGGAACTAGGTAAAAGTGGAATTTGATAGGTGATATTGGTTTAGTTTGTTTAGCAGGATTTGGTGTGAGACTGTGTCAAATGCTTTGGACATATCCAAAAAAAGAGTTGAGACCTGTAGGCCTTCATTTTTGAGACGGTTTACTGTGTCTTTGAAGCAGAGGAGGGCTGTAGTGGTACTATGGGCAGGTCTGAAACCATGCTGAGTAGGTGACAGGATGTTCCTATCTAGGAGATAGTTTAGCATCTGGGTATGGATGCATTTTTCTAGGATTTTGGCCAGGGGGGAGAGTAAAGCAATGGATCTGTAGTTATTAAGTTCAGTGGAGGTCCCACCTTTATGTATGGGTGTAACATAGGATATTTTCCAGAGTTTGGGCACATAGTTTTCAACAATTGATCTGTTTATGAGAGTGGAGACTGGGATAGCAATAGCATCTGCTGTGAGTTTCAAGAAATAGGTGGGGAGTAGGTTAGCTGCTGTTGATGAGGTTTTTAGTTTGGAGAGCATGCTTTTGATTGAAGTGGTGGAAACTGTTTTGAGGGTAAAGCTTGTATTAGTGTTATTTGTGTTGGGGGGGATAGTGAGGAAGGAACTGTCCTGTGATACTAAGGATACACCTGAGTTCACAAAGTGGGAGTTGAATTGTGTTTCGATGGGAACGTTAGTGCCAGGGGTAGTTGGTTTGGGGGTAGTCTTTTGGGTGGATTTTAGTAGCTGGTTTACATTTTTCCAAAATTTTGGGGGGTTGTGTTGGTATTTAGTTTGTAATGTTGTGTAGTAGGGTTTTTTGTCCAGCCTAATGCATTTTTTTTGCATGGTTGCGCAGTTCTTGGTACTTAGTTAGGCTTTGTGTTTCTTCGTTTTTTTTTTATAGTAAAGCCAGGCAGTGTCTCTGGACTTGAGGATTTGTTTGGTTTCTTTACTGAGCCAGGGGTTTGTAGAGGTTCTAACCTCAATTTTGCACAATGGAGCAACAGTGTCTAGGTGTTGTAAAAATGTTTTGTTGAAATATGCTACAGCCTGGTCAAGTGGGAGGGTTTTTAGGGGGGGGGGGGTCCAGTTACAGTTACAGTGTAAAGTGTTGAGGACCTCAGGAGAGATTTTTTTTTGTGTTTTTAGTGGATATATAGTTAGTGGTTTTGCATATGCTTGTTCTACTATGTATAAAGTATATTATGTTGAGGTCACTTAAGGTGTCTGGGAGACTGCCTGTGTGAGGGTACAATGTGGAGCTGTTAGTTAGGACCCAGTCAAGGATGGATTCCCTTTTAGAGTTTTTATCACATCTAGTTGAAATTTGGACTAGCTGCTGGTAGCCATGGAGATTTATTAGATTACTTGGTGGCTCTGATATACAGGTGAACCAATCTAGGTTGAAGTCCCCCAGAATAAGGGTTTCTTGTGAGTATGTGGAAGAACACCAGGATAAGAAGTCTACAAGGCTAGCAGGTGTATTACCAGGTGGAATATAGATCACAATTGTGGTGATGACCTTTTTAGGGTGAAGTTGAAGTTGTGTGATAAGTATGTCCCAATTATTGGGGGAGGGGTAGGAGTTTTGTAATTGACCGGCAGTTAAGTTGAACTTGTACAGTAAGGCAGTTCCACCCCCTTTACGAAGTGGTCTGTCTTGCCTAATGATATTGTAGCTGGTAGGGAGAACTTCTGAGTTAGCTATGTTTTTATTTAGCCAGGTTTCTGTTAAAGCAACTATGTCTGGGGAGTAGTGTGCTATTGTGGCCTGGAGTTCAGGTATTTTATTTTTGATACTTCTAATATTAATATTTAGCATTAAAAGATGGTTGGTTTTGCTGCTGTTGTTGGTTTGCCCAGGGATGAAGAAAGTGGAGGTGTTATGTTCTGACATTTGTGTTTGAGCAGTTTGTGTTGGACAGGATGGATTTGGGCCTGAGCTGGGGTGGATATTCCCACTTATGGTGACCCTGGTGTTAAAATGGTGATACACATGTTGGAGTTTGGTGAGGAGTGTGAGAAAGTATTGTGTTTTTTGCAGTAGGAATGAGAGCATATGTGTTTAACTCTGAATTGGTCCGTTATGTAGTTATTGAACAATTGTGGGCAGATATTATTATAATGTGTGGTGTCTGTATATGAAAGTGCATAATGTAGTGTTGTGCTACTAAGTTTAGGGATATTGCTAGAGTGATAACTTGTGGTGTTGTAAAGAATTATGAGAAGACAGACTAAACTTAGTTGTGTGATATTCATAGTTATAAGGTTTAAGTTGGTTCTAGGTGGGGAGTCTGAATAGGAATTATAGGGTTGCACTATATGTGGATGGGGAAGTAGTGTGGGTGATGTACAAAATGCCTAGTGGGAATGAGAGTGATTGGGAGTATTTTGTGTGGAGCAAGTTGATGTGGTATAATGTGATATGACTTGAGGAGCTGTGATTGGTGGAGGTGATGTGAGGGTGAGCTGTGGGTGTGGCTGTGATTGCTATAAATGGAGAGGCAGTGGGAGTGGTAGGGAATAGGGGGCAGGGCAGGGGAGCGAAGATAGCCCGAGCATTAGCAAGGGCGAATGGAGTGGGGCAGAGCCCACCAAGACAAGAGAAAAAAGTAAGTATTACTTTGCAAAGCTGAACACTTTAAACAAATTCCTGAGGTCTAATGGCTTACCAGCAAGCAGAATGTAATTGCTGAAGAGCACTTGTGTCCTGGTGGGAGACTAGAAATTTAAAGATGGCTCCATGCTCAGCAGGAGTCTAATATAGACTTAGTATTGGGGGAGGGAGATAGCACAAGGGGTGTTAACCAGGTGGAATGCAAAGAAACCAGAGAGGCAATCAGTGGAAATCAGTGAACGCCTCAGAGGGGGTAAGTAATAATTCACACTACCTGTAAAGTGAAGGAGAGAAGAGACAGCAAAGTTTATTAAGGTTGTGAGTGTGTCTTCACATTGACTTGCTGATTAGTAACCAGTTTGTGCACAGATTAGAGTAGGGATATACATTAGCAATGAAGGAGAATGTATAGAGATGCAAATAAAAAGGTGGGCCTCCAAGTGATACAAACTAAGGCAAAAAGCACTGAGAGGGCTGCTTGATGGTTAATTTAGTCATAGGGATCTGAATTAAATGTATACTGTCTATTGGACAGTTAGGATTACTGCAGTAGCTGGGGAGGGGCACAAGGCTGCAACAGTCAGTTTTATTAGAAAGCTGAGAACTGCTAAGAAATACTGCTAATGTAATAACTTCACTCTCATAAAACATACAAGTAGAATGCCTGGGTGGACTGACCCTGCTCTTGAGGCTCAAAATGTATATCCTTGTTTAGTTGCAGTACTGATTCCTTCTTATACTGTATGTGTGGAGTGGTAGCCACAGACTGCAGATTTGCTTGAGCGTGCTCTGAAGAGAGAGAGAGAAAAAAAAGAGAGGATGAAGCTAGTAGAAGGAGACAAAGATGAGTCAAAGGAAGTAATTAGGAGATAGGAGGGTGTAAAGATACAAATCTGAGGATAGTGTGGATAAAGCAGGAGAATAGATGCTACTGCTACAGTTTGAGAGTGCTTCAACAGTTACCACATCATAGCGCCATAACTTAGTTTGGAAACAGGTTAATAAATAATGCACAATATATTTATCAGCCAATTATCCTGTGCATATGAGAAAAAGGAAAATGTACACTTAACAGCACAGCTGAAGCAGTAGCAGAGACAACTGTAGTGCTAAATCAGTAAGTACTGTTTCTAACTTCAACACTAAGTCAATTAGATTTACATTACAGTTATAACAGCAGTTTTAATACATCATAGTAGCATCCGCGCGGTGGTGGTGCTGCGGTAGCGTTGTCGCCTCACAGTTAGACGTTGCCCGTTCGATTCTCAGTTAAAGCGTCTACTGTGTGACGACATGCGTGAATGGGCGTTCCTTCAGGTTGTGCGTTAGGCCCGGCAAGCCAGCATGTAAAACTCTACTGCCAATCATTAGCGGACCGGAGTTCCGCTGTGGCGACCCCTAACCGGGAAAAGCCGAAAGACACACACACACAGTAGCATAGAGACAACATAGCTGCAGTGATAGTGTCAGTAAAACACAATTCCTGAATGACAGAATCAACCAGTTAAATAAACAAATAAGCAGATCAGTAGTCAGGAATCAGAAAAATGAATACTAGTTGTATAGATCCAAATACAGCAAAAAGTAAGCATTAATTTACAAATCTGAACACTTTAAACAAATTCCTGAGGTCTAACGGCTTACCATTTTTTGGATATCATTATTTGGAAAGGAATAAAGATTATAAAGGGAATACAAATCTAAAATGAAAAGGGGGAAAGTGTGATGTAAATGCCAATAAGAGAGACGATGGTTGGGGCAGTAAAAGTGGGAGTTCTTGAAGAAAAAGATGGCAACCTCTTGAATGAGGGATGAAAAGAGCAATGTATCAGCCCTGAAGGAGAACATGCTATATTGTCTATGGATGAAGGGCTCCTGCACTAGACTAAAAAGATGTATGACCATATGTTTCTGTCAGATGTCTACTCTGAAAGCAGAGCAGAAATGGCCTAGTGTGTCAGTTGCCTTGTAACTACTATGATCCTATAATTCTGAAAACACAGCTAAGTAATCACATGTAGTCTGAGGAAAAATAGATTTTGTGGGAAAAGTTGCCCGAGTCCTACCCAACCCACTTATATAATTGTTGCCAAGTTCCATATGATTAGGTCTGGTCACATGAGTAGACTCTCTCTCTCTACAATATAATGTGGGAATGAAGCAGAACAGATCTGGACTACAAACCAAAATAAAAACGATGATAACTGCAAAATATTCAAGCATATCTTGATCATGGACTCAAACTTTAATCCAACAGTAAAAACAATCATTCCTTCTTTTTTAAATGTGTTCAAGGTCATGGTGAAGCCAGAGCCTTTTCTGACAGTCATTGTGAGCAAGACCATAAAAATAATCTTAGATAAGGTGCCAGTCCATCAGAGAACACAAAAACAGCCATATACGCTCAAATATGGAAAATCACACACACACACTTACAAATGATATTGGAATGTTAGTTCATGTATGGCATACCTCTGAGACTTCAGATTAAGCCTGTGTACCCATCAAAAAAACATGGGGACATAATTAGGATACATGAATACATACAGAAAACTCTTAACAGAGACTCAAAAAATAAGCCAAACTCAGCATACATTTAAATATGTATGAATTATTAGCTCTAATATCATATAGATATAGGTACAGATAAAGATATAGATATACTGTAGTTATAGATATAGATATAGATATAGATATAGATATAGTTGTAATCCATCAGAGTGAATGCTCAGAAAAGCAAATGCTCTTTTTCACTTCTTTTTCAGTCTACTGGTTATTTTCCATGTTAGAGTGTGTTACAGAGGGATCTAGAAATTTGCCTTTACCTCTCTGTTGTGCAATCTCAGAGTTAGTATATATAATTATTAGGGAGTGTGGGTGAGTGCAGGGGGGGATGCACCCCTGCAAAACTTTTTTTTTAATTCAGTCATTTTAGTTCACTCTTGAATGATCACTCATTTTTGTTCACATTTTGAAATATTTGATATTTAATTATAGAATCATATTTATAAATCCATTCAGCTAAAAATCATAATTTCCAGGAAATGCAGACAACATTAAGTTGACACATTAATTAAAAATGTCAACATTCTTTTATGCATGTTCTGAGGAATAACCTCAGAGTAAGCAAATTTTAAAACATTTTTTTTTTTGCAAGGGAGAAGTGCTCCTGCTTTCTATAGGTGTGGGGCACACATCCATGCTTACTATATGTACTATCTCATTTTTGCAGGGGCAAGTCCACCTGTACCCCCCCCAAATCCCCTGCTAATTAAATATACCAACTCTGAGATCTCATTACAGCAAGGAAAGTAGCTGATATCCCATTCCACTCTGTATGGCAATCTCCATTTAAACTGTTTAAAATTTCACAAGTTTGATCTCATGGTCTTGACCATAAGAAATTCGAACTTGTGAAAGTTCAAATTTTAGAAGTAGACCCATATATATATATATATATATATATATATATATATGTGTATATATATATATATATATATATATATCTCTTTGTATATATATATATATATATATATATATATATATATATATATACATATATATATATACATATATATATATATATATATATATATATATAATTTTTTTGAGTATATATATATATATATATATATATATATATATATATATATATATATATATATCACCTAATATTGCAAAAATCCTGGGGTTGGGGAATTTGCGCTTACTCCATTTTTTAACAATCCCAGAGTTAGTAAATATAAGTAATAGGGGGTGTGGGGGTGCATGGTGGCTTGCCCCCTGCAGAAAACAAACTTTGTATATGAAAAAAAAAAATAGCCTTATTGCATGTGTAGTTCTGTATTGATGCTGGCATTTTTAATGTTTTGCATGTCGATGTTGGGTGTATCACTCTTTACTATAAATATATATATATATATATATATATATATATATATATATACATAGATATATATATATATATATATATATATATATATATATATAAATATATATATATATATATATAAAACACGCAGCTACACACACACAGGTATATATATATATATATATATATATATATATATATATATATATATATATATATATATATGTATATATAGCGATACACAGAAACAGAGAGCTATAAATTTAGATATAGATATTTAAATATATGCCTATCTGTATTTAGATAGATATGTGTGTGCATTTGTCTCTTTTTCTCTCCCTGTATACATATATCTGTATCTATAGCTATGTATATGGTTAACATCCATAAGAGTGAATGCTCATATGAGTGAACAATTTTTGTGGCTGGTTTTAAAGTGAATGCCTGAAGAGCAAAGGTTCACTGTAATCGTCTTTCAACCCACCATCTACTTTCTGTGCGAGATCATCTTATAGCAGATCTGGGTATTTACCCTTATTCCACTGTTTTGCAATCACAAAGTTGGTATATATATATATATATATATAGCAGGTGATGTGGGTGGCACAGGCCCCCACATGGTGGGTACAGGGGAATTTTGTCTCCCTGCAAAAAAAATATTATTTCTGGTTTTGGTTCCATAGTTACCTAATAACCACACAACAGGCTGTTAAATGGGTAAATAACTGTCCATATCTATAGGAGTACCACAGGGCTCAGTTCTAGGCCCCCTACTGTTCAACGTATACATAAATTACTTATGCACTGCATCCATGCATGCCTTTATATTCTAGTTTGCAGATGATGCTACATGGATCTGCTCAACCAAATGCTTACCAGTTCTCTAAGATGTAACCCAGAAATCCTTCTCTACAATAGAAGCCTGTCTGAACAACTCTCAACTCCTCCTTAACCCCCATAAAATTAAGCTTATGTTATCCACCCCTATACAGGCTAATATCCAAAATACCCATTTTTCAATAGCCTCAAATGTAATACACAAATCCAATTAGTAACAGATACCAAGCTGCTAGGTGTAACTATGGAAAGCCAAACTAAATTTGACATTTTTGTCTTAAAAGATAGAAAACTTACCAATCAAAAATTGAGTAGTTTATATAGATTCAAGTCATTACTCACTGATGCTGGCCAAAAGTCCATTTCTTTAGGGAATCTGCTCCCCATCTTACTCTATGCCTCATGAGTCATAACTAAACACCTCTGTCCTGCAAAAAACTAATTAGTGCTCTAATAAAGTACCCAGATTTTCAAGAAAACCTACCTTATAGAACTCAACACTGCCCGGAGCTCAAAAACCTCAGCTGGCTACAGCTCACACATACAGTAACACATGTCCAGCTCATAATCATCCAGAGATTAATTAATAAGTGTTACCTCTGCCCAAGCCTTGAATCAATTATTTACCCCTACTCTCCTAATAGAACCCTCCAAACCAGAAATTAATGACTACTGTCCATAACCAAATCTAAAAATTCTGCGTACCCAAGAAATGGAACTCCATACCCTTGACCCTAACACAAATCACTAACCAAAATCCCTTCAAAGCAAAACTCAAACAGCACCTTATGCAAACCTGACATTGCTCCTGTGAAACCCATGGTTAAGACATATTTGTCACACAAAATGTACAGGTCAATGAAGCATGCCTCATGTAACAATAGACATGTATTTTATCTGTAAAAAATGAAAAGCAAACAAGAAACAAGTTCAAGATACATTGCTTAAAGGATTACTGCACAGGTTATGGACCACACACGATAGACTGGCATTCTGTTTAGTTTACAGGTAAAGCCTGCAAAGATGACTACAAGTCTCCGACAAATATAATGAGCTTCTTAAAATAATGTAATCCTGTCCTTTATTTTAAATACTGTCATATGCATTTCAATACCCAAGGCTTATATGTTATCTAGTTATGTAAGTATTCTCTGCATGGCAACAACAGAAAGACTTTCAATGTTGGCAATTCATTAACAGTATGCTTATTAAAGCTTACTTACATCTTACAATCTCAGACAAGTTTACCTGATGGTCATTAAAGCATTGCTACTTAAACACAGAGCAACAGGCGCTTTCTGAATAATAATAAGCATAAATCAACAGTATAAAAATATGAAAGAAACCAGAACATTCTACAAAATCAAGGACAGATGAAAAGCCACTGTAGTACTTGTGTCTACCTTGGATGAGGGGATACTCTGCACATTTATACTGCATAATTGCTCCTTGCCTTGCTTGGACACATTCAGAGTCACAACATGGGGGAGTGGGGTGTAACACGTATGTCACAATTTGAAATGTGTCTGGATGACTGTGATGGCTCTGACACATTTGTCATACCTCTCACCTCAGAGCAAGAAATTTGGACAAAGCCATACACAGAAGTGGGACAAAGGCCCAAAAATAAGGACAATTCTTAAATATTGCTCTTATAAACTTAGAAAGATAATAGAATAGTAAGTCTTACATTAGTATGAATTTTCTGAAGGGTATGAAATCTGAAACTCAAATGTCTGTCATTATTTTCTAACTTCAGTCTTTAATGATTTGCCACTAATTTTCCAAAAAAACACAATTTTATGAAAAACGGACCAAAAATGTGATGCAAAAATATAAAATAGCCACGCAATACAGCTGAGAACCTGTCAAAGAAGGGACACTTTTTTAATATTAGTACTGCTAACTTGAGCAGCTGACAAACTAAAAGAATCTACATGTATTTCTGAAATAAAAGTAATCTATAACGTTGATTATTACAGTTATTTATTAATTGTAAACCATCCATGTTTTCTTCCAAAATTGCCATTTTACGGAGGGATTATTAGCGGAAGAGCAACATTTTGAGCCAAAATCGGGAACAGTTGATAGGTTTGGATATGCCTAATTCTATAAAGCAATTTATTTGCACATACCTCTCAACCTGTTAATGCAGGAAATCTGGACAAGGCCAACTATATTGGGGGAACATATATACAGTACTAACAATTGCTCTTGTATAAACTGAGCAGTTGATAGAATAACAGGTCTTGCTTTAGCATGCATTTTTCTGAAGGTTATGAAGCCTGAAACTCAGTGTCTGTCATTATTTACTGAGTTAATTTCTAAACGATTTCCCAGAAAACCACAAATTGTATGAGAAACAAACCAAAAATAAGAAGCAAAAATCTATTCTTTCTGCAAAAATCTGGACAGTTGAGAGGTATGGTTCAGCCGGGGCTGTCTTTCAGTTTGCACCCTATCCCCCCCACAAAATCATTGTCGAATGGAGCCTCCCCCCTGCAGCCATTCCAATGAACCATTACTTGGCTATTTCACACCATTTGCCATAAACACTAATGTGCATTCTGCTTTACTTCTATGATGATTTGGACTGCATTTGAAGGTTTTATTTTGCATTTTACAGCACAAACACTAATAGATATCTGCTAAACAAAGCATTGCAGCCTCAAAATGAAAATTATCTTAGCATTAAAATTTCTCTGCCCTTGAAACTCACATTCATTGAAACAGCATTGAAACTCACATTCAAAGAAAATACATTTTGCCAGTGGCAGATAAAGATTAACTTTGGGCTGTTTTTAAATCACAGGCCTCTTGCACATGAAACATACACATGCTCTTTGATACACCTTCCTGATTGTATTAAATTATATTCCTTGTACAATACAGTACAGTTTTAGAGGGCGTTTTAAATTTATTGTTTTGAACATTTTTCCAGTAAACAATGAAGCAAAATGCATGCACCAGTAATGCAGTTGTAACTGCATAGACTTCTGGGATATGCTGCTGAATCCTTGTGTTCCTAATCCAGACCGCTGGTGAGACAGTCTGGATTCTGTGTGCATGCTACAGACTGGTTCACTAGCAATCCAGGTATCAGAAATGCCGCAATGTGTTTTTGTTTTTATTTTATTTTATTTTATTTTATTTTTTCTTTTCTTTTTGTTTCATGGCTTGGGGCTGCACTCCTGCAGCCCAATAGCATGAGCAACACCTGCTGCATATATGTGTTTTTAGTTGCTTTTGTTTTTTTTTTTCTTTTTTTTTTGAATGTTCAAGATTGCAAAACTTCAATCATATTGTCCTGACCATATGAATTTGTTGTTTTGTAATTTTGATCATTCAGCATACACCCATATATATATATATATATATATATATATATATATATATATATATATATATATATATATACAGTTATATATATATATATATATATATATATATATATATATATATATATATATATATATATCTATATATATATATAGTGCACTAATTCCACTCTACAATATACTTAACACAGGATGAACTTTACTAAATGTGATGCTACAGTTAATATTACCTTATTTTTGTGGTTGAAAAGATTTTGAATATAAGAAATTATTCTGGCAGTTATTAATATATATATATATTACTAACAGCTCCTCTAATAACAATCCCTATTTTCTAAATGGGCCACTCTGTACCCAGCTCTGTCTGATCTGTGTACCTTTTCCAC
Organism: Protopterus annectens; assembly: GCF_019279795.1. NCBI lineage: Eukaryota > Metazoa > Chordata > Ceratodontiformes > Protopteridae > Protopterus > Protopterus annectens. Next base: position 702,975,031 of record NC_056729.1, on the reverse strand, counting down.
CACAAAAAATCAAACCTTCTTGAAATCAGTATGGACTTTAGCAAACTTACTCTGGGCTTTTCCCTCTTCCTTTTTTCTTTTGCATTTAGACATTTATATGTTTTTTATCTGAAAGTGCACTTTGTGTTTCCTGTGTAATACGATGGGCAGCTCATACAAATTGCTATATAAACAACCACACTGCTGTCAGAATTAAATGTGCCATTTCATGAAATAGATTTTGAATATGTGGGTAAAGGTAATATTCTCAATATTGCAAATATAGCTATAATGGGGTTACCTTCCACACTCCCTGTCTCAGTGATAACATTTCTATAAGTAATGCACTTTTGCTACTATCAGCTAAGCTATAATAACAGATTTCTTCTGAGTTTTAAAAAGTATTATTTTTATTACTATTAGACTAAAAGCCCTATCCCTTTACTCTCTCTAGGGGTGACCTATGACTAACCTACAAGGCACTCATACCTCCGGCCTTGAATGAGCTGTTACTCATCCACAAGACAAACAGGATGAGGGTCGCCTGATCTAGGGATCTAAACCTAATCAGTAACTCAAACAAAACATGCTGAAGGGACAGGTGTGTCTCAGAGATAGCCCTTTTTTTAGAACAGACTTCCTATTCATTTTAAAGAGAGCATTTCCTTAGCCCACTTCAAATAAAATTTGAATCAGTGTATGGGAAATCACAAAGTCACACCTGGGGTAACAGTTATGTATTTTATGGACAAGGGCAATCTGTAAAACACTCAAGGCATATGCACAAACCTATGCCATCTTTTTGCCCATACAGGCCACATATTATGTAAAATTGGTTATATTGGCTAGTCTTGAAAGGGCTCTTAAGCTGTTAACCAAGTAATCTCCTATGAACCTATAATGGTGTGTGAGTTCTCTGAGAATTATTCTTATACAGGTACATTTGAAAAGGCTCCCTGTTGAAATGTTAGCATTCAAAATGCTGAGTACTGAAAAGCTGAAAAAAAGGACATGTAGGAAAAGAGTGAATCTCAAAAATCACTCTTCTCCTTAAACCTTGTTTTTGCAGGGGTGCAAGCCCACCCCCACATACACACCTTGAACTTATATATCAGCTCCATAATTGCCATACCTCAGAGAAAAAATAATATTCTGAGAAATTACATCTTTAACTTAGTAAGATCTGGTCTTTTGGCCATTCAGTCTCAGTGTTTCAGCACTCAACATTTCAAATGTTTAACTTTAGAAAAGTGCTGCTACCAGTGAAACCCTCATGTATATCCATTTTTGCATTTGGTGCTAGATTTCATGTAGTCTTACAGTGTTCCTACAGGACAGACATTTATCTACCAGTAACCTCATTTACAGAAATGGACCCAATCCCATTATTTGCTTCAGGATCTGACTCTTTAGAAGAGAGCACGCCCACCAGGAGCATTGAGTACCTCAAAGTGTTTCTTCCACTTAATGACAGTATGCCCCATTTACTGAAAAAAGCACAGACAATCATCACTGTAAGTCATCTGATAGTTTGATAGAACCTCTCTGATACCATCTCCAATAATTTTCTATAGGCTTTCTCAAACGTTTTCCAAATAAAGGCTTTCAGCTGCTAACTACCCAATCTTTGTGTAGTCTAATCCAGATAACACCTCACAAGTGTTACCTGAGGAGATTCACTCTTCACCTTAATGGCTTTAGTTATTACTGGTGTCCACTAGCAGTTCACTGGGTTGCCACCGTGACAAGCACTAACTACCTTTCAGCCACAGCTCCTTATTGTTACTTCAGTTACTAAGGTCTTACAGAGAATCATTTCAAATTCCATATCTTCAAATTTTTCAGCTAGAATGGAGATGCTTTATGCAGAGGAAGGAGTTAAACTCTTCCAAAGGGGAATATGCTAGATATTCACAGCTATGCTGGCTGTTTGAACTACTTATCACTAAGTGGTGATCACTTGACTAGCCATCACCTCTCCTCCCTAGAGAGACAAGAAAATGCAGCCTCAGGTATTATTACATGATTACAAACTGTAGATGTCCAAACAGCAATTCACCACTTAAGTTGAAGTCAAGCAAGCAATTCTTCAAATAATTCACCATTGCACTGATCAAAGTATCTCAGTCATCTCCAACATGAGGACTGATGTCTCACAGTAGAAAGTACAGTTGTGTAAGTAAACTTACGATAGTAGTAGCCTTAGCCTTAGTTATATGGGTTATATCCAGCCATGGATATAACAACAAGCCAGATCCAAAGCTTTAGGGCACTTTCTGCAAGCCCAAACTCAAACTATCAGGCAGCTTGAGCTGAGATGACTAAAAGACAAGTTTGGGTGTCAAGCCTTTCAGAGCTTTCCTGCCAACAGAGAGAGGGAAGCTGAGCCCAGAATGTGGAATGTTAAGAACACCAAAAATAAATGTCCACACTCTGGCATAGAAAATGCACCAAAACACAAGGGGGGTGGAAGGAGGAAGCAGTTACTGCAGCAGTGATCATTCAAGCATCTACTGTTATGGTAAGTTCAACTTACACAACTGTACTATGTTCACCATGTTTATCACTGCTGCAGTAGCCTTAACTATAAAGGTAGAGTACCCTGATTAGTAAATTTGAGAAGTGGAAAGAGAAGAGTCCAGGAGCCCATGGACAATGGTCCTAACAAAGCCTGATCTGGACCTAGAAAGGGAATCAAGCTTATAGTTCTTTATAAAAGTATTACAGAGGACAAGGTAGCAGCTTCTAGAATACTGCTAGAATCCAACCCTTTCCAAAAAGCCATAGATGAAGCCAAGGCCCTGGTAGAGTTGGCCTTGACCCTGCATGGAATACATTCGGTATGCTGAGTATAAAAAATGATAATAACCTTAGACAGCCACTTGGAGATAGTCTGTTTTGGCACAGGTTGTCCCTTCTTACCTTCACAAAAAATAAACAATTGATCATAAGATCTGAAAGATTTAGTTTTGTTCAGCTAATACCTGAGTTGTCTGTGAACATTCAAGGTATGGAGTATCCTTTCTCCCTCATTTTGAGGTTCAGGAAAGAAAATGGGGAGATGGATAGTTTGGCTTACAGTAAACTCAGATACCACTTTAGGCATAAAAGAGGGTTAGCTCTCAAAGAAACCCTGACCCTGTGGAAAATGCGATAGGATTAACACATCATAAGGTCTTGCAACTCAGATAACCTTCTTTCAGAGATCAGAGCAATCATTAAAACTTTGTCCATGTTAAGAACCGCAAGTTATACAGACTAACTAGTTCAAATGGAGCAAGTGTTATCTCCTCTTAAGATCCCAAGGACGGGCTATTGGTTTACTTGTAGGCTCTTATGAAAACCCTCTTTCAAAAATATTGTAACTTGAGACTGCATTGTAAAAGGAAGATCCATGGGCAGACATGATGAAATGGTTGATAAATTAACCTTGTTAGAGGAATAAGAAAGGTCATAGAATAGTAAGTCAAACACATATTGCAAAACCAGAGAACAAATAAGCCTGAATGGGTGCTGGTTATGCTGTTGGCACAAAAGATAAAACCTTTTCCATTTGCTTATGTATGATTTTCTAGAAGCAGGCTGTCTTGCCTCTGTTAGTACCTGCTGTACATCCTCAGTAAACAGGTGCCTAAAAGGAATTAAGACCCTATCATTCAGGCAGTTCATTAAAGTTGGCTAGTGATGGGGTATATCAAACACCCCTTTTTTGTGTGAGTTGATCCAGTCTGTGAAGAAGTCTATGGTAATTGTCCCTGGTTATTTTTTTAAAGGAGATCCATGCTTGCCTGAGCTAGAAGGGAGTCACCACAATGATCTTGTGGGATTCCTTCTGAATCTTCAGAAGTAAACTGGATATTAGTTGAAAATGTAGAAAAACACACAGGAACATTCCTGTCCAAAGGAAAGAAAAGGAAACTGTCTTCCAGGCCTTCTTGTATTGAGTCCTGGAACAGAATCTTGCCAGATGATTATTCAGACAGAAATCAAAGAGATCTACTTGAGGAATCCCCTACAGATGGATCAAAATCTTGGAAGACCACATGGTCTAGCTTCCAATCCTGAAGGTCTGTCCTGGTCCAGCTCAGATAGTCTGCCACACAGTTTTGCTCTGACTGACTATATGATGCCTGTAGAGTGAGGCAGTCCAAGCTAACATGGCTAGTCTACAAATGGGTACGATCTGGTTCCCTCTTGCTTGCAGATTTAGCACATGACTGTGGTATTGTTGCAACTTGAAGAGTTTCATAACTTATAATCAAGGGCATGGCATGTAGGTCCAAAGAAGTCATTATCCCACTCTACTCCATTCTTTTCAGACCAATAATAAGAGTACAATCCTCCCTTTGGTATGTACCTGACCAGGCATATGCAGCAACTAGAGCAACCTCAGTTTCCTTACAAAAAGAATACGAAGAATAACAAACCTGCCTTATGCAGAGTGCCTTAAAGCCCTTTCTCTCTAGTGAGTCTCCTATAAATTTCTATCTCCAAGCCCCACATCTATAAATTTCCTATATATTGGTAAATCAAATAGTAACAGAAATACAATGTCTAGGGACCTGAACTTTGTCTGTGACTTAAACAAAACATGCTAGAGATACAGATATGTGTCCCAAAGACTGCCTCTTCTATGGAACAAGCTTCTCACCCATGTGATGCTGAGTTAATCTATTACCCAGTTTAAGTGCAACCTAGTCCAATGGATGGGGAATAGGAAATGTACACTGCATTTGGCACCCATGTCCCTTATGGACAGAGGTAGCTTATAAATGCCTGGCCCTCAATGTCCTAACTGCATACAGGACATCATTATTTTTTGTTAAACTTGGCTAGGCTTGAAAAGCTCCCCAGGTTGTTAGCCTAGTAGCAATGTATGAATCTATGAAGAGGTCCCAGGGACAAAAGATGATTCAGAGAGTTGAGAGTTGCCTTGATCAGGGCAAGAATCTCCTTGATATATATGTGCTTGTACATGTCCTTGATGTTCCACACACTCTGCACTATTCATCATCATCAACTCCCTTTTGCCCATTTTCTACATGGGGTTGGCATGTTGTGTTAACTGTTGCCATCTTTCTCAGTTCAATGCTACACTCCTGCATTCCTTGACACTCATGTCTGACTGTTGCAGAGCTTCTCTCACAACACCCATACACCTCTTTGCTGGGTGCCCTCATTTCCTCTTACCTTCTTCCTGTCTGTCCCAAATCTTCTTCACCAGATTGTCTTCTGCTTTTCTGCACATGTGTTCAAACCATTGTAATCTGTCCTCTTTCATCTTTTATGCATTTGGAGCTACTTTGGCTTCTGCTCTTATGTCCTCGTTTCTTCATCTGTCCCACAGTGTGCATCCTACTATCCATCTCAGGCACTTCATTTGCTCTGCCATTACTGCCCAGGTTTCTGCATCATACAGTAATACTGGTCACACCACTGTTTTGTACACCTTACTTTTCAGTTTCTTTGCCATTCTACTGTCATACACTACACCTGACACTCTATGTCAGTCAATTGCATCCCCTCTGATTCTAGCTTTGACCACTTCATTTAGACTTCCCATCTCTTAACCACCCCTCCCAGATACTTGAAGCTATTAACCTCTTTCTCTATTTCCCTTCTATCTCAATTCTCAGCTTCTTCTGATTTCCCCAATTTTTTGCCATTACCACTGTCTTATCTGTACTTAGTTTTATCCCACGTGCCTTCAGTTTTGCATTCCATTCTCCTATCCTTTGCTGAAGTTCTTTCTCAGAGTCTATTTGTAATGTCACACAATCTGCATACAGCAACTTTGTTGACCTGTTCTCCCTGACTTGTTTGCTGTTGTAGTCCATTTTTAGTATGAACAGCAGTGGGCTCAGAGCTGAACCTTTATGTACACCCACTCCCACCGGGAACCCCTCTGTGAGACTGAACATGTTCATACTTGACTCATTGGATCCTTGTACATAGTCTGCACTAATTCTTCAAATGTTTCTGGAACTTTGGACCACCACAGTAGTGCCCAAAATCAGCTTTCTTGGGACCTTGTCATTTGCTTTCTTCAAGTCTAAGAATACGCTTTGCTATTTTCCATCCTAAAACTGATCCCCAAGCAAAGTCTGAGACATCCGTGGTAACTGATTTGGAACAAGAAGAGAGTAGGAAAGACTTGGATTTAAGGATATCTGCTGTCTCCACCAAATTATTTCTCTTCTGACAAACCCCAGAACCTGGATTAGAAAAGACAAGGGGTGTTTGTGCTGGGACCAAAGTGACTTCAGATACCATTGAATCTTTCTCATGCAGAGTCCTGTCAGGGGTATCATAAGAATCACAGAAGCCATGAGATCCAAAATCCTGAGGTATTCTCTCACAGTGAATGAAGTCTTCATAGAAAACCTTTGAAACAGATTTAGATATAGATCTATTTTCCTGTAGAAGAAAAGCTCTTTGAATCAAGGTGTCTAGTTGACATCCCAGAAACACAATCCTATGGGAAGGAGTTAAGAAAGACCTTTGAATGTTTTCTTGGAATCCCAGATTGTGTAAGAAATATCTCACTCAATAAAGAAATTCCTGATACTTTGAAGAATATTCTAAAAGATAAGCAAGTTGCCTAAATATGGAAGAATGTGGATACCCCACAGCCTACAATAAGCAATAACTGGAGCTGGACACTTTGTGAACACTGCTGGTGCACTCAGCAGTGTAAAGGGCAAGGCAGAGAACTGATGTACTCCAGGCACACAAAGCCTTAAGAAATATCTGAAGGGTGGATAAACGGGGATGTGATGATAAGCATATTTTAAGTATAGTGTTACTAAGAAATTTGAAAGAGAAAGAAGAGGTAACAGGTTGTGAAGTGACATCATTTTGAATTTGGGCACTATCACAAGTGGGTTTAGGGAAGAAAGAACCAGAACTGGTCCCCAAATATCTCCTTTCTTTGGCACTACAACATGCTTGAATAAGAACCCTTCCTTACTGGGAAGGAGGGACTGATTATATCACTCCTTGGGACAGCATCTAATGAAGAACCAGTGGAAAAGAATAAGTCTGGTCTGAAGGATGAGGAATGAGCCCTGGAAAAGAGGAATTTCCTCCCCCTGCCATCTGTAATCTTGATGAATGATTTTCAGAACCCATTTATCAGAAAATATCTGTTGCCAAAGAGAAAAATAGAGATTCAGACTTCCTGGAAGAAAAAGGGCCCAGGATAGGAGTGGGATCACAAGGTCTTTTGATCACTTTTTCAGATTTGTTGGACTGTCCTTGGATAACCCTCTTGCCATTTCTTGTTAAACATCTGCTTACTTGCATTTTGATAAAACTGTTCATTTTGCTCTTTGCCAAAATTTGATGAGAATTTAGAAATTATCTTGGAAAATTTGGAAAAAGATTTATTTATTTATTTATTTTGCATTTGTTGACCGGGATAATCCGACTGGATACATGTCCATTTTCAGCGGAGGCCCGGGGAGAAAAGCTCCACGTATACAAATTTTTAATAAACATAAGGTTTCTTTTATTACATAGGAAACATACAAATTGTTATCTATTACAATGAACCAAGAATACAGAGGTAATTTTAAGCAGAACACTTATATCAGTTCGATAAGCCTCAAAACAGAGGTAAATAAGGTTTTAGTAGATACAAAGGGAGGAGAATTATTAGGTAGATAGATCAAGTAATAAGAAGGGTCATGGTGTGTACCATGGGAAACAAATGAAAGAAGAGAAGTAAGATTTATAAAGAGGGTAAGAGGTAATTAATCCGGGAATGAACATTGGCAGAGCCAGTGTGATTTGAAATATTGGAGTAGACTTTTTTTTAAAGAGGGATAAGGAGGTAATGGTAGTAATGCTAGAGGGAAGAGAATTCCAATTTTTAGCAGTGACGTTAGCGAATAGAGCATCACCTCCTGCATTATGGGATTTGACATTTTGAAAAAGAAGCCTATCTGCGGAGCGTAGGCTATTTAGGTTGTTATATGGTGTAATTAGGCCCTTTAGTGCAGGAGCTTTATCCGGATGTTTAAGTATCTTAAATGCCTCAATAAGTTGATTTTGCTGGAGAAGGTTTGGGAGTTCTATCCATCCAGGGGTTTTTAGGTTATTACAGTGGTGCATTCTATGTGGAGTGCCAGTGGCAAATCTGGCAATGTGATTATATGAACTTGAAAGTTTATTTAGCTCACTTTTATTAAGCTTGGTGACAACTGGGGATGCATATAGGAGAGTAGATAGTAAATGAGTGCGGGCAATGGTTGTTTTTGACATTGGGGTTAGAAAGGCTTTGATTCTATATAGTGACCATAGTTTCTTGTTCACGGTTTTAATAATATTATTAATATGTGTATCAAATCTGAGTTTGTTGTTTATGGTAACACCTAGTAGCTTAGTATGGGTATTAGGTGAGATAGTTGTCCCATTGTTTGATTGAATGGTGAAGTCAGTAAAGGGAAGTTTTGAAAAAGAAGCAATTTGTTTTTTTTTTGGATTAAGAAGTAGCTGTCGCCCTGATAACCAGTTTTCCACAGCTGTGAAGCAGGATTGGGTTTTGGCCAATAGATTCCCTAGAGAAGTATCGGAGCAGACTAAGGTCGAATCATCGGCATATTGTACACAGGTTGCCTCAGGGATGGCTTTATGTAGGTCATTAATAAAAACTGAAAAAAGAAGTAGGCCCAGTATGGACCCTTGTGGAACCCCTATGGTATTAGGTAAGAGTTCAGAGAGTTGATTGTCCCAGAGTATGGCTTGTTTCCTATTTGAGAGGTATGCACGGAGCCAGCCTAAGGTTAGGTTGTCCAGTTGTAAGGTTTTTAGGGTATTATGAAGTAGTTGGTGGTTGACCATGTCGAAGGCTTTAGAGAGGTCCAGAAAGAGAGCAGATGATTTTTTTTGTTATTACGGTTAGTATTAATTGTATCCGTAAAGGAGAGTAGAGCAGTAGTTGTGCTGTGGTTAGGTCGAAATCCATGTTGTGAGTTGGTAAGTAGATTATTCTGAATAAGATAGTGAAGGAGTTGTTTATGTATACATTTTTCCATAATTTTGGCCAGAGGGGACATTATGGCTATTGGCCTATAGTTAGATAGATCTGTGGAATTATCTCCCTTATGAAGTGGTATGACATGGGATGTTTTCTAAATTGAGGGGATGTTAGATTCAGAGATGGTGCGATTAATTAGTATGGATATTGGGTAGGCAATGACATCTGAAGCTTTTTGTAAGTATTCGGCTGGGAGGAGGTCAGCGGAGAGGGTGGTAGGTTTAAGCTTTTGAAGTAAGGATCTTATAGTAGAAGTGGAGACAGGTTGTAGATTGAAATTAGGTTTAGTTTCTGGATTGACTTCATTCACAGAACAATGGGTAGCTGATAGTTGCTTAGCTAAGGTTTGAATAGTGTTCGTGAAGAAAGAGTTGAAAGTGTTGGCTACTTCAATTGGGGTTTTATCAGATACCTGTTCTGGGGTAGGAGTAGAGGATTTGCCTGGGTGGAGAAGATTATTAAGACCAGCCCAGAATTTTTTAGGGTTCTTTTGGTGTTTGTTTTGTAGTTGGCTGTAATAATTTTTTTTGTCAGCTATTACTGATTTTTGTTACATTTCTTAATTGCTGAAATCGGATGTGGTCTTGGGGTAGTTTGGTTGCTCGCCATGTATCCCATGATTTGTTTCTGTTTTTCATTTTAGCTTTAATTTCATTTGTGAGCCAGGGTGCAATGTTTGATTTCGTTTTGATTAATCTTTTAGGGGCATGATTATCGAGTATGGCTAGGAAGGTAGTATTAAATATTGATACTGCGTCTTCTAGGGGGAGATACTTTAGTTTTGTCCATTTATGGGCTCTGAGTTCTTCCTGAAATTTTGAAAGGTCAAATTGCTTCCTATTTCTAATTGACCTGTACATAGGAGTTGTTTTGAGGCCTATATTATTTTTCTTTATATACGTAATTAGGTGATCGCTTAGGTCATTTGGAGCAGTCCCGGCCTTATATGATTGAGGTTGGCTATTTATTAGAATCCAATCTAAAATACTTTCTTCTTGATTGGCATTTCCAATTCTGGTGGAGGTATTTATGATCTGGGTAAACCCATGAAGGTTGATGTGGATGGGGTGTGTTTCTGAGGAGCATAGGTTCCAATCAATATTGACGTCACCCATGATGATGGTTTCTTGGGGGTAGTAGTTAGAAATCCAATTTAGTATATTTTCTAGTGTATCCACATTGTTCCCAGGAGGGATATACACTGTAATTAGATTTATACATTTTTCTTTATTTAATTGTAGTTTTAGGGCAAGTATTTCTGCATTAGAGATTTGGGGTGGTTGCTTGGTGTTGAAGGTAACATTTAGATTATTGTTATAGAGCACAATAATACCATCACCCTTTCTTTTTATACGGTCGACCCTATGTATATTATAACTGGGTGGTAGGATTTCATTGTCTTTGGTTCCTGGTTTTAGCCAAGTTTCAGTAATACATATTATATCTGGAAGGTGAGTGGCTAGGAGGGTGTGCAGGCTAGGTACTTTGTTATTGATACTTCTAATATTTAAGTGATAAATCTGGAGGGAATTGGCTGACTTAGACAAGGGTGATGGGCAGTTTGGAATGGTATCAGTTGTAGGGCCAGGATTAGGGTGAATATCTCCATATTTAATGATGTTTCTACTGAGGTACTCTAGTAGTTTAGTTAGTTTTGTTAACAGCTTTTGATTTTGTCTGGATTTGGGTTGATTAGGATTGATTTTGAAGTGGTAGTGGTGTATATAATTGGGACTAATGCCACCTAACTGTTGGAAGTTTGGTCTACTACTAAATGTTACTGGAGGAGTATTGGTACTACCTCTAGGGTAGGGGTACCCTGAGTATGGCTGGTCTTCATATTTGGTAGCTAGGTAAGTGATAGTTATAAGTGGGGTGATAAGAAATATAGTTATTATTATTGTCATCGAATTAGCAGGTCGAGTGGGTTGCATATTTTAAGTAGTGAGCTGTGAAAAATTGGGATATAGATGTGAGCAAAGAGTAATAAGGTATATCGCTGGGGGTGGAGACAGGGGGGAATTATGGGACAGGGTGTAGTTTAGGAGATAATTCAGGGACGTGGTTACTTAGCTATAAATGTAGGGGTACTGGGGGCGGGTGGGATATGGGAGCAGGGTGGGGCGCGAAGCAAGCCCGAGTACAGCGAGGGCGAGCGGAGCGGGGATAATCCAGTTCCAATGTTTTCTAATGGCAGGAATTTAAGGCAAGTACTTATGGTAGTTGGTGTTGTACTAATGCTATGTATTAGAGTGAAGCTACAGAGTGACAATTTAGTATGTACTCTGTTTGCTTTTACTGGGATTTTTATTCTACTATTCTTTAAATGTAACCAAATTACGTGGTTGTAGGATGTATGGGATGCTATCCTTTAAATTGAATCCAGTACGCTAGCTAGTATATTTTAAACTTTGAGCGTTACAAACAATTCAACAGTAGCTTCTTTTCATTAGGTAGTTTACTTTTAGTTTAGAGTAGTACCTTAGTTTAGCTTAGTTAGCTCTCTATATTTATTAGACTGCAGCATAGGGTTAGCGCTTGCTTGTGTTACAATGTTCAGGTCAAGCGTTTCACTTTGGTGGAGCTGTAGAGTAGGATGGCGTTGGGGCTGAGAGAGGACGGAGCCTAAAAGCAAAAGATACAGAATTCATAGACAGTGTTGGCGTTAGTTCGTAGAATTAGTAGTGAATTATGCAGCACAGGTTTAAGTAAAACACTATTTAAACTCTACAGCTCAAACATATAATTCTTGTACCCTTCTATCAGCGCCAATGTTATTTTCTGATATTAAGCTGAAGAACGCCAATCAGTAGCATAGTAAATCAAGACAGGTTTCAATATGTGTGCTACGGCAAAAGTAGTGATTTCGCATATCAAACAGTCTTTAGTAGCGAGGCTATTTCAGGACAATCTGTTTGTTAAGGCGCTAAGGCCAGTAGCACAAACACCAGTAAACAGTTCTAAGTCCTAATTATATGTGATAGCCACAGAATCGACTTTCTTTTGTTAACAAATATCTTGTCGCTATATATTACTAGACTCCTGAAGTACAATGTAATATTACTGACTGCTACACTACGCACTGTTTTGAGCATCAATAAACAATTAATGAACTCCTAAAATACCAAGTAATATTACTGACTTCTACACTACGCACTGTTTTACGCATCAAGCACAGTAGAAACACGTATTTACAATGCATTGCACAACAGATACAGTGTTTGTCACAATATAATTACAATCTACTGAATTAATGCATAGTCTCTAAAAAGAAGCATTAGATGAGCACCAGGGGGTAGTTGCTAGTGGTCATTAAGTAATACAAACTTTGGATGGACAGTAATCAAGTTATTACGTACCCAGTGAAACCAAGCTTCCCGTCTGGATTCAAGAAAACATAGCAAATGTTTAAAAATGGCGCTCCTTGAGGGATTATTAGTAACCTCGTGTGCGTCAGAGGTAGGGGGTGGGGTAGATAGCAGGAAAGGCTTAAGGGAGCTGAGATAATCCAGTTCCAATGTTTTCTAATGGCAGGAATTTAAGGCAAGTACTTATGGTAGTTGGCGTCGTACTAATGCTATAGAGGGCTGAAAAATCTTAAGAGATTCTCTGGATCAACTTATCTCCTTCATCACACTTTTTGATCACCTGTGTAGCAGAGAAGCCAAACATTCGATCTCTATCCAAAGATGAATTTAAAATCTAACTTTTAACATTATCTGGGAGGTTCTGAGAATGCAGCCATGCAAACCTCCTCAAAATGGTACCATAGCCCTGACAGAATCATATACATAATGTAAACATTGAGTTTTGACCTGTGCAATAGAAAAAATAAATTATTTGGAAGAGATTTTTCCTCACAAGAAGAAATTGCAGATAAAACATTTCTCATACTTTTATAATTAGTTAGAACAAATGTTAATATATCTGCATGACAATACAAAGGCAGCTCTGGACCTGGAAATGACATCTATCTTGTAGTGTTTTATGAAGGTATGTACAGAAGATTGATGGACTGATTGAGAGACAGCTCATTTACCACCTTGGGCATAAAGAAAGGATTGGTGTGTAAAGAAACTCTATCCTCATGGAAAACTGTGAAGGAAGAAGAAGACATCAGTGCCAGTAATTCTGATACCCTTCTAGCAGATGTAATGGCTACTAGGAGAACTGTTTTCCTTATATCTCTTTTCCCTTTGAGAACTGAGGCCTGGAAGGCTTCCTAACAAAGGGGTGCCTTGGTAGGGTAGTTCCACTGAAGCTTATGGACCAGGGAGACAAAAATGTGCTTCAAGTATTGCAGCTCCTTGCCCTTTTCCTGTAAGGATTTAAAGAGTTCTGCAGCAGAGGCACAAAACAGAGCCCTATTGTCCAGGGGGGCATCCATGAGTTTTGCCTTAATGTCATCAGTCAATGGCTGGAGTCTGAGCCAGGAATATCTCCTGAGGACAGATCCAGATGCCGTTGCCCTAGCTAATGCAGCCACAGCATCATAGCTGCACTTTATGGAATACTGTGTAATCTGAGCAGAGGAGTTAAGGAAGCAAGAGAGTTGTGCCTTAGTAGGAGTGTCTGGGAGCTCTTAAAGTAGTTTACCTGCATCCAAGAGGAGGGGCAAGGAGTATTTGGCCATATGAGTTTGGTAATTATGGCTCTGAATGTCAAAGTGGCTGATGTGTAAACTTTCTTCCCTAGTCTCTCCATAACTTTGCTTTCCTTGTCAGAGGGCAGCATAGAAGTGGACGGCAGCATCTTGGAGGCTTTGTCAGCAGATACTGAGATTGTTGCAGGACTGCATAGGGGCATTTAAAGAGAAATTTTGCATTTTCTGGCACTTTGTAAAGCCTTTTGGCCTCTTGTGGGGCAGGAGGTAGAGAATCAGGGCACTTGGAGGCTGCAGAAAAAGCATCCAGGAAGGCTGGAGGAATGGCAGAAGGGGAAGGAGAGTCCATCTGCAGCAAGTCATAATACCTTTTTTGGATTTCTATCAACTGAGAATAATCCCATTTGAAAAACTCTCTCATTTTAACAATGGTTTCCCCAAAGAAGATATCCTCTCCAAGGGAATCTATTCCATTTGATTCTTCTTCTGGGGAATTATATCTCATAGAAGAAGAAATCTAAGCTGAGTAAGCCAGAGATCCATCTCCAGAAGAATCATCTTCATCTGATGAAATCTCAGAAATCCCTCTTGTGGTGTAGAGGGAGGAAAAGAAGGAGATGGATGCGAGAGGTCAGAAGATTGTCTCAGGGCCATAAAGGCATTGAATAGCCCTTGGAAAAAGGCCTGCCGGTCTGATGGTTGCACCTGGGGGGGCAGGAGAAGCATGTTTAGTCTTATGTTTCATCATTTGAGGAGCATCCATGCAGTGGAAAATGGAAGGCCCCGACGTTGGCCTACACTACACAGTATTGGTAGGGACATCCTCTTGAATGATGATCTGTGGAATGCTATGCGGGCCTTCAATCACAATGAGCTGAGGTTAACCCCTACTTCTGGAATGGATGCCTGTGTATCCTCCAAGGGCATGTTAGTAGAGTCCTTGATGGCCTCCACACCAGTACCCAAGGATAGAGTGCATACTGACTCCAGAATTGTCTCCGGGCCCACATCAGCATAGGGAGAGACCTCCAGAAGTGGAAGAGCAGCGGGTAAAACAGGCCTAGATTTCTTGGCCATCTTAGTTAACAGCTCATCTGAAGGGCCCAATGTACTTTCCATATCATGTGTGGCATTTCAGATGTTGGTTTTCAAGATATAAACTCAAAGATGCTAACTGGCTATACAGATTATTGGGGGCAAAGGCCTTACAAGTAGAGAAAGTAATATGGTTGGAGTCAGGGCTTAGGCAAAACAGGCACAGGTCATGAGAGTCTTTATGTGGATTCTGCCTTCCACACTGACACTTGCCCATCTTACCTGACACGTAACCTCAAAAACACACAGTAGCAAAAGGTAATAAATGAAAAAACCTCAACAGGGCACTTATCTGATCAGGAACCACAACTTGTCTGATGAGCGATGACCAGAGAAGACAATCTGACTGGCGGCAGAAAAGTTCTGAGGATTGGTGCATGCCAACATCCGCTTTATACCCAACTTCATTTTATGACTGACATAGGATCTGTGGTATGTGCAACATTGCAAATACCCTACAGTAGCATTAGACTTTTGTATACTGGCCGGATGTATGAGTCAGCCAGTGGCAGACTCCCTCATGTTATGAATACTGCAACATATGAAAAGAAGGACATCAAATGTTAATATAAGAGCTTAACAATTTAAAATTCTGAAAATCAATGTTGCAGAAGTATATACTTTTCTCCCATACTTATCAATAATTTTCCCATCCTTATCAGAAAGAGTTGGAGTGGAATTAACTAAGTGCTTAGTAGCATTGGAATCAACTAAATCTGTAGCTACTGGTGTATACAAATGTAAAGGACTGAGAAACTTTTTGCACCCTAAGGCAGAGAGAACAAGAAGAATAGATGTAGGTTCAGGAAAATCCTTCTCTAATAATTTTCCATATTTCTGAGAGCCTGAGAAACCTCAGTGTTCTCCCTCTGAAAACACTGGCACATTCTACAAACAGTCTCAGAGAAAGAGAAGCCCCCACAGGAAGAATCAGTAACTGAGCTCTGCTTTGATTCTGAATCAAATATCTGAGAGGAAATAAATCTATCTGTCCCTTAATCTTCCTGTTCAGATTCAGAATCTTGAATCTCTTCAGGAAAAGAGGTATTCCTCTTTCTTTTACCAAAAACTACTTTACAAGAAGGATCAATAGCCTGAATTAAACCCGAGCTTAGACCATGCAAACTACTCATCCGAAAATTTTGAGGAGGAATAGATACATGCATAGTTTTCTATGTTTTTTTTTTTTTTTTTTTTACAGGAAAAACTGAGCCAGCTGGGATGGGCACAGAATTTTAACACAAGTCTTCTCTGTTTCATCTCCCAGGACTGACAAGAGTGGCTGTCCTTTGTCCGCTGAAGGGACCCCAACAGCCACAGAGGACATGGCAAACACCCAATCCATAATGGCTGTAGGTACTAGACCACAGGGGTCCGGGGTAAAAGATGAGTGGTCTGAGGTACAACAAATGGCCACAGCAGAGTCCCCCACCTGCAGCTGGAGCAGATTGCTAGTCTGCTGTGGTGCAAAGGCTGTTTGCTTAACTTTTTTTCTTTTGGTGGTTGTATGAAGGACCAACTGTGGGAGTGGTAGTTTGTTCCATGGTCAAGCCGAAAATGGCGTCTCCTTCCCAGGGAAGACAACCACCAAATACTGGTCAAAATTGCAAGTCTTTAAAAGTCACTTTTTAAACAGAAAAATGCAGCAAAAACATTTTAAAATACTTTGTTAGCCTCACAAACAAAATAAACACAATTTCTCTAGAAAAAAATGGTTTTCAGTTACTTTACACAACTTTTAAACACACAGGAAGAAAGAGCACTCCCATTTAAAAGTATAATACAGTCTGGTGACAGTCCATTAAAACACAAAACTCCTATCTTAAAATAACTTCCTGAAGAGGAAAGTGATAAAACAGCAAGATTATTTAGAAAATATAATTGTTTTTTTCCCAAAGGGAACGTATCTGCCCAGCAAAGGAACAGCACAAGCAGACCATCAAATCCTCAAAGGCTTCAGAGGAGTGTACTCTTTGGCAACAGTAAAGCTCTTAAGGGCTTGGTGCCCAGATTTGACTTTTAGTCAACTCAGCTCAAGTTGCCTCACAGTTTGGGCTCGTCGAAGGTACCCTGAAGCTTCAGAAGCTGGCTGGCTGATATTTCCTTGGCAGATTATAACCCATTTAGCTAGGGCTATAAGAAGGACATCTACAGAATGTATGGATAGTATTCCACCAAACACTTTGAATAGCTCTTAGGTGTATATGTGCAAATAACTGACAGCTTGTCTCTCCAGCAAATTGTGGTTACTTTGAGACAACTCTCTTGGATACCGGCATAAATCCCAAAACTACAGTACCCATCCAGAGGTTTGTGTGTAGCCATACACCCATCTAGGGCTTCTCACAAGGGGAAACAGCAGAATTAGAGAATGCAACCTTCCCACAGTGACAGGAAGTGTGGTTTCAGAACCAATACTTTGCATAGAGTTGAATAACTATATCTTGCTGGAAAATGTCAATCTCCTTTGCAATATCTGATTCCTTCTCTAAAAGTGAGGAGGCAGTCTCTACATCAAAATCTATTCCCCATTGTCATGATCTAGTCCATCATAATCTCTCTTGCGTCTGCTGCCACTTCACTTCATAAAAACTAATCTCCAGATTTCACTTTATTGGCAATGAGCTAACATGGTGGCTGCCCACAGCTTTTTCATTTAAGACTGAATGGTTTGTGTGGATCACTCAACCACTACTCTTTCACTGGTGGAAGTCACATGAAGACCTGTTCCTATGGAGGCACCCCCATTATCCATGTTCTGCATGAAGAGCTGTTATTCTTTAAATGAACCAGTATCAGGTCATATTTGAATTAGTGTAATTTCCAACTGAATCACTGCACTTTTGTATTGCATATTGTCTTATTAACAACAAAACAATTGCATGTCTGCATTCTACATTGCAATGTTGTCACAATCTCAGTCTGGTGACTAAAGATTGAAGATACACTTTAGCACAACGTTAAATAAGTCATTATCAGTAATCATCAGTAAAAACTTTATATGATATTGCTGGTAACCATTTGAAATACGGAGACTCAAAATGCCAAGTCCCAAAATGTGGTGACTGAACAATAGATATTTGTCATTTCTCATAACATCGCTTGTCTGTGAGGTATGACAATCTCAGTGTTGGTATACATAAGTATTTTATCGGGGGTGTAGATGGTTTGCCCCTACATCATGGGTTGCAGATGGGCTTGTCCTCCTGCAAAAAAACAAGTTTTAAGTTGAATAGCACTGTTCTATATTCACTCTTATCTTATATTTTCTGGGTTTTTTAATGTTTCAGAACTCTACATTGTGACTCCTGAGTCTTGACATTTCAATAGTGAGTTGACATAGCTTCTACTTTAATCCACATTAGTGTTTCTTTGCAGCAAAGAGAACGGCCATGCTGAAAGTTCTGTCATATATCAAACTCAAATTCCCAGCTATTGCATATTTCTATTGCAGTCATGTAAAAACTATTGCATCCCATACCTTACATTGTATTGCAACCACTCCTGAGGCATGCAATATGATCTGCATATGCCCTTACTACACAAGAAAGAGTCAGATTTTTTCATTGTTAACCAGTGTAAAAAAAGTTGTTGAACATGTTCTGGGAGTTCAGACCTGGTTCTGAGGCCTGTGTAGGGAATAATTCTGTAAGTTGTAGGCATTAAGAGTGCAGACATATGCTGGGTGTCCAGTAATACTTTATAAAACACAAAAGATAATAGAACATTTGTGGCATAATTTATTTATTTAGTTAACATGTGTTGCCTGGGAAAGTCGGAATAGGAAAGATCCTATTTTCAGAGGAGGCTCGGGGAGAAACACTCCAGATGCATGCCTTTGGAATAAGACAATTATTGATTCTTATATACTTAAAATTTACATGACCTAAGAAGTAAACAGCTCTATCTACAATGCCTAGTCCTCTATTTCAGTCAGAACATGACATACTCAGTGCATGTTTTTCCTATATTTTTTTTTTTTAGAGGAGTCATGTGGAAAAAATATCTCATTGAATGATCAAGTTGGTTGCCGGTCACCCTTATTGCACATAACAATATATGGTATTAGGGAGACAAAGCTGGATGATGTTGATAGCAAAGTCAGTATTCCTGTATCTAGCATCCAGTGCTGTCAGGTCACATTAGACTCCTACAGCGACATTATGATCAGCCATTGCTATAACTGAGTATACAAGGCAAGTAGAGAATGGAAGTTAGTTGCTGTGCTTCCTTTCCATATTACATAGACACAGCACAGACATGTTGACAGCTTAGTGTCCCCAGTCTGACTATGGCAAGTCTTCAAGATATGGAATGAAATGGAAGCACCTAGAAAAAGTACATGGGAAAGCAACATAGGTAGGACATGCACAATCAACACATTAAGTTCCCCATCCAAGAAATGAACTGGATAACCTTTTGCTGTGAGGCAATAATGCTACTATCAAAATCACTATGCTACCCTGTTTCTGCAACTACACAGTGCCAAAAGCCATATATACAGCAAGGGGTATGTGGACCTAGCTGGAACAATTTCACACTAAGTTGAAGGGACATTCTTTCCTCAGATGCCATGCTTCTGGAGGTACCACAACTATGCATCCCTGAGGACAAAATCTTTAGTAACTTTGTGACCAAACCACATGACAAAATTCATACAGACTGAAAACAGGCAAAACAATCTGATGATGCCTAGAAGCTTGAAATTAGACTTGAAAACATCCATAACTCCAAAAAGTCAAGACATCATATGATAACTTACTTTGTTATAGCAATGAAGAAATAAGTTAAATTCAGTTGAAGAAATATAACTACTCTAGGTCTATTACTCATAGCTCAAATTAAAATGATATCTCCCTGAAGACAATAAATAATGTGAGTATACATATTCTAGCACAAAAGGTTAGTTAAACTATTGCAGCAACATGCATATGCCATGTTCTCCATTGTTTTATGTGTTCCTGTCTGCTTGAAATTATATGTATCTAGCTGCATCCTGCTTTGGCATCTGAAAGGTGTCCTCATTTACGTATCTTCATTAGATGACTGATTCATTTTTTCTCTTCTTCTGCATAACCTTTTTCTTTTCAGTAGGTGCTGGAGGTTAAGACTGTGAGCTGTTGTTCCTGTGATATAGGGTTTGAGTCCTTCAGTTCTCCTCATTTATGTACTGTGTGACCTTAACAAGCTGCCTATCATCCCAAAAAGTGTGTGTGTGTGTGTGTGTGTGTGTGTGTGTGTGTGTGTGTGTGTGTGTGTGTGTGTGTGTGTGTGTGTGTGTAGTGGGCCTACCTGATTAACAAATTATTATTATTATTATTATTATTATTACCAGTACACAATATTCATGTATAAAATCTACAAAAATAACTATCTTCCATGACTGTACTAACCAGCTAATCATAAGGATTTACCTGGATCCCACATAGAAAAGGTTTTAGACTGAGCTAGATTTTCACAAATTGGCAAATGTAATTAAACAGATGTCTGTTCAGCAGATGTATCATTCCAGAAAAACTACAAGCTTTAGGGTTTAAAGTGCCATGTTTGAAGAGTAAACTGAAACCTTAACTAAAAAGATCACTATATCATGAAGGCGAAAAAAGGGTCTTTACTGATTCCAGCTCTCAAATACACGTCTATTTAATACTGGTAATTTAACTCAAGTATCAATCTGCTTTCGATAGTTTTGACACAACCCCAAGACATTCAAAACCATGACTTTTTTCTTTATGTTTTCTGGCATTTTCCATGGTTAATAAGCAAGATACACAGCAAGACTATGTTCTGCTTAAAAGCTGGCCTTTTATATGGCTGTAGTACTCATATAATTTAGCTTTATGTTCATATCCTGCATCTGAAATTTTGCATTATCAAAAGAAACAACACCTGAGGGAACTGAAACATTTTTATAATGAAGTCATTCAAAGAAAATAAATTATTGATACCAGCTGCATTTTCACCTATGAAAAAACATATTTGCTGTTAATTTGAGTTCTTATATTGACTTTATGAAGAAGATTTTTGATTTACACTGTTTTTAATGTACATGATATTATATTATTCTTTGCTATCAAGTGAATCTAATATATGCATAAGGTATACAGTCTTGACAGAATCCTAATGGATTATAATATATGTCATAAACAAGAGAAAATGTGCGAAGCTCTACAGATTGAATAAGTAATTGCTTCCCAGAAAGGGGCATTTGCAAGGACTATCACAGCTGAATGCCAAGTACTACCTGTGTGCAATGTTCCTTAGCTCCTTGTAGAGTTGCACAGTCCACAAATGTTCTGCATTAGTTTCTTTCTGCTCTGAAGTATTATTGTAAATTTTATATGTCTTTATTTTAGATCAACCATCACAATGCTATACATATTTAAATGAAGATGATAACAAATTTGTTTTGCATTTACATTTCTTTATGTTTATTGTGTTTCCTTTCTTACTTAAAATGCATTACTCTGAGCTTGATAGTTACTATGCCTTCTGTTGATAAGCACCCAGGACACACCATTTCATTGCATTTGCCACACTAATTCTGTGGCTTCTGCCTTAAACGAATGTGTTAAACCATACTTCTATTAACAATTCTATTGGAAGATCTCATTTTATTCTTTATAGAAATGTCTGACTTCCACTGCAAAACCCATCTGATTTTTTTTTTCATTTACAGTACTAGATGACAATATACAGGTGACAGTATGGCATATATTTTATTATAATACACTGCTGATTAACAGTGGCATGAAGATTTGAGTTTGAGTCTCATAACATCTGCTTGTTTACTGTCTGATTCTCAACAGCTTCCGTAATGAGACCAGATTGTATGTGTCAAGTCATAAAAATAGGCAATTCTACCAGCTGGTTCTTATTTAATTAATAAAAGACTACAATAAAGTAAACAAATGCAAACTATCTCTACAGCCTATGTAAAACAGCTGTTAACCTAGAAGCAGTAATAACAGAATTAACCTAGGCAGTTTCTAGCAATACATGTGATGTGACTTTAAGGAATCCCATGTAGCACATCAAGTTATGCATAGTTTATCTGTAAATGTATGAGGAATTAAAATAGCAGGATATTCTGTAATATTAAAGAGAGATTTAAAATGTCTCATCTACTAAGAATTTAAGAAAATATAAGACAGAACTTGAAAATCACCTTAGAAACAATCACTAACATAACTAGTCCCGTACATTTTAGTTACACTTTGAACTGGTACTTAAATACTGTTAGTAAGTTAGTTTAAGCTGCCATATAGGTGCTGGAAAATTCTGGACTAAAGACATCCTATATACTGTGCAAGACACTGACATTATGGGAAGGATGGTTTAGGAACTGGTAGCTCAAAACGAGAGCATACTATGGGAAGCTAGCTGAGTGATGTCTAGAAAAGGGAGATGCAGAGTAGCAGAGACAGGGAGACAGTGCTACTTTTTTCTTTAAATAGAAGACATGACATGGAAAATTATTAAGGGATAGGACAGATTTAGAAGAGCACAGTGAACACACCAGATATAATGGCATACTATGAATAACAAGTGTGTGCAAAAGGAAAAATAGAAACAGCAAGTCTACTTTTTTTTAAAGGATGCATCTGGTAATGGTAAAACTATTATGTGGTAAACCTACAAAGAGTTCTTTACAGGCATTTGGGTCTTAAGCACTTGAAAAACAGTTCCCAGAAGCCAGGGACTCGAGTGCCTTGTAGCTCAGGTAGACTGCAGCTCCTGCTCGAATTTGAATATGATTTAGTGCAGGTAGTGGTGGGGTGGGAATACTGCTCATGCTCAAAATCAGATGTAAGTATGTGATGTGTAGTGTGTTTTTGGTTTAGTGAGTGACTAGGGTTTCAGATTTCGGGACTTGGAGTTTTTGGCTTAGAGAGTAGGAAAGGAGTTTTTGGGTATTTCATAAATGATGATTAAATGCTCGTCCAGACAATGTTTCATCACTATGACGTTTAGAAACAGTCAGTGGTCACGCCAGTAGAATCTTTAATAAATTGAAAGTAGTTAAAGATTCTAAAGCTATTGCAATATGTCATTGGCCTGATTGCATTGATTATTTTAGTAAATTACTTCAGGTTACATTCCAGGCAAATCATGTTAGTTGCAGAGCAGACACAAAAAGATAAAAACATTAAATTAAATCCAAGGTGATCACAAAGCAGTAGTCAGCAGCTCCTTTTTGCTGCTCTGCTTACAACTAAAAATTTGGGCAGGAAAGTCCCATACTAGTCAGCTAAAAGAAATGTCCATAAAAATCATACATTTGTGACTCTGGCATTATTTTATAGGCTTTCCTTCAACCTTCTATTTGTGTCTGTAGTGTAACAGGTAATGCATTCACTTTTGGTACAGAACATTTTGGGTTCTATTTCTACAATGGGTAGATGAATTGTTGGCAGTGCAGCATAAGGTGGGAAGCTGTACTCTTGAACGTGTGATCCTTCAAATAAGGAAATTAAACCACATTCCCATTTGCTTAATTTGGTGGTACTTCAGGTAGATGTACAAGATCCATGGCACCTATCACAAAGAGTAGGGGTCCCTTATTGAGTTTAAAATTTACAATAATTTATAAAACATTTAATATCTTACAATCTTCTTCTCATCTTTTACTGACATTAATTTGCATTTATGCATCCCTCATCATGTAACAATCAGCTTTGGACTCCCACTCATTTACCCACAACCAAAATCTTATTTTTTTTAAATGTTTGCCAGTATACATTTTTTCCATTAAAATTTATCTCCTTCAATCTTTTATTCTGTATTATACCATGACCCCCCCATTAATATTCCAAAACGTGCACGCTGATTGGCCAGCATGCACGTTGTAAATCGACTTATACTAATGGAAAAAGGTCCGGTCGCCCGGACTTTTTCCATTAATACAAGTCTTTTTTTAAAACACTGTCTCACTATGTTAAAAGAGTTTAACATAGCGACACAGGTTTAAAAAAAGCAACGGAGATCTCCATTGCTTTTTTTAAAGCTGTCTCGCTATGTTAAACTCCTTTAACATAGCGACACAGTGTGTAAAAAGCAACGGAGATCTTGCTTTCTCCGCTTCTTTTTTTTAAACCTGTCTCGCTATGTTAAATGGGTTTAACATAGCGAGACAGCTTTAAAATAAGCAACGGAGATCTCCGTTGCTTATTTTAAAGCTGTCTCGCTATGTTAAACCCATTTAACATAGTGAGACAGGTTTAAAAAAAAAGCAACGGAGAAAGCAAGATCTCTGTTGCTTTTTACTGTTTCGCTATGTTAAATGGGTTTAACATAGCGAGACAGCTTTAAAATAAGCAATGGGCATCTCCGTTGCTTATTTTAAAGCTGTCTCGCTATGTTAAACCCATTTAACATAGCGAGACAGGTTTAAAAAAAAAGCAACGGAGAAAGCAAGATCTCTGTTGCTTTTTACTGTTTCGCTATGTTAAATCGTTTAACATAGCGAGACAGCTTTAAAATAAGCAATGGACATCTCCATTGCTTATTTTAAAGCTGTCTCGCTATGTTAAACCCATTTAACATAGCAAAACAGTAGAAAGCAATGGAGATCTTGCTTTCTCCGTTGCTTTTGGCCACAGCTCTGATGTACTGCGTAGGCATGCGCAGTACATCAGAACTGCCGCGGATACCAGACAGCTGCGGAAGGGCAGCAAAGAGGCATTATACAATGCCATTATTTAAGAAAAGTAAGTATTTCTTTTCTTAAATAATGTCATAGTATAATAGCAATAACCCACTTGTGGGAGTGGGTAATGCGGGATTTACCCACGGTTGTCTTTGTTTGGTCCTTCGCCCTCGGGACCAAACCACTCCAACCGTGGGTAAATCCCGCATTACCCACACCCAGGCATGGGTTATTGCTATATTATCCATATAGCATAAAACATCTTCTTTTCTATTTGCTTTACATATTACTTTATTTTACTTTTATAATAACCATATTCATGCATGTCCATATTAATATTTTCCACATTTTTATCCCTTCCAGATATTTTTTTTCACATAACCTCTCCCATACTTTCTTCACTCTTGTGCATTTAAAAAAAGACATGTTCTGCTGTTTCTGATTCACCACAATAGTTACATACTCTTTATTATATCTTTTTATAAGGCATATTCCCTTTCACTGGTATTTTTTTATAGATGGTTTCCAAAGAAAATGTTTATATTCTATATATTTTTATACCATTCTATTCTTACTTTTAACCCTTTAATTTTCTCTTCCTCCACTTTTTCCCATGGGTAAATACAATGCCATTTGGTCATAACACTCTTATACTCTTCTTCTATTTCCCCGTCTTTATTTTACACAATAATATTTTTCTTGATATTCTCTCATTTCTACATTCATGCATTCTTTTCCTGTTTTAAAGGAGAACCACACCCATAATCTGAAAAAAAAACATATGCTTTTTAGCAAATCTTGAACTTTTCTGCATTGCTAATGCCTCTGTATCAAAGTAAATGGTTATTGTTATAGTCTAAGTTGTTATAGCCCAAAATGATCTGAAAGAGGCTGCCATACCAAGCATT
Organism: Protopterus annectens; assembly: GCF_019279795.1. Lineage (NCBI taxonomy): Eukaryota > Metazoa > Chordata > Ceratodontiformes > Protopteridae > Protopterus > Protopterus annectens. The sequence continues at coordinate 702,949,757 of NC_056729.1, read as the reverse complement.
ATTTTGATTTACAGTCAATGCCTTCGCCTTCTTAATGTCATGTTAGAGGGACAGAAAGACATCCTGTTGTTTTGACTGCTTACTTTTCACTGTCAGCATCAATCCACATTTTTAATTACTTTGCTTCTTTGGTTTTCATTAGTGACCAACACTGTTGCAACATTTTAAGGAATGTTTGAATGACAGGCTTGGAAATGTACCTGAGTTAATTGTTCTTTTCAAAGTAACAACTGTAGTTCAGTGTTAAAGTGTGAGAAATCTGACCCCTGTGATTAATAGGTGTTACCTGGGCTGAAATGGTTTGTGTTTCATTCATAACTTTTAAATATTGTAGCTAGAATTAAAGTCTTCAATGTTAATCTTCTTTCACCATCTCCAGAAGAAATATGCACTTTTGCAGAAATTACAGTGTTAAAAAAGTGCAAAATCATATACTAACAGAAAGCAAGGAGTTACATTAACATATTTGCTTTCTTTCTTTGTGGCACTGAGTTTTATTGCAAGGAAAGACATTTGCATCTGAAAACTAAACTTGAAAGCCTTGACTTTGTTCAGACTCCAGGCTACACCATTTATCTGCGATATGATGCTTGCAATCTGTAACTGATAAGGCACATTTAAATATCATTGTTTTCTTAATGGCTCTGTTGTTGGGATAAGTGACCTAACTTAATTATTGTGTCTCTCTTAGCAGCTGCTGTGATGTAACAAATGAGACAGATGCAGGAAAGAAAGGCAAACATAATTATTAAATTATGATTTTTCTATATGTGAAGTGTTTAGTCTTGGATTACAGGGAAGGAAAAACACTTTTTAGAAAGAAAAAAAAAATTGACTTATGTGCATGGCTTATATCTGGGGCACAATTCACATTATCACAAATGATACACATGCCATTACTGTTATCAAACACCTATGTATGCAGTGCATGCATAAGGTAAACAGGTAACACACGTGCATGTGGTGTAATGACTTGGTTGGTGTTTCGCACCATCATATAATCATGTATATTCCCCAGAAACAATATCTAGGTATGGACATTAAGCTGTGTGACAAACGTGGTACACTCCACTTACACATCACTGAAACAGGTGAAGGGGGGTACATAGAGAAAGGTACATTGTACTCAGTTATTGGTGTGATGATGGCTGGGAACCATGATGTTAGTATGCCGACTGATGTGCATGTCCTTGTGCATACCCAGTACTTGTGCTACAGTCAAGGGAGTAGTCAGCACTGTGATCACATGCTGGTGTGGATACCACTTACCATCTACCCCAGGACACAGGTCACGTACTTATTGGTCTGATTATAGAGTGTGACGTCCACATTATACTTGGGTGGTGTGCCTGTTTCTTGATTCAACAAATCCCTCCATGTGTCTCATCAATCCAGGTGTTGTCATGGCTGTGGCAGCAGTCTCTAGTATGTGTTGATACCATCTGTATTATACTAATATCACAGTTGGAGTCAATGATTGCCCGCAAGCTGTAGTCCTTCAAGCAGCTGTTTGGACACAGCATGTGTATGTCTTCTGTAATGTCTATCACTTAACTAAGGGGCAGCCAGGGGCTTAGCAGATACCCCTGATGTACTGACTTGATTACTGGACCTGAGACATATATCATGACACACATTTCAACATAGTGAGATGCCATGTACTGTATGTCATATACTGGTCAAACCCTTTGGTGGTATAGCTGTTTATGGCCACATATGACAGTGTTGACTGAATACCATAGTGTGAGTTTTTATCAAATGCCTTCACTTGTTCAAGTTCCACAAGATGATACTATTGTCATCATGCATGCCCTCAATGACCTCTTTGAGGACATCTATCAGATGTAACTGAACAGATGTAGCAGTAACAACTCATATATTACTAGTAAATATGTGGAAGAGGTCCGTGATGACATGTTGGTCGACCTCAGAGTCAAGGAGAGTCAGGATGTCTCTATATGTGCATGCATTTGGTGCTCTCCCTTCAACTCAGGTGGATGCATATTGATGTACATCCTTGTATGAAAGCATAGGTCATGTGGAGGGTATGTTGAACTGTGTATTCCACCACATCAGGAAGGTTTATATGCTGAGCCATGTGATAGGTGATCTGCGATGTTGTCACAGCACATGATTCCATGTGATAGGCCAAGAGGCAGGTTAAGACCTTCATACTGCCTATTGTGAGCTGGCCTAAGGTTTTGACACAGTCACACCCGCAGGCATCATTGAGTAAACACCCAGGCTAGGGATTAAACCTTACGCCAGTTAATGGGTAAACTACTGGCTTACTGACAGAAGGCCTCATGTGACAGTTGGTGAATCAAACTATACAAGCAGAGCTGTCACCAGTGGCAACCCCCAGGAATCTGTGCTTGACCCTTCACTATTTGAAATGTATTTCTTGACAGTTCATGCTAAAATAAATGGCATTTGGCTTACCAAGTTTGCTGATTCTTGCATATTGTGTCAAGTAACTGAATCTATCAATGGTGATAACACAGTACAGGAGGAGTTAACACACACAACTGAATGGTGACAAAGGCAAACAATCTTCAAATAAATGCAGAAATGTGTGTTTGTAATGTTGCTCATCAGAAAAGTGAAGTTCCATGTTAATCACAGCATTGGCAACAGCCCTGCTATGCAGAAACTCAGTGATGCAATTACTGGGAACACATTTAGATAGCAATCTGAACTTTGACCACCAAGTGTCCACACTGCTATTGAAAGCCTATGTTGTGCACATCATAAGTCATGCCATCATACTGACATAATAGGATTGTATAACAGCACTGTAGTCAAAACTCATTACAGCACTAATACAGTATAATGCTCTTTTTTATATGTACCTCACCAGACACATGTAGCAGCTGGAAAGACCACAGGGCTTTCTCAACAAGACAACACAGGGCCTACACACTATGCCATGATGGATAGATTAAAAGACATGTCAATGTAAACTTTATTGTATAGAATGATGTGACCTCTCTCTGGCCCCAGGCCAGTCTCTGACCCTGCCTGGTGGGAGTACTGCATATACAAAAATGTAATATAGCTGATGACATCAGTGGTATCTGTTGAGAACAAGATGACATTGTCACACATGCTGGTGTAAAATCCTCTCTGTAATGTTAAGCAATAGCTCACACACACACACACACACACACACACACACACACACACACACACACACACACACACACACACACACAGATGACTGCAGTAAGAATAGAACCCCAGCCTAAGGTACACAGACTACAGAACACATTACTCTATAGATGTGCCACAGCCCAGGTCTGACTTGGAGTGTGCCAGATTACACTTTATAGCTGATGACATAATGCTGATGTAAAATAAAATGCTCTCTGTAATGGCAAGCAACAGCTCACACACACACACATACACACACACACACACACACACACACACAAACACACACACACACACACACACACACACACACACACACACACACACGCACGCACACACACACACACACACACACACACACACACACACACACACACACACACACACACATCCTCAATCAACTGCAGTGAGAATAGAATCCCTATCTATCTGAGGTATACAGATTACAGAACTCTGCATTTATGGAGAGCACCACAGCTCATGTCTGACTTGAAGCTTGTCAGACAGCATTTTATAGCTAACGACATCAGCAGTGTCTGTTGATATGAATATGATAATAACAGAGTCCCACATGCTGGTGTAAAAGACTCTCTGTAATATAAAGTAACAGCACACACTAATACCCCCCCCCCATTTGACTGCAGTGAAAATAAAACCTCTATCTAGTTACACAGACCATAGAACACATTACTTAACACACATGCCACAGCTCAAGTCTGATTTATATAGGAGTGCAGGTGAGCCTAGAGTAGATGACATCAGCAGGTCTTGTGGGAGACAAAAGGTTGGGAGGCCTGTATGAAATTAATGGGTAGGCATGAGCAAGTATCAAAATACTGTCATTGCATGGCAGTGGAGAAGCAACTGTAGGATAAACATATCTGCATTGTTGTCTAGACACACACACACACACACACACACCTACACATCTAGTTAACTGCAGTGAGAACATAATTCCTACCCATCTAAATACGCTCCTGCCTATGTAAATATGCAGACTACAGAACACAGTACTTAACACAAGTACAACAGCTCAAGTCTGATTTGTACACGACTGCAGATGAACGTATAGTGGATGACATCAGCAGGCCATGGGGTGGGGACAATAGGATGCAAGGCTTGCATAGGTACATAGCTTCATAGGTTCATATCAGGCTAGTAGCCTAATACCACTAGGATGTGTCGAACTCTAGCTTTGTATAAAAACAAGTACCCTTATTGATCATGTTGGATGGTTGTTCATAGGTTCATAGGTTCATAGGTAGGTATTAGGCTATCGGCCCTAGGGCCTATGCAAGCCTAGCCAAAAAGATACCCTGACTATTGCCACCCAAGAAAATTATTTTCCTGTGCCCCTGTTGAGCAGAGCTACAGAGGTGATCCCCGAGGTGAATTTCCTATTTCCCAACCAATCATCAAGAGTTTTCTTGTAGAGTGCTAATGAGGAGCTTTGTTTGATATAGATAGGCAGTTTGTTCCAGAGTATGGGAAGTCTCTGGGACAGGAATCTGTCCCTCCAGCATGTTCTGTTTATTGTGGTGACAATGTTTAGGTCCCTAGAGTGTGTAGCTCAGAGGGATTGGGATTTCTTTAAGTGGTGCGTGTCCAACAGCTTTGGGTTTGACATAGTTTGTATGTTAGGTAGAGATTGCCTCTGAGTAGGCGATATGTTTGAGGCCGGTAATCCTCTTTCTGAGGTATTTCTGTGGCCTTTCCAGTTGTTGTAGATGTCTTGTGAGGTACATATCAAAAGGGGTGTTGTACTCTATATTAGGTCTAATGATTGACAAGTAGAGGGGAACAATGACCTCTTTTTTCCTGGATGAGAAACCTTTTGTGATGAGGTGTGCCAAGTTGAAGGATTTCATGACTACTGTGGCAATGTGATTATAAAAGGAGAGACTACTGTCCACCTGTGTCCCAAGGTCTCTTATCATACTTTTGGTGTTACGTACACCACCACCTATGTGGTAGCTCATGGGAACAGAGTTTTTATCAAAGGGGGTGACAATGCACTTTTTGGCATTGAGCTTGAGGCCATGGCTTTGACACCAGGCATCTGTCTCAGTGAGGCCCTTTTGTAGGATGTCAACATTGTTTGGAGTTTCAATTATGGCTCGTAGTTTGCAGTCATCTGCAAACTTCATTACCCAAAGACCTTCTGTGTTAGCCTGTACTTCAGAAAAGTAGATACCAACAGGAGAGGACCCAGGACTGAACCCTGTGGTACTCCACTTGTCACTAGTCTGAAGTCAGATTTGGAATATGCTACTTTCACAGTGTGGGTTCTGTCAGTAAGCCAGTTGGCAACCCATCTTGTGGCATAGGGATTTATACCTAGTTTAGTGAGGTTTATCTATAATTCTAGAGTGGGGGATAGTGTCAAAAGCCTTGGCGAGATCTCGATAGGCTGTGTGAACCACCTTACCCTCGTCTATGGCTTTGGTGACTGCTTCAAAGAAGTCAACCAGGTTTAGGAGACATGATCTGCCTTTTACAAATCTGAACTGGATGGGGTCCAGAGTTTGTAGATTACCAATGTATTTGTTTATAAGTTTCATGATGATACGTTCCATGGTCTTGCAGACTAGGCTTGTTGGGCTAATGGGTTGTTTTTAGCAGAGCATGTTTGTGAGCACCAGCTGGCCCTGTCCATGAAAGACATAGGTGCCAGCTCAGAGGTGACTGTACAATCAACTGACCAGTAGTTAAGTTTGAGATTGAACAGAGTCATTGAGGACCACTGCTTCACATGCAGTTGGAACCTATTACAGTCTCTGTGGTGGCACCTGTGTCCCTCATAGACAGGCCCAGTTATTGCTGCTCAGAAAATTTCTCTACTAACAATGATCATCTAAATATGCTTAATAAGGGTACTTGTGTTTTTACACAGATAAGTTTCTATTTCCTCATATAGTGATAGCCATGTACTCCTAAAACTTACCAATACAATATGTGAGAGATGCAAATACACAATGAATGTAGAATAAATGCTCTCTCTCTCAGGCAACAACAAACCAGATATCAAACAGTTTGACAGAACACATACTTCACCTCCTCTACAAACCAAGTGCACAACACGTAAACCCACATATGGAGAGGTACTCATTAGAAGCTTACTGAAAGAGCAGAGACCTCACAAATGCAAACCTTCTGGACAGATAACAGTCCCAACAGAGCCCACTAACCATAAAAACAAATATATAAGTGTCTCACCCTTTAAGCTCTTAAGGCAAAACACTTCAAAACCAATGTCTTGGTCATAGGTGAATCCATAGTGAGACAGACAGATGTCCCTCTCACCAAGTTGTATAAGGAGAAAGTCACAGTCAGCTGCCTGTCAGGTGCCAGGAACAACAAAGTCACACACACATTCAAGTCTCACAACACAACCGCAATTACATATCTGTAGTACTCCATGTTGAAGTAAATGACTTGAGATGTACCTCATTGGACTATATGAAATGACTGACCTTTCAGATTATGTGTCCCAGACAGGTATGCTAGTAGATCTAAGCAGCAGTCTGCCTTCACCCAGGATTATACCTCAGTGCAAACAAAACATTTGTCAGCTTCAACAATTGGCTTAGCTGCTGGTGTAATTCCAGGAGGTATCCAGTAGTTGTCAGGCTGGGATGATATAGTTGACAGACCATGCTGTTTTGCCAGGGATGGTATTCATCTCTCACCTCCTTCCTTTTTGTTACTGACCAAGGTACTTGCCTCCCCCAGAGTGACTTTTTAGGTAATGTCATAAGGACAAAGCTCCTGATGTAAAAATATCCTTAAAAGACAAACTCATGGTTATGCTGCTTAATGCTAGCAGTCTAAATCAAAAGCTACACTCAATGGTGTCGCTTTTTACTTGGGAAGATGTTGATGCTTGTGCAGTCATAGAGACATGGTTTAGGGCCAGCGAGAGTACTGTGGCCATGAAAGGCTATAATACCTTTCAAATGTTAAGGCCACAAAATTAATGTGAAAGAACCAAAGGAGGAGGTGTATCCATCTTCATAAAAGACAAGCACACCTCAAGAATGGTTAAGCAGTACAACTCCCTAGATTTACTCCAAGTCCAGCTAACTGTAGGAAAAACCCTCCTCCATGTCATTGTTAGCTATAGGTCCACCAACAGGAACCATGAAAACCACACAGTGCCTTCCTGGGACTACTTGACATTCATAATGCAGCCAAACAACCTAGGCATCAGTAACTTTAACTACCCTTCCATCGACTGTGATACATATATGAGCTCAAACGCACTCGCCCTAAGGTTCCTGCACTTTTTAAACACAAATGCTCTGGAACAGTTAGTCTGCACCCCCACAAGGGGCTCAAATGTCCTTAACCTACTACTCACCAGCATGGGAGATTGCTGTACCACCCCATGTGTGAGATCCTCCCTGGTAAGTTCTGGACATAAATCAGTCATGTTCAATGTAACAATCATACCTGTCCCCCCTCAGGGGGAAAAATCTCTGCAAATCAAACTATAGCATATATATATATATATATATATATATATATATATATATATATATATATATATATATATATATATAGAGGTTTACCTTCATTTTGTCGCACATGGTATGTGCAATCGTCCTGTTGTGAGTGAGAGCCGTATTACCAAAATACGGAGAACATCAAAGGATCAAATGTAGAAAATGGTTTGCTGGAAAGCCATTTCTGACATTTGATCCATGTGTTTGAATGGCAAATAAATTTCACCTATTTGCCATTCAAACACATGGTGAATTTGCATTGTCATTTTTGCAGACAGTTAGACATTGCCCGTTCGATTCTCAGTTAGAGTGTCTTCTGTGTGGCGACATGCGTGAATGGGCGTTCCTTCGTTGAAGGTTGTGAGTTAGGCCTGGCAAGCCAGCACATAAAACTCTACTGCCAATCATTAGTGGACCGGAGTTCCGCTGTGGCAAACCCTAACCGGGAAAAGCCGAAAGACACAAACTTTAAACTATATATATATATATATATATATATATATATATATATATATATACATATACAGTTTCAAACCTATTTTCACCACTGACAGTAAGACTGCTATACAGAGGTGTACACAAATGTCTTGTATGAACAACGTTACAAGTGTATAGACTTAGCTGTACCAGAATGGATCAAAACTTGATCACAAAAAACAAGCCACCCTGGTAGACATCTAGCATAAATAGCTTATACAAAACAAGAGAATGAAACTTATGTCCAGGAATAAGAGGGAACAGTCTCAGCAGAAGAACACCCTCCATAGTTTGAACAAGCAAATTAGACATCTTGTAGAGTCCTGTAAAGCTAATTTAGTTTCATAATTACAAGGCATTCTTTAGCTATGTCTGTAATGTAAAAGGGGAGGCCTGGTTTCACAACAGACATACTCATACTGAACCTGTGGACAAAGCCAACCTGTTAGCAGACAGGTTTCACAACAATTACACACCTCTGCTCCACTGATCCTACCCCACAGCATACCTGTCAACAGTACTCTATCTATTATCTCCAAATAACAGGTTATAACCACCCTTGTCAAAGCCAAAAACACAGTATTTATGGGATAACATCCTAGGCTGCTTACTAAACAGTCTAAAGCAAGAGTTAGCAAAATCACTGGGTACTCCCTTTAACCACAGTCTAAGTACTGCCTTTATCCCAGCAGAGGGGAACACAGAAATCATAAAACCCTTGCACGGAGGGGGTCCCTTAACCACCCTAGGGTACTATATGCCCATAAGCCTGACCAGTGTTGCCTGTAAGGCCATGGAGCGAATAATCTTGGACTTTATCAACAAGGACATCAGTGACCTTCAAACTCTTCATCTGACACAGTTTGGATACATCAAGGGCAGATCACAGCTGTTAAACCTAGTGGAATTCTTCAAGAGTATCAACAAAGCCCTGAATGAGGGCAAATCAATACATACGGCCTATCTCAACTTGGCCAAGGGCTTTGACACAATCTCCCACTGAGATATCATTGTAGAACTCACCCATCTGGGGATTAACCCATATGTCATTATATGGGTAGCCAATGGGCTCACCAACAGAACCCATACAGTCATAAATGTGGATTCCACCTCTACCAGCAGACCTGTTACCAGTGGTGTCCCACGAGGGTCTGTGATGGGCCCATATACTGTTCGGAATGTATTTCTCAGAAAATCGGGTGAAAAAAAAAATGGCCTGTGTCTCAACAAGTTCGCTGACAACTGCAAACTGGGTGCAATCATTGGATCCCCATACAATGTCAACATACTACAAAATGTGCTTACATACATAAATGATTGTTGCCAAAGCCACAGACTTAAAGTTAACCCAAAATAATGCACTATTATCTGTTTCAGCAAAGGGGAAGTCCCTGTAAATTATAATATTAATAATATACCCCTATGTTCTAACTGAATTATGCAAGATTTCAGAATGCAGGTTGATGACAATCTCACCTTCAGTCTTCATGTGCCCACAGTAGTAATGAAGGCCTTTTACATTGCACACCTCATAAGTGATGGCATAGCATCCAAGACTAAGGATGTCATAACTCCAATGTACTCATCTCTCATCAGACTAATAATGGAGTACAATGCTTCCTTTTGCATGTACCTCACCAAACACCTGCAGCAGCTGGAAAGACCTCAGAGGTTTCTCACTAAGAAAATCCAGAGACTTCCAACACCTTACCTACATGAACAAACTGACGGCCCTGTTACTGTACTCTGTATCGTATAGACTACTGAGAAGCAACTTGAGACGGGCCTACAGAGCAGTCTCAAACCCTGACTTAATGGAAATGCTGCACCTTCGTAAATCACATGGGACAAAACCCACTTGCTCAAGGAAACTTAACCTATCCTGCAAAATCAACAGGACATGCTGGATAGACAGATAGGTCTCTCAGAGATTACCACTCCTATAGAACAAACTCCCAATTCACGTGAACTTGAGCCCCTCAATGACCCTATCTAAGCATAACTGGGCCAACTAGTTGAGAAATTGTACATGTACCCTGGGGTTTGCTTATGTTACTCTTAGACAGGGTCAACCAGTGCTGGTCATGAATTCATAAATATGGACTACATGTCTTGGTCTATAAGGGAACAATGGTCCAACTTGGGTAGGCTTGAAAAGGCCTAGGGCCATTAGCCTAGTAACCTCCCATGAACCTAGGGCCATTATGATAGTAGCTCTGCATGAACCTATGAAGCTATGAAGCTATGATCCTATGCTGGCCTGCCAACATCTTGTCTCACACATAGGCGGCTGATCTCATGTACTATAAGTTCAGCTGCAGTCTTGCAAACATCAGGTTTGTGCTGTGGGGCTTGCTTTACATACTGTGTTATGTAGTCTGTGTACTTAGATAGGTAAGGGTTCTAGTCTCACTATAGTTAACTGTGTATATGTGTACTCTTGCTTGACATTATAGAGAGTCTTTTACCATAGCATGCTGGACACTGTTATTACCACATCCTCAATGGATGCTGCTGATGTCATCAGCTATAGCAGATGTTTGGATATGCAGTCATCCCACCAGGGCTTGGTCAGACACTGGCCTGGAGGCCAGGCAGACATCACCTCATCCTGTACCAGACAGATGACAGTGACATGGCTTTTAATCGATCCACATACATCATGGCATGGTTTGTAGGCCCAGTGTTATCTTCCTGAGAAAGCCCCATTGTCTCTCCAGCTGATACTGGCAAGGAACTAGTGGCGGTTCCCTAGTAGGCCCTGGCCCTTGCCTGGCAACCATTTGTCCATGGCCCACTGCAGCTGCTCATCTCCTTGCAGATGTTATCATGTCAATGGCCCTGTAGAGCACCTGTTCATATATTTTGCCATAGCCTCCCACGATATTGACATCAAGAACAATCTGCTGCCATATTCGCATCCTATGAGCCATATCTCTCTGTCCTCTTTCCAGGAGAAAAACACCATGTTGCTGAAACCCATCAACTATGACTTGGTTTTCAGCATCAGTGAAGGGGAGTCTCTGTGGATTGACATGCTTGAGTGACATACTTGTAGGTATCCTAAAAGACAACAGAAGTATAATACACATAAGTGGCACATAACGGCAAAATAACTGTTTCTAGATAAAAGAGAAAAGGTAGGGAGTCAGTATTACCCACTGGAGAAACATAAAACAGTCTACAGATGTGAATTACTAACAACAGGCAGGATGCAAAACAAGGAGAGCAACAAAAAAACATATTCTTGTTTGTGCCATAACAGAAAGGCAACTTTGCTCCCCCCAAAAGAACAGTCCAGTATTGTTTGTGCCATAACAGTAAATTACCCTTGCCTCCCCCACAAAAGAACAGACAAATGCCCCTTTTTGCTAACAAAAAAATCTTTGAAATGCTAAATGTGCCACCAAAGGACCTGTCCCTTACACATTTGTACATATTTCTATTAAAACACAAAACACTGCTTACAGAACAGCAGTTAGCATAAATAAGTAGTCCATAGGTGTAATCCCAAATTCTTTAATAAATCACAGCAAGAAAAACAACAATTTAGCACTTTCATTCAAACACCTTGAATGTCATCACAACTAAATGCAAAACTTCTAGTGCAATATATATACTTAAGTTAAATGATCATTTAAAACCCACCAATAAAAAGTATTTTCAATAAAACAATCAAAACTCAAAGATATAGCACTATTAAAACCAACACATTAAATATAAACATGAAATATCAAAATGTAAGTGCGAAAATAACTTGAAAAATAAACATTTTTGTAAAATCAGTGTCCTTAAAGCCTTTGCTTCACACTATTCCTAAATACATTCTAGCATCTGTAGTATGTAGGTGAAAAAAATGGGAGCATACCTACTGAAATTCAGTACTCCTCTGTACAAATATATCCTGATGGAAGAGGGTTTTTGCAGTCTTCTAAACATATACAGCTCTTCACACCATCAGTTTGGCTAACTACATTTGCCTTTTTATAATGGTGTAGAATATTAATGGACTGCATGTCTTTGTCTGTGTTTCATACATGTGAGTTACAGCATAAGTGGCTGAATTATATGTTAATCAACCAATCCAAAATGGTGGAGCTATTCAACAAGCTATAAAGCATCCATGTAGACAACATTGCTGTTTTTTCCTGTGGATGTCAAAACTATTGGAGTACAGACACAGAAATGCTATACAGACAGAATGTTAGGGACTGCTGCTGCTTCAATCCATAGATATGTGCTAGATGCTGAAGTCAATGCTGCTGCTGCTACCAACAGACCATGGCCAAGAAGGAGAAGAGTTTTCAGCCCACATTTAACTTATCACAACCTACATGATGTGGAAATTGTAGAGCACTACAGGGTGGACAGAGACACTTCAAGAAGTCTGCGACCCCAAGGGGAACCCAGCCCAGTGAAAACTAAGGTATGTGTAGCCCTTAGAATATAACCACTCTATCAAAAGCCAAGTCGTATGTAATCTCAAGGGAATCATCTTGGACATGTATGCTGTCAACCTGGCATTTACCATAACTCAGATATCGAGCACTCCTCCAACTGTACCAGATGTTTGCTATGGGGGGATATCCCACAGGGTCATCTCCTGGAGGATACAGGTTATGCACTGGAACTGTGGCTGATGACACACAAAAAAAATGCACACACACCCACGGAAGAGCATCATAATGAGGCACACAATCAAACCAGAAATGTCATAGAGTGTGTGTTTGGGCTGCCTAAGTCACGGTTCTGGTGCCTAGATATATCTGGGAGAGCCCTGCAGTACAATCAATGGACATGTACAGAAATCTTCACAGTATGCGCCATGCTACACAACATAATTCTGAGAAAACAGCTGGAGCAGGATCAGCAAGGGGAAGGGGCACACACCACACCACCAAATGCCAAGGTCACCACAGCCACAGGCAGATAAGAAATAAAAATACCATTTGAAATGGAACCACAGGTTGTAACTAATAAAACATAAAAAAGCTTCACAGAGTCATAAACACTATAAGCTCTACACTGGAAGAAGGTAGAAGTAAAAACAGTTTATTTAACAAATAAGGGCAAGCGCTTTCATCCCACAAAGAACAACACTAGGACTTCTTCAGAACAAAATAATAATTACATTCAGATTCTTTTGCAAAGCTATTAACTGGCACCTCCCATTCATTAATGAGGTAACATTTTAAAATTCCAAAGAAATTACTTCTTATTAAAAAGTACTACTAGTAAGTACTTAAAAGTAAGCTAAATTCCAATTAAATAACATATAAACAAAAACTTATTTTAAAAAAACCTTTGAAGAACCAAGCCTTTCTGTTTTAAAATTGGTAATATAGACAAAGATTCATTAATGCCTGGAGTGACAGTTGCGTTCAAACAAATGATCCAAAATAATTCCCATAATTCAATTTGTAATTCCCACCATCCACCCCTAAGACATCTAGGTACAACCACCAAGATTCCAAATATAAATTTTGAAAAGTTTTTACATACTAGAGTGTGTTTGTATAGGGCATTACTTTGATTGCCCTTTGAAATAGCATGCAAATATTCATATATCCTAGATCGCAGGCATCTTTCTGTTTTGCCTATGTAGTAACTGCCACAACCTTGACATATTGAGATGTAAATCACTCCTCTAGTGTTACAATTCCCTCACTTCAATTTTATATTGTGTGATCTACCTATCAGTCTTAATACGTACACATCCAAAATGAATGGACATTGGTTAAAACATCCACACTTAGTCGTACCCCTAACAGTCATAGGGGGGTGTACTTGTGTGTGTTCAAACCAAAACTTTAAATTCTTCCCCTGTTTTATAAACAAAACCGGGTCTTTGACCCAATAAGTCAAACATTTCTGAGTTGCCTTTAAAAATATTCCAGTGCTGAGTCAAAATTCTACTAAGTTCCTTTTCTCCTACCCTGTAGGGAATGACCATACTCAAATTGAATTTTGGATGTCCTACATTGCGCCCCTATTTTGGCTAATCTAGTCCTGTATTCATGTGAATCTAAGATTGTTTTCAATACCCCCTTTTGTCAGTTTTGTTTATAAAACAGGGAGGAATGTGCATAAAAGGTTAATATGACCAGCTAGACATACCATACTTTCTGGTACTGGCTCTTTGTCTGAGACATTGTCACATATTAGGATCGGTTGCGTACAAATTTTGCACATTTTACATTTTATTATTTCCGTGTAGACTCCTTTCCATGGTTGTATTCCAAAGGTTTTGAAATACAGATGGAACACCAGCATAGTCTACACGGTTGCTTTCTACCTTGTTGAATTGATCCATCAGTTGATTAGCATGCTATTCAACTGCTTATGCAGCAGTTAACATGCCACAAGTTCATAGGTTCATAGGAAGGTACTAGGATATCAGCCCTAGGGTTTATACAACCCTAGCCATAATGATTCCCTGGCTATTGCTTCCCACAAATATTTACTTTCCTGGACCCCTGTCTAGCAGGGTTACTGATGTGATCCCTGGGCTGAATTTCATATCTCCTATCCAATTGTCAAGGTTTCTCTTGAAGAGGGCCATTGAGGTGCCCTTCATGACATGTATGGGTAGCCTATGCCAGAGTATGGGGAGTCACTGGGTCAGGAACCTATCCCTCCAGCATGTTCTATTCATCATGATGACAAGGTTAAGATCCCTGGAGCCATGTGGCTTGGAAGAATTTGTTTTTCTTTAAGTGTAGCATGTCCAACAACTCTGGGTTTGACATGGTCTTGTATGTTAGGCAGAGATCGCCTCTGAGTAATCGATATGCGACAGAGTATAGCTGCAGCATCTTTAGACAGTCAGCATAAGGCATCTGCTTTAGGCCTGTGATTCTTTTTATGAGGTATTTATGTGGTCTTTCTAGTTGTTGCAGATGTCTTGTGAGGTACATACCAAATGGGGCATTGTATTCTATAATGGGTCTAATGAGGGATGAGTACAGAGGGACAATGACCTCCTTTTTTCTGGATGAAAAGCCCTTAGTGATGAGGTGTGCCACGTAGAAGGATTTTCTAACTGTTGTGGTTATGTGGTTATCAAAGGTGAGACCACTGTCCGCCTGTGTCCCTAGGTTTCATATCACACTTTCGGTGTTTAGTGTACTGCCACCTATGTGGTAGTTCACAGGTACGTGGTTTTTCCCAAAGGGGACAACTATACATTTTTTGGCATTTAGCTTGAGCCCATGGCTTTGGCACCAGGCATCTGTTTCAGTAAGGCCCTGTTTTAGTATATGCACATAATTTGGAGATTCAATAATGGCTCCCAGCTTGCAGTCATCTGCCAACTTTGTAAGCCAGAGTCCCTTAGTGTTGGCCTGTACTTCAGAGAAGTAGATGCCAAACAAGAGTGGTCCCAGGACAGAACCCTGTGGTACACCACTTGTCACTTGTCTGGAGCTGGATTTGGAGTCGGCTGTTTTCACCATGTGTGTTCTGTCAGTAAGCCAGTTTGCAACCCATTGAGCGATGTAGGGATTAATGCCCAGCTTAATACGTTTATCTATGATTCCAGAGTTAGGGATAGTGTTGAAAGCCTTGGTGAGGTCCAAGTAGGCTGTGTGAACCACCTTATCCTCGTCCATGGCTCTGGAGACTGATCTGAAGAAGTCAGTCAGGTTCAGGAGGCAAGATCGGTCCTTTGCAAACCCAAACTGGGTGAGGTCCAGTATTGGAAGGTTGCCAATGTCTTTGTTTATAAGTTCCATGATAATACATTCCATGGCCTTGCAGATCAGGCTCGTCGGACTGATGGGACGGTAGTTCTCGGGATCCAAAGTGGATCCCTCCTTGTGGAGTGGGATGACTGTAGCTATGCGCCACTCTGTGGGCACGAAGCCTGAGATGAGGCTATGATTAAACATGACACATAGGTGAGGAGTGTTTAACTTTTTTCTGCAGGAGTGCACATCTCTACACAATGCTTACTGAATTCAAATGTTCCTGCTACCATGCGCACATTGTGCTGCAATGTGAACACGGTGAAGAACCACTGTGTAGGCTGTATTGAATCCCCCAGATTGTTTATACTTTTCTTTAAAACTTAACCATCATTGTGCCCAGTTATTATAATATTTCTACATGCCCACACGATCTTTCCAATAACTGTATAATCATTTCTTCCCCTTCTTTAACCCATATTTTTCCATTCTATCTTATATTTCCTTTTCCAATTCTTACATATTCATTTCTTTCCTGTATCTCTATCTAAATAGCCAAATGTTCTGAAAAGCTTCTATTTAATGTTCATTCTAGTATGAATTTAGACTTTCTGAAATAATAAAATAATCTATCTCTATTCTTAATTGTCCTCTACTATCCACACATTGCTTGTTATATAAGCAATAAACTATTCATATCCCTAATATATATGTTTTCCACATCTGATTACTTCTAATATTATATTTACATAACTACCCCCTTTTTTCCTTTTTCTTAAATCACAGTTAAAATTACCTTCTAATGTTATACCCGTATTTACACTTACATAATCTAAAATGTTCTTGAAATTACCTTCTCTTTATTTCTTCATGATATATGCATATACAGCTATTATATATATATATATATATATATATATATATATATATATATATATAGCTATTTCCATCTCAAGTCTGCTATTGTTATTCTGCCCAGTAATAATGAATTAATATCCAAAATCTTCACTGATTTTTTTTTGTATAATATTCTTGTCCTTGAACACATTTTCTTTTCCTAAATTCCAAATCATCTTATCCCCCCATAGTTTTTCTGTTTGCAGTCTCTCCTCTTCTGTTAACAAACTTGTATCTTCTAATATAATCACATCCATATCATGCATTATACAATATTCTAAGACACTTATTCTTCTTATGTTTTTATATTTACATTTATTCCTAGAATTCTCCACTTTTTTTTTTTCCTTTTTCTTCACTTCATACTTCCCTTGCTATTATTCTCCCTGTTTTATCCTTTCCCTTTATTTTCCTTCATACTTAAACCTATATATTTTCTTTTTCTGTCTTTTACCCATTAGTTTTTTCCTTTCACTACTCTCCAACTCTCCTTTTCACCTTCCCTTATCTCTGGTATGTCTTCATTTTCTTCCTTCCCTTCTCCTTTTTCTTTTGCTTTGTCTATTCTATATACCTCCCTATTTTCAGCCAATGACTGTTTTTCTTGCTCTTTCTTTTGTTCATGTTCTTCCTCTTCTTCTATATTAATTTCCTTCTCCCTGTCATCTATATTCTTTTTACAATTCATCCATAAATGTTCCATTTTTCGCATTTAAAACACTTCAGTTCACATCTTTTTGCATCATGACCCACCTTACCACAAATATAACCTTTTCTTTTATTACTCTTGTTGATTACATGATCATCTGTACCACAAAAAGCACACTTTCTGTTGTCCCCAATATTTCACTGTGCCTTTGTTGCCTTCTACATTTATTATATTTGGATATATACATTTGTTTCATTTTCCATTTTTAATACATTACATTCTCAACCCCAAGTCCATAAACCCCTACTGTCAAATATTTTAGTAATGTCCATAACTTAGTCTTGTGTTGACTCTTTTTCACCTTCAGTTTGGAATTGTATATAGATTTTCTTTTTTGTTTCTCTGCTAAATGCTTGAAATACATATAGATTCCACAGGTTACATTTTTTTTCATATTTTCCCAGAAACGTTTCCATGCACTGCCCAGTTTCAAAAACTATGTCACAAGATGTATTTTTATTATAAATTAAAGCTCTTACCTCTTTTGGAGTAGTTCCTAAGGTAGTTATTATATTGTTCCAAATATCACACCTGTCCATTCCTTTATCTCCTTTACTGCTTATACTTATTAAGAATGTCCTTTTCCTAACTTCTGTATTCTTTTCTTTTTTCTCTTCTTACCATTTTGTTTCACCATATCTGAATGCTTTTTTCTTTTCCTTCAACAAGTCTTCTCCTTCTTCTTCTTGCATTTTGGTCATTATTTCTGCCCATGATACAGCTCTCTCACTCTCTGGATAACTTTGCCCCATCAACTGATGTAATAAATCATTCCATAACTCTCTCAACTGGTTGTAGTAATACATCTTCTCTGGCCCTCATTCTTCTTACTGAACATATTTTATTGGAATAACTCCTCAATGTCCTGTGAAGGTTTGACCACCTTCACCATCTCTCCCTCTTGCATTGGCAGCATCTCCTCTTGCCAAAATTACTTCTACTAAAGGCTCGACCACCTTCCTGGTATCTAGTCTGACAACTGCATCACCATCTGAAGGCAAGACAGCCTTCTTCCTCCATACATCCTCCAAATGCTTCTCACCTAGGATTCCCTGTGATTGGTCCTCCACTCTTACCTTGTTCACCCTGCATAAACAAATCCAGACTATATGCTACAAATACAGTATTATATCAGCCATCATTCCCCCTGCTTCTCCAGACTGTCGAAGTGCCCAGAATGGAAACAGAAAGTGGCACCTTGAAATGGAACCTACTTGCACCAAAGCAGATCTGGGTAATTTCTGCAATGCCCTAGCCAAATATTCCCTGATAGTAGTATAAATGCACCTTAGGTATCACCTGAGAAGAGGCCATTAGACTAGAAGAATTAACCTAGACAAAAAAGGATAAATAAAATAAATAGATAAATTCTAATATGGATAAAATCAAGAAAATGAGCAGACCTTGTCAACCTGGCATGTCTTTAAAAAGCCACATGCAACACATGATGGCTTCCATACTGGAATTGCCTACGAAAGTAAACCCATTTTCTATCAGAATTGATCTTATTCAAGAAAACACTAAGAAGCAAACAGATCTACTTAAATCCATGATTCAGTAATAAGGATTTTAGATTAACAACAGAGAATTCTATTTCTAATGTAGAAGTCAGATGTCAGATTAAAAGACAAGGATTTGCTAAATGAATGTTTGTTAAAACAAATTAATTGCTTTGTTGACAAAACAGATGATTTAGAGAACAGAAAAGGAGGAACTATTTGCAAGTTATCAGAAAAACGAAGGAGTAATAATATGGTGATTTTGTTTTAGCCAGCTTCCTTCCAAATATGGTACTTGCAGATATGACTTCCCTTTGGAGTAAAGAGAGCTCATGGGTCTCTCTCTCTCTCTCTCTCTCTCTCTCTTGAAACACATTATAAAGCCAGTAGCACCAGCAAGATACAAAACTGTAAAATGTACTTTTATTTGGATGATGGATTTTTTTTCCTGGAAATGCAAAGTATAATGCTTGTTAAAGTGGAGAGTAATATCAGATATGAAAATAAATTTCCATTAAAGTAATGTAAAAATGAACAGCACACTGCCCTCTCAAGAAACATACTAAAATAATATCATTAAAGTGCATATTTTTTGCTAGATAGATGAAAATGACTTCTGTCTAATGAATCAAGGCTATTTTACATGTTTGAAGAAGCAGTGTCTTACATGAAAAGCCATAGCGTAGTCTCTAACTTTGAAGATATGGTTTGGAAATACTTGTCTTTGAAGAAGCAAGTTAAGAAGACAGATGGAAAATTTTCTTACACAAAAGGAAAGGAAAGAAAAGAAATGTTCAACAAATAACTCAAACTGAATTGCACAAAGGAAGTATTCATATAAATGACATCTGTAGGTTATATGCGTTTTCATATCAAGCGGGAAAAGCAAGTTCTAAAAGGAAAATGGATTAAAAATGTGTTTTCTTGCAATACTGTTTAATATAGTTAAAGTTTTCATTATTTTGATCAAAAGCTAAATCAGTCTTATCATTTTATAAGAAAGTAAATGCGTTATTTAAATCTGTTAACAGTATAATGTATCTGCATTATTAAAGTAATGAAATAGCATTTTGATGGCCATTTGCATATTTAACGTGGTGATAATGGGTTTACTTTCATTTTCTTTATACTTTTGAAATGCTAAAAATGTTATGCCAGTTTTAATAATACTTGCTTGTGTCATCCTTGGGATCCTTTTCCTTTCCTTTCTAAAGCTTGTGAGATACTTAGCATAAATGGGGGTCCTCAGTTCATCTTCCAGCAATGACTGTTTGTTCACTTCTAATGGCTGTGATGCCATTTCCAAGGTAAGGGAAACTGTGGTCAATTAAGTTTTGCATTTTTTTTATCATTTTCATACCTTAAATTATTTATGCCTATTTATATGCAACGTAAAGCAAGTGTCAGTCTGTTAGAATATGAGGTATAAATGTAACATAGTGTATACACTAACAACAGCAGGATAAACAAGAGCTGAGAGTGTTTTAAATATTTTAACTTGGAGATGCAGTTTCACCCAATGCAAATAACACTCATTAAAAGGCAGAAGATAGCATACATTGCTTTATATTAAAGTTAAATAAAAAGTAGCACTTCTGCTTAGACTGATACCAAAATCTGCTGTTTATATATATATATATATATATATATATATATATATATATATATATATATATATATATATATATATATATATATATATATATATATATATATATATATATATATATATATATATATCTATTATAACGTGGTTTGGTGTGTGTGTGTGTGTGTGTGTGTGTGTGTGTGTGTGTGTGTGTGTGTGTGCGTGTGTGTTTCTTCAGTCAAGTGTTTTGGTTTACTGATTGGCTACAGAGTTTACTTGCATTTGCTGAACAATATATGCATGCTACATTGTATAAATGCCATGCTTAATATTTTATTTTTTGCAGAATACAAAATAGTAGTAGAATAAACATTTTCTCATGGAGTATCATACTGAAAATTTTAATGTAAAAAGAAAGGAGAAGACACATTCACATTTTATTTGTTTGTTGGCAAGGCTAGGAACAGAGTTAAGTTCATTTGCATGGTTCCTTTTGGATAGCAGCTGGCTACATATAAAATAGTATATTGCTTCATTTATCTTGGAGATAGTTTTGTTTAATATTTGTTGTTAAAATACTTATAAGCTTATAAGCTCTTTTTAAGCTTCTATGTAGATCATGATGAATGTATTTTGATTTTATTTATGAAATAAGAATGTGTTATGTGGGCTGAAAGCAGAATACTCTTACTTCTGTTAAATATGCCAAACATGCTGCTTCTTATTACATTATACAATTTCACATATGAAGTTTTAACTTGGGACATAGTATAAAAACTGAGAGGATACTGGAATTTATTGTCAAATAAGTATCTTGAGTAGTATACTTAAGGGTATGACTAGAAAGGAAAATGGAGGGATGTTTTGCACCTTTTTAATGTGAATATTAAAAGGAGCATAATGTTCATTTACATAGCTACCAAGGAAAATGGGAACACTGATCTGACATGCATTTGTAAATATTAATACAAATAGGTTGTCATACACTGAAGATATACATCTAATGCAGAATGTTGGGTATGCTAATTACAAATTATATGGCTACATTGTAACAATTGTTTAGTGGTTGGTTGTGTTATGTTTTGCTCAACTTGCTGTAATTTACTTGTTTTCTTTATAATTTGGACCTTCAACTGAATTCTACAACTACTTCATGCAAATATGTCTTGCATTAAACTTAGTCATTTAACAGGGAAAACTTTTAAGCTTGTGAAGAGTTGTGATCATCTTTTTATTCATGGTTCACTAGCAATGGTAGCACTAAAGGGAATGCCTGAAGCAACTCAGTAAAGGACCACAAGTATCATATCAATATTATGAGAAAATGTTCAATAGTATTTCTAGCACTGGTCATATGATAAAAACATTACAGATGCATGCTTAAGATAAACTGCCTTTGGATGTCATCATATGGAATGCTCGTAATAAATGCATTTGCCTTTTGATCTTCAGGACAAGGATGTTATAGAAAAAAATTTTTTGAGTTATTTGCTTTATAAAATAACTTGTTTACAAGTGAGATGAAGATGTGCAGTCCTGATTATTCACATTTGTTTATTCAACTTCAAAATCTCTTTTTATGAAATTAACATATGATGACATGTATGTATTATATGGGTCATGCATACTTGTTTGCTTGTATTGTACATGATCAGTGTAATACAATAATGAGAATGATGTTATTTGTGTGTGTAAAATTATATCTGCAACTTGCTTGATAATGCTGTTAAGAAAAGGTTGGAAAGAGGGACTTGGTGAGGGGGAAAGAAAGGAAAGGTGATGAAGTGACATTTGATATATAATAGATGTGCTGGATACTCATTTAGGTTCATAGGTTCATAGGTTCATAGGTTCATACTAGGCTATCTGCCCGAGGGCATTTACAAGCCTAGCCCATAGTTTTGTGGCTTACGCCACCCCTTTAGTATGGGGAACTATACCCATTATTTTGCTGTGCCTCTGTCGAGCAGTGACACTGAGGTAATCCCTGGGGTATATCTGCGATCTCCCATCCATTGGTCAAGATTTCTCTTGAACAAGGCCAGCGAGGTGCTCTGCCTCACATATACCGGGATTTTATTCCACAGCATAGGGAGTCTTTGGGTGATGAATCTATCCCTCCAGCACGTCCTATTAATAGCCATGTCGAGGTTTAAGTCTCCCACCCTTGTGGCTCTGATGGATCTAGATTTTTTAAGGTGAAGCATATTCATCAAATCTGGGTTTGACATGGCCTTGTATGTTAGGCAAAGGTCACCTCTGAGCAAGCGTGCGACTGAATAGAGCTGGAGTTCTTTCAGTCGGGCAGTATAGGACAGATGTTTGAGACCCTTTATCCTTTTGGTGAGGAACTTTTGTGGCCTCTCCAGCTGCTGCAAGTGTCAGGTCAGATACATTCCGAATGGGGCATTGTACTCAATCATTGGTCTGATGAGTGATGAGTATAGGGAGACTATGACCTCCCTTGATCTAGATGAGAATCCCTTCATGATAAGGTGGGCAATGTAGAAGGTCTTCCTAACTACTTTAGCTACATGGGTGTCGAATGACAGACTACTATCAACCTGGGTCCCCAGGTCCCTGATAACTTCTTCTGTGCTCAGTGGATTGCCACCTATTTGGTAGCTAGGGGTAACCTTGTTTTTCCCGAAGGGTATGACTATGCATTTTTGGCATTTAACTTTAGGCCATGGCTCTGGCACCAGTTATCCATTTCTGTGAGACCCTTCTGAAGGATATCTGTGTCAGATGTGTTTTCTACTATGGCGCCCAGTTTGCAGTCATCTGCAAACTTTGTCAGCCATAACCCTCCTGTGTTTGCTTGTACTTCGGAAAAGTAGATGCCAAACAAGAGTGGGCCCAGGACTGAGCCCTGTGGTACACCACTTGTGACAGGCTTTGAGTCTGACATGGCGCCAGCAACTCTGACCCTGTGGGTTCTGTCACTCAGCCAGTTTGCAACCCATCTTGTGATGTATGGGTTAACATTTAAGCTGATGAGTTTTTCAATGATACCCGAGTGGGGTATTGTATCAAGGCCTTCGCCAGATCGAGGTAGGCTGTATGGACTGCCTTTCCTCATCAATGGCTTTGGTGACTGTTTCAAAAAGTCAACCAAGTTTAGAAGGCATGATCTGCCTTTGACAAAGCCAAACTGGGATGGATCCAAAGTCTGCAAATTCCCTATGTCTTTATTTATGAGGTCCATTATGATCCTCTCCATGGCTTTGCAGATAAGGCTTGTCAAGCTAATGGGCCGGTAATTTCCAGGGTCGGTGGAGGCACCGCCTTTGTGAAGTGGGACCACAGTTGCAGTGCGCCACTCCCTGGGTACGTATCCAGAGGTAAGACTATGATTAAACAGCTGTCCTAGCTGTGGGTTTAATTCCTCGTTGAGTTCGTGGAGCACACAGCCGGGGACACCATCAGGTCCCATGGATGCTGTTTTTTGCTTTGGAGAGAGCAGTTCTCACTTGGGCGTTGGAGATGTTTGGGGGGCTGTAATCGCTTGGTATAGCTATCTCTCCTTTTGGGGGGGAGGGGGGAAGAAGTTTGCACTGAACCTGTCAGCCAGTATGTTGGCAATGTCTGTAGGATCAGTAATCTTCACATCATTTTGAACTAGTTCTGAGCATATCTGGGAGTTTCCTCCCAGGTTTCTAACATAGCTAAAGAAGGCCTTATGATTGTCTTTTGAGTCTTTAGCTATTTTTCTCTCAAAATTTGCTTTGGATGATTTTATGAGAGCTCTTAGTTTTTTACTTATAGTGATCAAGGGTGTCTTACCTTTTAAGGATTTTGCTCTATCTTGTAGTAGCTTCCTCCTTTTGTTGTAGAGTTTGTTTATGGCTAGGGTCCACCAGACTGGACGCTTGCCTTTGGTACAAAGAGTCTTTGTTTTGCTTGGGATTGCCTTATCCATGCAGTCCTGCAGGTGCTGGTAGAAGGCATTTGTAAGTGATTCAGCGGCTTGAGTACTGTTTTCCACCGCACGGGGCCTTAAAGGAGACCACACTAGTCTTTAGAAGTGTGAAGTCGGCTTCGAGAAGTTCTTTACTGTGGTCTTTTTATTTCAGGTGGGGTGGGATGAGGACCTCCAGCGAGATTAGTTTGTGATCTGATCTCACCAGTGAGGGGTATACTTCGGTGTTGAACATTGTGCTCCCATGTTCGTGATGATGAGATCAAGTATGTTTTCTCCTCTTGTGGGGATGGTGACTAGTTGTTCCATGGCATTTGAGTTTATGAATTCCAGGAACTTTTGGGCTAGGGTGTTTGGGCTTGAGTAGTGTTCCCAGTCTATATTAGGGTAATTGAAGTCACCTAGTATGATGGTGTTTGGTGATACATTTATCCCTCTAGTGTTTTCAGGAAGGCCATGTGAGGTTCCTGAGTTTGTGAGGGTGGCCTGTAACATGCTACAATTTGCAGAGCAGTCTTGCCTATGGTTAATTGCACCTGGATGGTCTCCGATGCATCGTGCGTTGCCACCAGTCTTGAGGTGTGGGTGTCCTTGATGAATATGGATACCCCCCCTCCTTTCTTGGTATTGTCCGGATTTTGGGGCCGGAACGCATGATAAGAGGTAAAACCTGATAGTGCTGGGGTGCTCTCAGGAGCCTTGAACCAGGTTTCTGTCACTGCACAAACATCGATGTTCTTTAACTACTACAATTTAAAAACTGATTGATTTCTACATGGAGGTAATGAAAAATAGACTCAACACAATAAGAAAAACAGAAGGAGTAAATGTCCTACTCTATAGACAGAGAAGACTTTCCCTCAAGTTTTATGTAAAAAATTCTTTAATTCTCTTGTTTCATCTTTAAATTTACATCTCTTCTAACTTTTGTGGCAGATGGCATGTATATATGTTCATAGGTTCATAGGTTGGTACTAGGCTATCGGCCCTAGGGCCCATACAAGCCAAGCCATAACAATTCCATGGCTATTTCTTCCCACACTATTTACTTCCCTGGACCCCTGTCATGCAGGGCGACTGACGTGATCCCCAATGATTATATAGTTTAAGCAATTATATAATTATCATGTTTCATTTTTAAAAATAATTATTTTAAATACTTTATAACTGGTGTCAAAGGCTTTAGCAATATAGTTTAAATATTATAATACATGCAAAGTAGTTTATTGACATATGAGATTTTGAACATTTTGATGAATAATTTATTGACCCTCATCAAGTCAGGTGATATGAAAACTGATATTTTTTGGAAAAGAAAACAAATACATTTAGAAATGAATTATATACTAAGCATTTAATTGTCAGCAATTTATAATCAAAATGTTATAACATGAACAGAGGCATAGCTAGGGTGGAACAAGTGTTAGGGCGCAGATCCCTATCAGTCTTCATAGCACACCTCATTTAGAAATAAGTGCTGGTATTGAATTTATGATCAGAACTGAAGAGATATACAGCTCTGCGTGTGGCATAAACTGTACTAGATTTGTAGTAAGCAGTTTGCCACAGTTTAAAAGGTGAAATAAACTTTTTATTTTTGCATTTAAACTTAAAGCTGAGGGGGTTCACCTCTATTGCCCTCTTTTTTTCCCTATTTTTTTTTCTTTTTGTGTTTTCTGACAGGCTTAACATCACTGCACTTGTCAATGATTCTGTTATTGTTGGTCATTAGTGTGCAATTCAGGGATGCTGCAAAAATAACTGTGATCGGTCTAATGCTGGAATTTGCCTTTTCTTTAAAACAGCAAGATCTTGGAATTAGAGTACATAAATTTCAAAGAATGCAGGGGCACTGCTCTAAAATAGGCATGCAGGAGGACTGTTCCTTTCAAAGAAGCTTTTTGGTGTAATTTCTTAATTTCTGATGTGTTTCTTGCTTCAGTATTTCCAAGAACTTGTGATCACTGTTTTCTGAAGTGATGACACATCTACTGGACTTTTGATAGGAAGATGTATTTTACTTTCAGACTGACTACAAATCCTAACTGTTTAACAGTATTTTATAGACTTTCCCTCATATATTATGACATTTAAAGAATGCATGAACTGTTAAATAATGAAATGTATAATTATTTCCTCATCAGTGACAATAAGGAAATACACGACACTACACTTTCATACTCTCTTAAATTATACTTATTTGGTAGAATTTCTAGTTGATCTGAAAAAAATAAAGAAGGAAAGAAATGAACAATGATTTATTTAAACTTCTACAGGATTTTAATTATGCCAACTTAAAAGTACAAAAATTCAAATTATTTTTATAGAAAGTATTAAATAAAAAAATCAATAATTTTAAATGATAAATTAGTAATAACTTTAGAAAATGAGAAAGCAGAGTTGTATGCAATAACTTCAAAGGTCTTCCACAGACTAACAAGTAGATATTGTATTTTAGCCAGATCAAACCAACTATAATATCAAAATCCAAGGAAACAATGGAAATGTAACAGATACAGAGAATAGCTCAATGATATTCATAATACGTTAAGAAAACATTTGCAAAGTGGGTAACAAATAATTAGAAGAAATGTACAGACTTTTTAAAATAAGAAAATGACAAGCTTGCAAAAGAGAATATCAGGAATTTTATAAAATCTGTAACTAATGTAAAAACAAGTGAAAAAATAGAAAAAACTAAAATATTGTAAAGTCTCATGTACAGATGAAAGACTTACTGAGATTTATAAAATGCATACATAATTATTTATTAAAATATTAAATTATTTATTAAAACAAGCAATAATTAACAATTAAACGAGAATGTCAGTTTCATTTCTAGAAATATATGTAAACAGTTCATTTATAAAGACACATCAAGTACACAACCTTATTTGTGTTTTAAAGGCCATCTTAATTATTATTTATTTAATTTAACATTTGTTGACCGGGAAAGTCTGACTAGGTTCCACAGATCCTGTTTTCAGCGGAGGCCCAGGGAGAAATGCTCCAGAAGCATGTCTTTAGAATGTGGGGGGAAACCGGAGTACCCGGAGGAAACCCACGCGAACGCAGGGAGAACATGCAAACTCCGCACAGAAGGCACCCCAGCCGAGAATCAAACCAGAGCACCTCTTGCTGTGAGGCAACAGCATTAACCACTGCATCACTGCGTTGCCCTATTAAATGTAGTTTATCAAATATTTATTTTAATCTTATCTACTAGATTAAAACTATTGGTGCCAACTTTAGTAGTCAACGGTCAAATTGCTTTTATTATTGGAAGACAAATGGAAAATAATAATTAATGAATAATAACTTTAAATAATTACATTAACATTAATATTAGGCATTCTCAAAATTGGCAATACTTATTTAATGCTAAACCTGTATTTATTTTTCCAGATTTTTATATAAAATTATAATAGTAGTATACATCAGTTTGTTATGGTACATTTAAATAGGAGTATATGTTTCTTTATCAATAATAAAAAGAAAAGGAACTAAAGAGGGATATCTCCTTTCACCTGCACTGTTTTATTTTACTGAAGAATCATTAGCAACTCCATCAGGCAAAATAATGATACTGCAGTGTTCAAAGCAGTGAGCGAATGCAACTCAAAAAATGTTAATCTTTGAAAATGACAGACTAATAACATTATCCAGTGTTAACTCATCCACATACATTATCATTTATGAATCTCTGCATTATTAAGACTAAAATAATGTGACAACAACTTTTAAATGTACCTACTTATCTTATGTATCTGGACATCTTACTGTCCATGTGATCGCTTGTCTAGTATTGTTCATATGTTCCTACTTAATGAGATTAAAACAAGTACATACAAATAAATTAGGTAGTTCAGTTAGTAGTAAACATAGATAAATATAATTCAGATTCTAAAATAATAAAATAAATGGGAATTATGTTATCCAAAATATTAGGTAATATCCAAGTTAGCTACAAAAATAGTATTAAAGATTTAAAAGATATATCCAAGAAAAAAGGCCCTGAATCCATAATGCAGTAATTTGCAATTCAAAGAAATGGTAGGTGCGATGATGTAAGACCTCATTATTAACTAATTTGCATTTCTCTGAATTGCAGTTACTAACACAATGTACAGATCATTGCTGATATGCACATCGTGATAATAAATCGCTGCTTGTATAGGCATTGTCATCCCCCTTAGTCACTCTCCCACATGCACAGGTGCACATTTTAACACATACACACACATGTGCACACACACACACACACACACACACACACACACACACACACACACACACACACACACACACACACACACACACACACACCCCAAATTCCCCCTACTTGTCTCCCTGACCTCTCTGCCCTCCTGTGGTTCCCCCATCCACTAATCACCATAATAGTTTAGTGCCGTTATGGTAAATTTTCAGAATCCCTGTTGTTTATTGTTTTAGCCCCCTCCCAATCCTTGTACTGATGTCTGTGCTATTATGGCAATTTAATCTTCATTTATCCCAGATGTTTATTGATTTTATGCATTTGATCCCTGTACCAATGCTGGTGACATTATAGCACTTTAATAATATGCATCCGTGGTGTCTAGTGATACCCCTCTCTCCTCTACTGATGCCAATGCAGTTATGGTACTTTAATAATATGTATCCCTGGTGGCTAATTTTCCCCTATATTGGATGTTCAAATTTCAGAGGCAGTATGGCTCACAGATGCCATCTGTAGTGATAACTCCTGTGTAGCTTGAGTGGGCCTCACACTGACAGGATGACCAGTACAAAATGTAGCCTGCCTTTCCATTGTCAGTGAGAGGGTGGCCTAATGGTTAAGGTGTTTGCCTTACAAATACAAGGTGCAGGGTTTGAGTCTCACAAGGGATAATTGGCTAGGCTTAAAATGGCTCACAAGGGCAGTTAGCTTAGTACTAATCTATGAACCTAAAATATCCTTCTATGAATCTCATATGGTGAGGGTGTTGATGTGATCATGCATTTAAATGCTAACACGGCCACCAGGTTATCAAATAATGCCACCTTCATCAGGTCAGCAGCAACAGGCATGTGCTGATTTGTGCTGTACCCTCTACCAATGGGAATGGCAAAAACATACAAAAATCATACTTGTGACAATGATGGATCATATGCATCCCTCTGCACCCTGTGGAACACAAACTGCTACTAGTCACTTATGTGAATAGTGTGTGATGGCATACATATATACCTTGTGGTGCAGGTTGTCACATTTATAGCCATGATGCACCTAGAAAACAGATATGCATATGTGTTCTGGTGAATACTCCTTCATACTTGTGGGTCAGTGTACAAATGGAAAAATCTACATGTTATTGTAGCAGATTACCAATTGTCCTGTCCTCTTTCAGTATGTCCATATTACAGCACATATTTTTCTTTTCTGAATTCCTGTTCTAGACTTGCTCATATTAATGTGTTCCTTAGCAATATGGTTTCAATGCATTTGCTTGGGCAGAAATAGTCATTGGAAAGTGCTAGTTATAATATTAAGGTAACTTATTGTGATTGTCTTGGAATCGCTGCCATAATGCACTGCTCATTTCTGAGCTATAAGGCCATGTGCATACTATGCTTCCACATAAACACTGTGAAGCCCATAGTGCCACCTGTCTGTCCTAGTAATACTTTTCCATAGCACTCACTGTCTGTCTGATGATGCATATCATGTGACATCCATAATGTATAGTGACACACAGGGCTACCATTTTCCTCCTCCATCTGGCCCATTGAGAGATATGGTCCCTTCAATAAATGAGTTCAGCAGGGCTCCTACTTGGCACAACTAAAAGACAGAAATCTTCTTGTATATGCTGCACAGTGAATATGAGGACCACTTGCTGGACCATTATAATGGCCTCTTATACATAACTGATGACAGCCACAGATTGTCAGGTGGTGAGGGATGCCACTAGCATTCTCCACTATGATGAACTGTGCAAGAATCAGTACAGTGATCTGCAGAGGCACCACCCGAACTTGTTACACCAGTATGAGACAGATGAGAGGCCGCTAGCATTCCATATTAAGCACTCATATGTGTTTTTGTAATGCATTTTTTAAGTATTGCCTATTGCTTTCCTTGTATTCTGTTAACAGGGGCACATTGTAATGACATTTGTTTGTTGTATTTTGCAGCTGTTGAGGAGATCCAATTCAACAGACTTAAAGATATCCGATAGGCTGCCTAGCTGGAGGAGTATGTACAGTATGTAGATATCAGCATACCTCTTAGAGCAAGAAATCTGGTCAAAGCCACAAATAATGGGGGACAAAGGCCCAAAAATAGAGCCACCTTTTAAATATTGCTCTTACAAATTTAGAAAGTTGACAGAATAACAGGTTTTACATTAGCATGAATTTTCTGAAGAATATAGTCTGAAACTCAAATTTCTGCCATTATTTTCTGACTTCAGTCCTCAATGATTTGCCACTGATTTTTCCAGAAAAACATAATTTTATGAGAAAAAGACCAAAAACATGAAGCAAAAATCTGGACATTCTGCAAGAATATGAACAGTTGAGAGGTATGGCTATCAGTCCTTCAAAACTGGTATCACAATCATCATATACATGTTGTTTATGTGCTGTATGTTTTCTGGTTTTGGCTCTTCTTTCTGTAGGTTTATCTGTGATTAAGGATGTACAGTGGCAGTGGCCATGCAGACTCTTCTAGCCATCGAGTTTTCTGTATATTGCTAGGTTTACTTCTCAAAAAGAGAAGATGATCTGGAGGGCTTCCTGGCAGCCTAAATGGCTATGATCTGTGAAGCTTCATCTGAGAGTGGCCCAGAGATGCTGGGTCAACTTTGGTTAGGCACACTGACTGGTCATATTTAAGGTGTGCTGGCAGCTGAACTAATACATTGGGACCCTGAAGAAATTCTTTGTGCTGCTGATACAGACAATCAGGCCACCAGAGGCTGTGCGTACCCATGAAGTCAACCATGGAGGTGACTCACATTTGTTTAAGCTATCCTTTAGACAAGTCAGGCAGGCCCTCTTTATTCATCCTTTCCCCCTGCACTGTGTTCAGTTTCCTTTTATATCACTCCCCATATACTAATTTGCAGTCCAGTATTCCTTATCACCAACTTCATCCCTTCCTGCATCCCCTCACCTTACCTCTCAGCTTATCAGCAGATCACACAATCATAGTACTTATAATATAGTTATGCTTCAACTTACCCTTGTGGGCAGCGTTGCCTGTGAATTTAGACATCTTGTAATTCTAGAACATAAAATCAGAGTGGAGACATGGGAAGTCTGCATTGTACAACATACCATTTGTGCAGTCTGTGTGTGACTCTGCACTAATTCAGCCTGTATTCACCTAAAGAGTATCAGGACTCTGTAGACCTGCTCCCCATTTTTTTTTATGGGTGGGCCGTTGCCAGATATTCTTTCTATATACAATTTTAAGCTGACATGAACTATGCCCCTCCTAAAATCAGTATAAAATTCATCTCTGTCCTCCCATTCATTGTTACTTTGGGCCAACTCACACACACACACACACACACACACACACACACACACACACACACACACACACACACATACACACACACACACACACACACACAAACACACACTCACACACACAGTTACTTTTGGCTAATTCAAATATATGTACCACACACACACACACACACACACACACACACACACACACACACACACACACACACACACACACACACACAGAATATTAATACTTACATACACACAAACTATTAATATACACACAAATACAGAATATAAATTCACACACACACACACACACACACACACACACACACACACACACACACACACACACACACACATATAAACACACACCCATACACAAACACACACACACACACACACACACAGTTACTTTGGGCCAACTCAAATATATATACCACACACACACATACAGAATATTAATACTGACATACACACAAACTATGAATATATACACAAACACAGAATATAAATTTTCACACACACATGCATGCACACGCATGCACACGCACGCACTCACGCACTCACGCACACGCGCACACACACACACACACACACACACACACACACACACACACACACACACACACACACACATAATCACAAACTATTAGGACTAGTACTGAGGTACATACATGCACAGAATATTAATACTGATACACACATTTTTATCTTTTGCATATTTTAGCAAATACAGAACATATACTGAGCAGTTGTTAACTACTAAAATATCACTTTGCTTGTTTTTCCTTTAAAACCTAGTGTATTAATCTGAAGTGTACACCTTACTTGGTACTGTTTATCAGATAAATAAAAAACATACAGGCTTATTTAAATTTTAAGTTGATGTCCTCCTATTTCTTACTGTTATTATTGATGATGGGACAATGCCTGTGATGTGGCTGTTTGCAGATACACACAGATCTTTGTTGCAGCCTTGCCAGGTTGCACTCTTTCTCTGGCCATTCTTTTAGAAAAAGAGAAAAAAAAATACCTCTTGCATTCCATACATTTTTTAAACTAAATCTACACTGGACAAAACATAATTAAGCATCTACTATTATCCACTTTTTGTCCATCGGAGACCATCAATGTGCAACTAACGGTGGGCAAAACTGCTTTTCAATTTGTAGCCTGCTACAGATCACCCACCTTGTCTCAGAAACCCCACTCGGCATTCCTGAGACCATTAGAGAATATGAAGGTCTCACCAAACACCATGACATTGGGGGATTTCAACTACTCAAACATTGACTGGGAAAACTACTCAAGTCCCAACTCTTTTGCCCAATGGTTCCTGGAGTTTATAAACTCAAACGCCATGGAACAACTGGTCACCACTCCCACAACAGGGGACAACATATTGGACCTGGTCATCACCAATATGGGGGATCATTGTTCCACACCAGAAGTAAACCCCTCATTGGTAAGATCAGACCACAAACTAATCATAATGGACATCCACATCCTGACCCCACCCTCAGCCAAGGAAACCACTGTGAAAATTCTCTCAAAAGCAAACTTCACACTTCTCAAAACTGAGGTGGAAAGTTTCAAAGACCCAGGCAAATGGAAAATGCTATCCAAACTACAAAATCCTTTATAAATGCACTCTATGAGCACCTACAGGAATGCATGGATCGTGCCATCCCAAGTAAAACCAAGACTCACTCCTCCAAAAACAGGAGACCAGTCTGGTGGACCCCGACCATAAAAAAGCTATACAACAGAAGGAGGAAACTATTACATGATATGGCAAAATCCCAAAAAGGGAAGGCATCCCTGATCAGTATTAGCAAGAAACTTCACTCCATCATAAAATCATCAAAGGCTAGCTTCGAAAGAAAAATCACAAAAGACTCTAAAGATAATCACAAGGCGTTCTTTAGCTATGACAAGAATCTGGGTGGCAACACTCAGATCTGCTCTGAGCTGGTGCAAAATGGCACAAAATACACTGAACCCACTGACATTACCAACATCCGGCGGACAGATTCAGTGCAACCCCCCCCCCTTCCCCGCAAAAGGGCCTGTGTCTATCCCATAAGAATGCAATCCCCCAGACATCACAGACACACAGGTGAAAGCAGCCCTTTCCAAAGTAAAAAACACAGCATCAATGGGACCGGATGGTATCCCGGACTGTGTCTTACACGAGCTCCAAAAAGAACTAAACCCTCACATAAACTCATTGTTCCAACTCAGCCTTACCGCAGGTTATGCACCCAAAGAATGGCGTACAGCAACAGTAATCCCACTCCACAAAGGTGGCACCACAACGGATCCCGGGAACTATTGCCCTATAAGCTTGACTAGCCTGGTCTGCAAGGCTATGGAGCGCATCATCATGGATCTCATAAACAAAGACACTGGGAACCTCCAAACACTGGACCCTACCCAATTCGGCTTTGTTAAAGGCAGATCTTGCCTCCTAAACCTAGTTGACTTTTTTGAAATAGCTACCAAAGCCATAGATGAGGGAAAGGTAGTCCACACAGCCTACC
Source organism: Protopterus annectens (assembly GCF_019279795.1). NCBI lineage: Eukaryota > Metazoa > Chordata > Ceratodontiformes > Protopteridae > Protopterus > Protopterus annectens. The sequence goes on along the minus strand of NC_056729.1, from coordinate 702,915,270 downwards.
TGGACCTCGCAAAGGCCTTTGACACAATAACACAAACTCTGGCAGCATAAATAAGCTTACCAGCTTAAATATCAACTCATAGGTCACAAGATGGGTTGCAAACTGGCTCAGGGATAGAACTCACATGGTCAGAGTTGCGGATGCCATGTCCGACTCTAAACCAGTTACAAGTGGCGTCCCACAGGGCTCAGTCCTGAGACCCCTCTTGTTCGGTATATACATCTCTGAGGCACAGGCAAGCAAGGGACGACTGTGGCAGACCACGTTCGCAGATGATTGCAAGCTGGGAGCCATAATCGACTCTCCGGCTGACACAAGCATCCTCCAGAAGGGTCTTATAGAGACGGATACCTGGTGTCAGAACCATGGCCTCAAGCTAAATGCCAAAAAGAGCATAGTCATCCCCTTTGGGAAAAACAAAGTGCCTACAAACTACCACATAGGAGGTAATCCACTAAGTACGGAAGAAGTAATTAGGGATCTGGGGACCCAAGTAGATAGTAACCTCTCCTTTGACAATCACATTGCCAAAGAGGTTAGAAAAACCTTCTATATAGCTCACCTAATCACAAAAGGGTTCACATCTAGATCAAGAGAGGTCATTGTGCCCCTCTACTCATTGCTCATCAGGCCCTTAATTGAGTACAGTGCTTCATTTGGGATATATCTTACTCGACACCTGCAACAGCTGGAGAGACCTCAAAAGTACCTCACAAAAAGGATCGTGGGCCTCAAACAGATGTCCTATGTAGCTCGACTAAGAAACTCCAGCTCTACTCAGTTGCTTACCACCTACTCAGAGGCAATCTCTGCCTGATGTACAAGGCCATGTCTAACCAGGAATTGATGGACATGCTCCACCTCAAGAAAGCCAAATACATTAGAGCTACAAGCTTCATGAATTTAAACCTCAGCACAACAATAAATAGGACAGGCTGGAGGAGTAGATTCATATCCCAGAGGCTTCCCTTGCTCTGGAATAGAATCATGGTTCATGTTAGGCAGAGCCCCTCGCTGACCCTCTTCAAGAGAAATCTTGATGAGTCGATGGGAAATCGTAAATTTACTCCTGGGATCACTTCTATGGCTCTGTTGGCAGAGGCTCATGAATCTAGTCTAAAACAGTGGTGAAAGCCAACACATTCTGGCTAGGCTTATAAATTCCCTAGGGCAGATAGCCTAGTACCTACCTATGAGCCTATGAGCCCATGTCAGTCTCTGTTTGGTTCTACAAACAAGCCAGTGAAGCAGCAGAAATCAGAGTGATCTGCAATCAAAGCAGTTCAGCAGAGCAGATGTCATATTTATGGCATAAATCAGAGAATTCCACCTAATGCAGAGTAGTGGAGACATACAACCCCTACTCTTTATGCTTTGGTGTCCACAACACCTTTGCTATCTCTGTCTGCATTTTATGTTTGCCTGCCCTTGTTACCTTTCCTATTTTATCCTCCCTTCTTGCTCATGCTCCTTACTAACATCTCTGTCTACCTTCTGCTTCAAAAATGTTAAGTGGGCACCTGTACAAAAACAAATGGCCTTCCCCCAACCTATCATTCCATCAGGTTTCCCTTGTGTGTGCATTCCTCTGCTTATTCTTTCTCATTTTCTGGCTTTCTTATCTCCATTTTCCTCACCATTTATATAACAACCTTTCTTGGCACTTTATTGTGGTGGCCCTCAATGGCCTGTTTCCATTGACTATGTTGCAGCTATGAGGTGCTTTGTTGCATGTGTGAATGAGCTTAACCTCAGGAATACCACCTTAATGCTCCAGTCAAGGAGAACACATGACATCTAGGAATTCAGATAATTCACTATCGCGTAGTGGTGAGAGCTGACAGAAACTTTATTATGTTGCCTTATTACCAGAATATCACTGCTAATTTGGCCCTCATGCATCTCTAAGTTGTATTAGCCAGTGTTGAGCTAAAACATCTTTGATATTCAGCATTCGGCCATGGCATTGTGGATCTTTCAGAATATCTCCTTTCCTTTTGAGTGTATTTGTAAGAGGAAAAAAAATTAAAACCAAAACAATAAGAATTATATTGAAAAACCAAGAGTAGCAAAAGCGACAATGTAAAACACTCAAAAATCAGCTGGAACTGATCTGTAATGGCAACAGTACTGTTCAAATATAGCCAATGCTCAGACGAGTGAAAAAAACGTGTATTCAATAATACATTAACAATATGTTTAGCACTTTCATCCACTAAACAGTGGACTTCATCAGAACACGGAATGCACTAAGTCAATTAGCATTTAAAACTTTCTTGGTGCCAATGTAGCACTCCATCAATTCAATCAAAGTGACAAGTGCTCATAATTCATTCATTCATTCAATGTTTCCTGTAACTATAACAGAATTTCATAACTATCTAATTTGAAAAACCATAAGTTTAAAAAACTAAATCACTTTTATATATAAAGATTACATATAAGTAAATGTTATGATTAAAATATTTAAAATATATAAAATATAAAATATACAGTTAAAAATAGAGAAACGAACTACAATTAAGAGAGAAGCTGGATTTATAAGAATAAAAAATGAAATGAAATGAAATTAATTTAATTTACTATAGTAAGTGAAAGCTTTCCCATATAAAATGCAATCCCCCATAACACTACATTTCATTGTTTATATAAAGACTTATGAAACTAATAAAACCATATAAAACTCATATATAATAATTGCAAACCCTACTAAACAAAACCTTGTAAGTAAGCACAAGCATATCTAGACCAAATGTTATCCTACAAAACATGTCACACATGTTGTGGGGGATTGCATTTTATATGGGAAAGCTTTCGCTTTCACATTTTATATAGGAAAGCTTTCACTTAATATATTAAATTAAATTAATTTAATTTCATTTTTTATTCTTATAAATTCAGCTTCTCTCTTAATTGTAGTTAGTTTCTCTCTTTTTAACAGTGACCCCCAGGGTGAATTTCCTGTCTCCCATCCAACCATCAAGATTTTTCTTGAAGAGTGGTAATGAGGAGCTTTGTTTGATATAGATAGGTAGTTTCTTCCAGAGTATGGGAAGTCTCTGAGACAGGAATCTATCCCTCCAGCATGTTCTGTTTATTGTGGTGACAAGGTTTAGGTCCCTAGAGCATGTAGTTCGAAGGGATTGGGATTTCTTTACGTGGAGCATGTCCAACAGCTCTGGGTTTGACATAGCTTTGTATGTTAGGCAGAGATCACCTCTGAGTAGGTGATATGCAAGAGACTAAAGCTGGAGTTTTTTGAGACGATCTGCGTAAGGCATCTGTTTGAGGCCAGTAATCCTCTTTGTGAGGTATTTCTGTAGCCTTTCCAGTTGTTGTAGATCTCTTGTGAGGTACATACCAAAAGGGGCATTGTAATCTATAATGGGTCTAATGAGTGATGAGTAGAGGGGAACAATGACCTCTTTTTTCCTAGATGAGAAACCTATTGTGATGAGTTGTACCACATAGAAGGATTTCCTGACTACTGTGCCGATGTGATTATCAAAGGAGAGACTACTCTCCACCTGAGTCCCAAGGTCTCTTATTACACTTTCGGTATTAAGTAGACTACCACCTATGTGGTAGTTCGTGGGTACAGAGTTTTTACCAAAGGGGATGACAATGCACTTTTTGGCATTGAGCTTGAGGCCATGGCTTTGACACCAGGCATCTGTCTCAGTGAGGCCCTTTTGTAAGATGTCCACGTCGTTAAGAGATTTGATTATGGCTCCTAGTTTGCAGTCATCTGCAAACTTTGTTAGCCAAAGACCTTCTGTGTTAGCCTGTACTTCAGAAAAGTAGATAGCAAACAGGAGAGGACCTAGGACTGGACCCTGTTGTACTCCAGTTGTCACTGGTCTGAAGTTGGATTTAGAGTCTGCTACTTTCACAGTGTGGGCTCGGTCAGTGAGCCAGCTGGAAACCCATCTTGTGACATAGGGATTTATACCTAGTTTAGTGAGTTTGTCTATAATTCCTGAGTGGGGGATGGTGTTGAAAGCCTTGGCGAGATCTAGATAGGCTGTGTTAACCACCATACACTTGTCTACGGCTTTGGTGACTGCTTCAAAGAAGTCTATCAGGTTTAGGAGACATGTTCTGCCTTTTACAAACCTGAATTAGCTGAGAATACAATGGACCTAATACTATATAATATATAGAATTCTGTGGTGGATAGTGTTATTCATAGGTACAGACTAGAAGTATAAAGATATGCACAGGCTTTGCAGGATAGGAACTAATTTATTCTACTTCTTCATTTTTTTTTTTCAAATTAAATTGAAACCTAACGTCTTAAACCAGGAATTCATTAAGCTTTCAAAACAGGGAACATGAAAGCTGAACCTTCTCCCATAAAATGTAAGTATGAAATTCTATCCTGCTAATATTGAAAGTGGATATATATTTTTGTCAGGTTAATGGTGTCCCTCTCCAATCTGCCCTGTTTGGGGCTTGTCCCATAAATCCCTTAATTGTATTATAAAAACTGCCTTGAAGGTTGCTGCACCTTGGAGAAATGGGCAAACAGAGATGTTTAACAATTTCAGTTTTCACATAGTATGCTTTTCCATTTTAGGTTTTGAAATATCATACTGCTCCAAAATATGAATATTTATCTATAAGCGCTTAAACTGCATATTTCCACGCATATAAATTCTTCAGTCAGTTGCATTTCATTATAGACTACTTAACTCATGTCCAATTTATTTCATTTTTTTTTCTGTCACTTAGAAAACTGTTAGGAATTGTGTGCATGACTTCCTTAAATTTTACTGAGGAGTTGCTCCAGGTTGGCTAATATGTGAACAAGCCTTGCAGGCACATAATGAGCAGCAGAGTTATAAATGCAGTGCAGTGGTTGAGTGGTAATATATATAATCAGTGGTGAGTAACAGAGTTAAGTTAAAAGACAGGAATTATAACAAAAGACGCATATGTAAATCAATTTAAGTTCTGAAGTTCTGTAGCCAGCCTACAATGCATCATCCCTTTCTCATACTCTATTTTGTAAATAATTAGTAGGAGCAGTAAAAAAGAACATTGCCCATTTTGAATGTAAAACTCAGGAAAGCCCAAGTAACAGTAGACATTAATACGATAAACACTTATATAATGCATGAAGCATACATTTCACCTATGCAATGCAAAAAAACGGCAACCTCCTCCGAAAACCAACACCATACAAAGAGAGGAACACCAAAGGAGAAGCGGTCCAAAAGTCCAAGGCTTTTATTCACAAAAAATATAAAAAATGAATGAACGCTGTTATAAAATCATGCGTTTTCGTCCTCCACGGACTTCATCAGATAATACTCATTAAAAACAACTGTCAGTTTAATTACATTGACGTCAGTACCCTAACCAATCATAAAATCCATTTAATTAAATCTTTGACTTTCAAATCTCTATTGTTCATGTAATAATTTTGTTTAAAAATACCATTCATAAAACTTTTTAATAAAAATACTATAATATCTTAAAATAATTTATGTTATCAAAAGTTTATGTCAGGGTGTTTAATACATTGAAGGTGCCTTTTGTAAATGTATATTATTATGTACATGTATGTTGCCACCTAGTGGTTTATTTAGGTAAATTTTATTCCATACTTGCTTTTAGTTTTAATAGTGGCTGGATCGAAATGTATTCATTCAATCCTGGATCTTTGTTTGCCTCAAGCACTAATTGCCACCATAACTCCCTATAACCTATACATTCCTCCCATGGGCCACCCCTCAATTCCTTTTTAATTTGTTCTAAAACAAAAAATCTGTACTTGTATTCATCACATACCATGGTGTGCCTATATAATGCATTTGTATCTTTGCATTTTTTATGTCGTACATGTGTTCATATATACGTCTTCTCATAGTTCTTTCTGTTTTTCCGACATAAAATGATGTGCAGGTGGTGCACGTAACCAGGTACACTAATCCCCTGGACTCACAATTAAAGTACCCCTTGCTATTTAACCAGAGTTGTCTACTTGCTATGAATATTCTTTCTTTATTTATAACATATTCACATTGCTTGCAGGAGCCGCATTTATATGTACCTGTCCTACTTGAATTTGCTCTGTCACCTGTCCTGCCTTTTCTGTTCTTCCCATTCTCCAAAATATGTTTGATACATTCTGAATTCCTAAACACCACTCTGGGAGTTATATCAGAAAGTCCTTTTAAATCTGTTAATGTGTTAAATTTCTCCCATTCCTTTTGAAATGCTTCTTTCACTTTTATGTTTAAGGCATTATATTCCAAAACTAAAGCTTGTTGGTATTTGGGAGTGTCTTGTTTTGTATTATTTTGTTCTATTTCTTTTTCCCCTTTTATCGGTCTAAATCTTCCTTCCCTTCCTGCCAAGACCTCATCTTTTATTTTATTAATAAAATCTTTGGGGTAACCCCTTTCCAAAAACATGTTTACTAACATATCACATTCGGTTAGGAAGTCTACATCCAAGCTTGACATCCTTGAACCCCTAACCAATTGCCCCTTCACCAAATTCTTCTTACAATAAATAGGGTGCCCACTGTCATAATGCAGGAACGAATTAACATAGGACTTCTTCCTATGTACTCTAGTTTCAAAAGAATTTTCTTTTTTCATTATCTCCACGTCCAGATATGTAATTTTCTCATAAGATGAGGTGTGAGTAAATTTAAGGAAATCAGTGGTTTGCCCTATGTATTTGATGAATTCCTCAAGCTTGTCATTGCATCCCTTCCAAAATATTATAATGTCGTCTAAAAACCTCTTATACAATATGCAGTAATTAATATATTCAGATTTAAAAATGAATCTTTCCTCCCAGTTTGCAAGGACTAGGTTAGCAAATGTGGGGGCACAAACAGCACCCATCGCGACCCCTTGAATCTGTTGAAAGTATTCACCGTTATGTATCAAGAAATTGTTTCTTAATATTATATCCATTAAGCTTGTGCATGCTATTTTATCCACATGCAAAGCTTTCCGTCCCCAAACACTTCCTCCTCAAACATCATGATTCCTTCATTATAGGGAATGGAACCAAAGAGGTCCACCACATCAATCGTTACAAAGATTATCTCCCTATCAAAAACATCCGGGACTAAACTTCTTAAGAGATCCCATGAATCCTTGAGTATATTTTCTTTGTTTGTCCAGATATGTTTGGCTTTCACATCTACAAACCTGGCCAATGGTGTTGTTTTTGAGCCACTTGCTGATACAATGGGTCTGAGGGGTGGATTTTCCTCGTCCTTATGTATTTTCGGTATACCGAAAATAATAGGGATCCTAGGTTTCTCTTTTTTCAGGAATGAAAGTGTTTTGAAATCTATGACATTTTCTATAATCATGCCATCCAACTTAATGTCTATGTTCCTGTAAGCCATATTAATTTCATTTCTTGAAACCACTTTATATTTGGATTCATTCCTTAATATATCATTCATCTTGCCTTCATATTCCATGGCATCCATAATTACAACCCCACCTCCCTTATCAGGTTTCATTACCCTAACACCTTCATCCTGCCTTAATTCTTCCAATTTATTCTTTTCACTAACTTCCAGGTTGTTTCTGAAACCTGTTCTATGTTCAGCTCTCTTAATAGCTGCCTCCATCACTTTTTCAAAGTTTTTTAACTGTGCATGGATGGGTGGGTTGTACATGGATCTATTTCTTAGCAATCTCTGTTCATGAGTGATTTGGTTTCTATCCACATTTGCGGCTATGTCCTCATTGGAAAATAAAATCTCGAGGTTCATTTTCCTTAAGAAGATTTTTAAATCCAATAAGGTTTGTGTTCTATTACCTTTTACTTTGGGTATAAACTTAAAACCTTTTTCTAGTAGGGTAAAATGCTCCTTACAAAGTACCAGGCTACTAAAATTGTAAATAGTGAACCCATTTAAAGTGCATTTGTTACCTATCTGGTTAATAACTTGGGTTGCTGTGGGTAGGGAACTTCATTAACTTCCCTTAATAATATTTCCCCTTTTCTCTTAACCCCCCCTCCTCTGAAAATTTCCATTTTCTCTGTCACCTGGTCCTATTTCCCTTTCATATCTTTCTAAGGGGGGAAAATCTGTATCATAATCATAACTAAATGTGTTCCTATCATCGTTCCTGTGAGTGAATTTTCTATCTTTGTTGTGACCCTTAAAATTATTGTTAAAATTGTTATAATTGTTAAAATTATGTTTCTTATTAATAAAATTATTGTTATTAGGTTTAGGGTAACTGACCTCACATTCGTATTCTTTGATATCCCTTCTTAATTTATCCATCTTTCTCTCAACCAGTTCTTTACATCTACCATCAATTTCATCTTTCAGTTTGTCATACTTTTGTTTCTCACCATGAACTTCAAACATTAAATCCTCCTTAATATGTGCATCAATTACATTAATTTGTTCAAATAAAATGTCCAAATTCCTAACATTCTCTTCAATAATACATTTGATAATTTCAAGACCACAATTATTGAACACTTCCAATAACTTTTTATGGAAAAGTGACCCTATTTGCACATTGTTAGGGTACTTCCATGTCCGTAACCCTTTCAGCACAATTTTACGCTGCAAGCACTCATTCAAATATCTGTTTTCAATAACAATTGCCTTGTATTTATACATAAGCTTTGAAGCGTCCTCTATTTTCTTTTTATAAGAATCAGTGTTGGTGGCATAACATGTGTTACCACCACAAGAATCAAAGTCAATTGTCTGTAACTTTTGTTAAACGTTCATCTCCTGATGACCGGAGATGTTTACAGTACCTTTGTTGTGTTGGCGCACTTCGCGTACAGCTCCCCAGTTGTCGTCGGTATCGTTATCACCCTCCAGGAGCAATTCCGGTGTATTCGCTGGGTCAAAAGTTTGACCATTCGGTCCCCTGTCCTGTAAATCCGCTCCTTCGGCGCCATAGCATAACCTCTTACGTTTCGGTTTCTGCTGTCTCTGACCCAGACCTTCGTTCTCACCCGTCACTTCCTGTGGGAGGGATCGCTGTACCAAAGTGTGACATAATGGCGTCAACAAGTCCACTAGGGCTGTAAGCTGCCCTACCAATTTTCTAGATTGACTAGATTCTTCATTAAAGGTTGGACCCTCCTTCTCCTTATCCATACCGCTGATAAACCAAACAATGCAAAAAAACGGCAACCTCCTCCGAAAACTAACACCATACAAAGAGAGGAACACCAAAGGAGAAGCGGTCCAAAAGTCCAAGGCTTTTATTCACAAAAAATATAAAAAATGAATGAACGCTGTTATAAAATCATGCGTTTTCATCCTCCATGGACTTCATCAGATAATACTCATTAAAAACAACTGTCAGTTTAAATACATTGACGTCAGTACCCTAACCAATCATAAAATCCATTTAATTAAATCTTTGACTTTCAAATCTCTATTGTTCATGTAATAATTTTGTTTAAAAATACCATTCATAAAACTTTTTAATAAAAATACTATAATATCTTAAAATAATTTATGTTATCAAAAGTTTATGTCAGGGTGTTTAATACATTGAAGGTGCCTTTTGTAAATGTATATTATTATGTACATGTATGTTGCCACCTAGTGGTTTATTTAGGTAAATTTTATTCCATACTTGCTTTTAGTTTTAATAGTGGCTGGATCGAAATGTATTCATTCAATCCTGGATCTTTGTTTGCCTCAAGCACTAATTGCCACCATAACTCCCTATAACCTATACATTCCTCCCATGGGCCACCCCTCAATTCCTTTTTGATTTGTTCTAAAACAAAGAATCTATACTTGTATTCATCACATACCATGGTGTGCCTATATAATGCATTTGTATCTTTGCATTTTTTTATGTCGTACATGTGTTCATATATACGTCTTCTCATAGTTCTTTCTGTTTTTCCGACATAAAATGATGTGCATTTAGTGCACGTAACCAGGTACACCAATCCCCTGGACTCACAATTAAAGTACCCCTTGCTGTTTAACCAGAGTTGTCTACTTGCTATGAATATTCTTTCTTTATTTATAACATATTCACATTGCTTGCAGGAGCCGCATTTATATGTACCTGTCCTACTTGAATTTGCTCTGTCACCTGTCCTGCCTTTTCTGTTCTTCCCATTATCCAAAATATGTTTGATACATTCTGAATTCCTAAACACCACTCTGGGAGTTATATCAGAAAGTCCTTTTAAATCTGTTAATGTGTTAAATTTCTCCCATTCCTTTGAAATGCTTCTTTCACTTTTATGTTTAAGGCATTATATTCCAAAACTAAAGCTTGTTGGTATTTGGGAGTGTCTTGTTTTGTATTATTTTGTTCTATTTCTTTTTCCCTTTTATCGGTCTAAATCTTCCTTCCCTTCCTGCCAAGACCTCATCTTTTATTTTATTAATAAAATCTTTGGGGTAACCCCTTTCCAAAAACATGTTTACTAACATATCACATTCGGTTAGGAAGTCTACATCCAAGCTTGACATCCTTGAACCCCTAACCAATTGCCCCTTCACCAAATTCTTCTTACAATAAATAGGGTGCCCACTGTCATAATGCAGGAACGAATTAACATAGGACTTCTTCCTATGTACTCTAGTTTCAAAAGAATTTTCTTTTTTCATTATCTCCACGTCCAGATATGTAATTTTCTCATAAGATGAGGTGTGAGTAAATTTAAGGAAATCAGTGGTTTGCCCTATGTATTTGATGAATTCCTCAAGCTTGTCATTGCTTCCCTTCCAAAATATTATAATGTCGTCTAAAAACCTCTTATACAATATGCAGTAATTAATATATTCAGATTTAAAAATGAATCTTTCCTCCCAGTTTGCAAGGACTAGGTTAGCAAATGTGGGGGCACAAACAGCACCCATCGCGACCCCTTGAATCTGTTGAAAGTATTCACCGTTATGTATCAAGAAATTGTTTCTTAATATTATATCCATTAAGCTTGTGCATGCTATTTTATCCACATGCGAAAGCTTTCCGTCCCCAAACACTTCCTCCTCAAACATCATGATTCCTTCATTATAGGGAATGGAACCAAAGAGGTCCACCACATCAATCGTTACAAAGATTATCTCCCTATCAAAAACATCCGGGACTAAACTTCTTAAGAGATCCCATGAATCCTTGAGTATATTTTCTTTGTTTGTCCAGATATGTTTGGCTTTCACATCTACAAACCTGGCCAATGGTGTTGTTTTTGAGCCACTTGCTGATACAATGGGTCTGAGGGGTGGATTTTCCTCGTCCTTATGTATTTTCGGTATACCGAAAATAATAGGGATCCTAGGTTTCTCTTTTTTCAGGAATGAAAGTGTTTTGAAATCTATGACATTTTCTATAATCATGCCATCCAACTTAATGTCTATGTTCCTGTAAGCCATATTAATTTCATTTCTTGAAACCACTTTATATTTGGATTCATTCCTTAATATATCATTCATCTTGCCTTCATATTCCATGGCATCCATAATTACAACCCCACCTCCCTTATCAGGTTTCATTACCCTAACACCTTCATCCTGCCTTAATTCTTCCAATTTATTCTTTTCACTAACTTCCAGGTTGTTTCTGAAACCTGTTCTATGTTCAGCTCTCTTAATAGCTGCCTCCATCACTTTTTCAAAGTTTTTTAACTGTGCATGGATGGGTGGGTTGTACGTGGATCTATTTCTTAGCAATCTCTGTTCATGAGTGATTTGGTTTCTATCCACATTTGCGGCTATGTCCTCATTGGAAAATAAAATCTCGAGGTTCATTTTCCTTAAGAAGATTTTTAAATCCAATAAGGTTTGTGTTCTATTACCTTTTACTTTGGGTATAAACTTAAAACCTTTTTCTAGTAGGGTAAAATGCTCCTTACAAAGTACCAGGCTACTAAAATTGTAAATAGTGAACCCATTTAAAGTGCATTTGTTACCTATCTGGTTAATAACTTGGGTTGCTGTGGGTAGGGGAACTTCATTAACTTCCCTTAATAATATTTCCCCTTTTCTCTTAACCCCCCCTCCTCTGAAAATTTCCATTTTCTCTGTCACCTGGTCCTATTTCCCTTTCATATCTTTCTAAGGGGGGAAAATCTGTATCATAATCATAACTAAATGTGTTCCTATCATCGTTCCTGTGTGTGAATTTTCTATCTTTGTTGTGACCCTTAAAATTATTGTTAAAATTGTTATAATTGTTAAAATTATGTTTCTTATTAATAAAATTATTGTTATTAGGTTTAGGGTAACTGACCTCACATTCGTATTCTTTGATATCCCTTCTTAATTTATCCATCTTTCTCTCAACCAGTTCTTTACATCTACCATCAATTTCATCTTTCAGTTTGTCATACTTTTGTTTCTCACCATGAACTTCAAACATTAAATCCTCCTTAATATGTGCATCAATTACATTAATTTGTTCAAATAAAATGTCCAAATTCCTAACATTCTCTTCAATAATACATTTGATAATTTCAAGACCACAATTATTGAACACTTCCAATAACTTTTTATGGAAAAGTGACCCTATTTGCACATTGTTAGGGTACTTCCATGTCCGTAACCCTTTCAGCACAATTTTACGCTGCAAGCACTCATTCAAATATCTGTTTTCAATAACAATTGCCTTGTATTTATACATAAGCTTTGAAGCGTCCTCTATTTTCTTTTTATAAGAATCAGTGTTGGTGGCATAACATGTGTTACCACCACAAGAATCAAAGTCAATTGTCTGTAACTTTTTAAGCCAAACGTTCATCTCCTGATGACCGGAGATGTTTACAGTACCTTTGTTGTGTTGGCGCACTTCGCGTACAGCTCCCCAGTTGTCGTCGGTATCGTTATCACCCTCCAGGAGCAATTCCGGTGTATTCGCTGGGTCAAAAGTTTGACCATTCGGTCCCCTGTCCTGTAAATCCGCTCCTTCGGCGCCATAGCATAACCTCTTACGTTTCGGTTTCTGCTGTCTCTGACCCAGACCTTCGTTCTCACCCGTCACTTCCTGTGGGAGGGATCGCTGTACCAAAGTGTGACATAATGGCGTCAACAAGTCCACTAGGGCTGTAAGCTGCCCTACCAATTTTCTAGATTGACTAGATTCTTCATTAAAGGTTGGACCCTCCTTCTCCTTATCCATACCGCTGATAAACCAAACAATGCAAAAAAACGGCAACCTCCTCCGAAAACTAACACCATACAAAGAGAGGAACACCAAAGGAGAAGCGGTCCAAAAGTCCAAGGCTTTTATTCACAAAAAATATAAAAAATGAATGAACGCTGTTATAAAATCATGCGTTTTCATCCTCCACGGACTTCATCAGATAATACTCATTAAAAACAACTGTCAGTTTAATTACATTGACGTCAGTACCCAAACCAATCATAAAATCCATTTAATTAAATCTTTGACTTTCAAATCTCTATTGTTCATGTAATAATTTTGTTTAAAAATACCATTCATAAAACTTTTTAATAAAAATACTATAATATCTTAAAATAATTTATGTTATCAAAAGTTTATGTCAGGGTGTTTAATACATTGAAGGTGCCTTTTGTAAATGTATATTATTATGTACATGTATGTTGCCACCTAGTGGTTTATTTAGGTAAATTTTATTCCATACTTGCTTTTAGTTTTAATAGTGGCTGGATCGAAATGTATTCATTCAATCCTGGATCTTTGTTTGCCTCAAGCACTAATTGCCACCATAACTCCCTATAACCTATACATTCCTCCCATGGGCCACCCTCAATTCCTTTTTAATTTGTTCTAAAACAAAAAATCTGTACTTGTATTCATCACATACCATGGTGTGCCTATATAATGCATTTGTATCTTTGCATTTTTTATGTCGTACATGTGTTCATATATACGTCTTCTCATAGTTCTTTCTGTTTTTCCGACATAAAATGATGTGCATTTAGTGCACGTAACCAGGTACACCAATCCCCTGGACTCACAATTAAAGTACCCCTTGCTGTTTAACCAGAGTTGTCTACTTGCTATGAATATTCTTTCTTTATTTATAACATATTCACATTGCTTGCAGGAGCCGCATTTATATGTACCTGTCCTACTTGAATTTGCTCTGTCACCTGTCCTGCCTTTTCTGTTCTTCCCATTATCCAAAATATGTTTGATACATTCTGAATTCCTAAACACCACTCTGGGAGTTATATCAGAAAGTCCTTTTAAATCTGTTAATGTGTTAAATTTCTCCCATTCCTTTTGAAATGCTTCTTTCACTTTTATGTTTAAGGCATTATATTCCAAAACTAAAGCTTGTTGGTATTTGGGAGTGTCTTGTTTTGTATTATTTTGTTCTATTTCTTTTTCCCCTTTTATCGGTCTAAATCTTCCTTCCCTTCCTGCCAAGACCTCATCTTTTATTTTATTAATAAAATCTTTGGGGTAACCCCTTTCCAAAAACATGTTTACTAACATATCACATTCGGTTAGGAAGTCTACATTCAAGCTTGACATCCTTGAACCCCTAACCAATTGCCCCTTCACCAAATTCTTCTTACAATAAATAGGGTGCCCACTGTCATAATGCAGGAACGAATTAACATAGGACTTCTTCCTATGTACTCTAGTTTCAAAAGAATTTTCTTTTTTCATTATCTCCACGTCCAGATATGTAATTTTCTCATAAGATGAGGTGTGAGTAAATTTAAGGAAATCAGTGGTTTGCCCTATGTATTTGATGAATTCCTCAAGCTTGTCATTGCTTCCCTTCCAAAATATTATAATGTCGTCTAAAAACCTCTTATACAATATGCAGTAATTAATATATTCAGATTTAAAAATGAATCTTTCCTCCCAGTTTGCAAGGACTAGGTTAGCAAATGTGGGGGCACAAAAACGCATGATTTTATAACAGCGTTCATTCATTTTTTATATTTTTTGTGAATAAAAGCCTTGGACTTTTGGACCGCTTCTCCTTTGGTGTTCCTCTCTTTGTATGGTGATACATTTCACCTATACTGTGTCTAGAAGACATACTAGCTGAAAGATACCCCATCAGAGCAAATTCACTAAATCTGTCAGATTGTCAGTGCGGTGACTCATGAGTTAATTATTTGTGCAACAAAGCATAAGGGGGTAAATGTAGCACATGCATGTCCAGGGGTGCTGTAAGGCATGAGCCCAAAGAATGCCTTATAGTCCTAGGACACGTGCATACCAACTGCTGTACTGCAATTATAAAATGGACATCTGTATTCTGCAGTATTAATCTTGCGTTTAGCAGAATACATATGGGAATTGAATGTATTGCAGTGTATTTCGATATAAACTACTTCTTTTGCCCATTTTAAATCATTGATTGCTGTGGCGTTATAATGTTTAACAGCATGAAATTTGGGCATTAACTTTTCACAGTAGTCATTTAAAACAGCTTTCTGTCTACCTGTTCCATGTTACTGTACAATTCTGTTTGTAAAATGTCATGTTACAGTCATTTTTATTATTTACATTTTGGATCTGTGTTGTGTAAATTCATTACAAGGCGGGGCATGTACATACCTGGACTACAAGGGTGGGAAAGCCTGATGACCCATGGGTCGAGACAACGTATGAGATGGGTCCCATGAAGTAGAGAGTGGGCAGTGTGTAGTGGTGTGCTTAGACCCGACCTGCAACCAGAGTAAGGATGAGTGCTGTAGAGGAGGTGCGGGTGGGGAAACTATGGGTATGTAATAATGGGTCTAGGCATGCAGGTGTTTGCTGGAGTGGGTCTATTCGGACCACCCCAGGGATGCAAGCAATAGTGTTCATTGGGCAGAGCCACCGCCCAATGGGCAGCCACTCCCACTACGAGTCCCACTGTGGCACAGTCTATTTTACATGACAAAGAACGGTATAACCAGATGTAGATGTAAATATGTAGAGGTATGTGTGTGTATATATACCCATAACTACATGAAGATATACCTCTCCCTCTCTGTGGTACAAATGTATACATACATAGACATATATATATATATATATATATATATATATATATATATATATATATATAAATACCCAAATATAGATATATACATCTGCAGACACCCATACATCCATATGTCGTTAGATATATATGTACAGCAATATATATATATATATATATATATATATATATACATATATATACATATATATATATATATATATATATATATATATATATAAATATATATAAATACAGATATGTATGTGTGTGTATATATATGTTATATATATATGTATAGATATATATATATATATATATATATATATATATATATATATATATATAGATAGATAGATATAGATATATGTGTGTGTGTAAATATACACATATATATAGCTAGGATATGATACAGCAGTTAAAAATTACATATGTTCACAGGCGATGCCAATGGGGGTGAGGGGCCGAATCAGCAAACTTGTAACACGTAGCATCAACCCCCCCCCCCCCAGTTAGACAGGTGAAACATACAAACACACAATAAAAGTAAACAAACCACTGCTTCCCAGACTACAAGCAGGATAATACCAGTGGGAGAGACCTGCCAAGTCTAATCTTGAAACAAAGACAAGAATGTGCCTTGCGGGACAACCCAAAAATGTTATGGTTATTCGGGCTTCCAGTCATTACACGGATAACCTATGACAGGGCACACATGTTCCCAGACTACAACGTTGGGGAAGCCTGATGACCCATGGGGCTAGACAACATACGTGATGGGTCCCGAGAAGTGGAGAGTGGGCAGTGTGTAGTGGTGTGTTTGTACCCGACCTGCACCCGGAGTAAGGAAGACTGCTGAAGAGGCTGTGCGGTTCGGGAACTATGGGTATGAAATTATGGGCCTAGCTGTGCAGATTCTGGCTGGAGCGGTCTTATGTGGACCTCTCCAGGGATGTAAGCAATAGTGTGCATTGGGCAGAGCCGACGCCTTACGAGCAGCCACGCCCGCTACAAGTCCCACTGCAGCAAAGTCTAGTTTACATGGCAAAGGACAGTATAATCAGATGTGTTGTTGAAAATCCACTAAATGCCACCAAAGAACACATGGTCGCAACACCCCACTGTAGGCATGTAAGCTGAACTAGTTGGCATCACAAGGTATTATTGCTGTCCAGACCTCTCAACTGTACCTGATCTTCAGGGACGTCTCTGATGTAGACTCCGATTGTAGGTCTGTCCCTCTTAATGACTCTTAAAACTAGTGACTGCTGAAGAAAAGGTGGTGAATTGCCCTTAATAAATAATGATAGTAATTCAGAGTTATACACGTTTTACATCAAAAAATCTATATTAATCCACATTCTCTTATTCTGCAAATGCTTCAGGTTAATAGTACAAATATTTAAAAAATGTCCCTGATTGTCCCTAATTATTTGAGGATTTGTCCCTGATTCTGCTGAGATTTTTCTCTGATCAGCTGAGAGCTATGTTGATGTCCTCACACCCACCCAGGGGTGTGATTGTCCAGATCTACCCCCAAATGCAGGGTATATACACAGCTATCGCTGTAGAAGAAATGGCCAGCTGTGGACCTTCCCATCAGCCGTCCTGCACATCCCTGGACATGTTCCCAATATCAGCCCCTATGTATGGCCCAAATAACACCACTTACCTATTGACCCCTGATGTATTTGTAGTAATGTCCACAGTCACAGGTAGGTGACACCCTCCACACAACTATATTGGTAGAATCTGGAACCCCCAACCCAGCTGTATTACCACAGCTGTCCCAGACTACACATGTAAATAACACATGAAGGGAAAACCCAAGCACACTTGGATCACCACCTGGCGAAGTCTGCCACCCCAAGCACTCCAGACCCCTACACCAACTAATGACACTGACACCTCCTGTCCTGCCTCACATACATATCCCAACACTCTGCAAACCTGCACTACCGCTCTCCCACCAATCAGTCGAATGGCCTACTAAACAGTTAAAATGCCCCCCCCCCAACTACCTGCCTACACCTCCACTATTCACATCTACTCTACAACACAGGTATGGCATAACTAAACCTAACCCAAATACCTGAGTGTAGCCTAACCAGAAATGCTAAACTGGAATTCCACTTAACCTTACACACTGACCTTTGGGAACAGTCATACCTGACATGTATACCTGACTTAATCATGTATAATACCGACATGTACATGAAGTAGTGTGGGGATATGTGGCAGCAAGTGGGAGTATGCCTGTGTGGGTGGTGGTAAGCAATGCCCACACTGGTTAAGCAATGTGGAGGCCAACCCAGTGTAAGACGCCATAACCAGAGGTCAGCAGGTGTGAGCCTAGACTAGAGCACACCAGCACATACCTGTCTACACATCCCTCACAGTGCCTTAGGCACGCTGTAGCCCACAGCCCTTGTTGTGGCCAGTAATAACATAATCAGCACTCCCAGGCCCCCCCCCCCCTTGCACACTATAGCCCAAGTGAGTTACCACGAAGGCATGGCAGATATACAATCAGTTGCTGTTATCACAAACATATCATCCGGCACAGCCAGTCAACAGTATAGAAATGTATGTAAGTATGTACATTAATACCAGCAAACATGTGCACAGTGTTCAGTCACAGTATTCCGAGCAGTCTATGAGTACCAATGAACAGTGCCTGTCCACGCATACTGTGGAAACAGTAGCCTCGTATAATACTGAAGAGAGGAATTGAAAACAGGCCACTGTGTGGGGGCATGTTTCATCCGTGGAAGCGAGAGATGAGACTGGTCTGGTGTGTGAGCAAACTGCTGCATCTGAAAATCCTGGCAGGATGCTACCAGTGGGAGAAACAGTGTAGACCAGCAAAGTGTACTCATGACACAACAACAGGTCGGTCCCTGCCGGGACGCACCAGATGTTATGGGTCACAATAATGTTTCCATCTGTATCGGAGGTGGATGAAGGGAAGGCTCGAACGTACATGGACTAAACTGATGAAGAACTTGCAGAAGGTTGCATCAAGACAGTAATATGGAGGAATACTGAGACATGCAGAGAGGGAAATGGAGGTGTGGTATGGCAGGGCTAGCAACTGCAGAATGGATGGTTGCTCTGTATGTGGAGCTCAGGGGCTGGGGAAAGGGAGCATGGGTATGACATTAAGGTAGAAATATGCAAATTACGCAGACCTGCAATAGTGTAGTGGGCAGAGCATCCACATACCCCGCACACATTCTTGGTTCAGGTCCCACTGCACCACATTCTATTTCCCATGTGAAATTGGTATAACAAAATTGTTTTGCTGTATAACCTACTAAATGGCATTTACACTTGAACAGGAGTATGCCATTACCAACAGCACATAGATCTGCACTTATGTAATCAGTGAGGAATGCAAGGCCCACACAGAAAAGTAGATGCAGACAGTGCAGATATATAACATACTATGCTGTCCAGGACAGGCCCGTCAATTCGTACAATTGTGGACAAAGGATTTGCCATCAAGATAGGTAACAATAAACAATAACAGATGTAGTTCAGCAGCCATCAGTTACACCACGTAGTCAAGGCCTAGGGGGACATTTATCACCTGAGATAATGTCTATGTATTTGTCACATGTATGGACCCTGACCAACAAATGTCGTGGGAGTCCACGATATGACTGGGATGATAGCAGGAATGCCAGCAGTATATTATGATAGGCCAATACCGAACAACCCCTAACCGTATCACAGCAGGACAAAGCCAGCCATATTTGTGGAGGACAGAGGCAGGAACACAGGGCCATACTCGTAATATTGCTGTTACACACCCTGCACATTGCTGGTGTTACAGGATGCGATGCAACATACCCTTATGCAGGAATAACACATCAGGAACAGAACTGGAAGTAGCCATGTACTGATAGCATGCAACAGACAGATTGCTGGGGATATATCTAGGACAAGCCCTGTGTGGTGCACAAGCAAAAGCAAATAGACAATCCATTGGCAATCATGTGGATAGGCCCACTGTTGAGAGCTATGCAGACAGGCTGCATTCCATCCTAAACTACTATGTACATGCAAACACTGCAAGACCAGCAATATACAAAGCACATAACAACACCATTCACTATGTCTGTAGGTCTGGAACAACCTAAGATTGTGTAGTTGTCCTGGGTCTGCAAGTCCCACTGTAATAGGTACTGCAACCTGCTATCTGTAACACTGCTTCCCGCATACAAGAAGGATGCCCTCCATGCTGGAAAGGTGAAGGGATAACACCCACATGAGTAAGCATTTTACCAAGGATATTGCCAATATCCTGGCAGATTGATTAAGTGCCAACTTCACCCCCTCTCACCCCCTAAATGGCCCATCTAAATACCGGAAGATTGCCAAATTCCAGTAATAATTGCCACACAGGTAAAAAATGCACTCTCCAAAGCTAAGAATACAGCATCCATGGGACCAGATGACATCCCGGGCTGTGTACTACATGAACTACAAAATGAATTGGTACCTCACCTAAGTGTCATGTTTAATCATATCCTCACCTCGGGCTTCGTGCCCACTGAGTGGTGCACAGCTACAGTTATCCCACTCCACAAGGGGGGATCCACCTTGGATCCTGGGTGCTACTGCCCCATCAGTCTGACGAGCCTGATCTGCAAGGCCATGGAAGGTATTATCATGGAATTTATTAACAAAGATATTGCCAACCTTCAAACACTGGACCCCACCCAGTTTGGGTTCGTGAAGGACCTATCTTGTCTCCTGAACCTGATTGACTTCTTTGAATCAGTCTCCAGAGCCATGAATGAGGATAAGGCAGTCCACACAGCCTGTCTGGACATCGTCAAGGCCTTTGACCCATCCCCCACTCTGGAATCATAGATAACCTTACTAAACTGGGCATTAATCCCTACGTCACTCGATGGGTTGCCAACTGGCTTACTGACAGAACCCACACTGTAAAAGTAGCTGACACCAAATCCAGCTCCAGACAAGTGACAAGTAGAGTACCTCAGGGTTCAGTCCTGGGACCACTCTTGTTTGGCATCTACTTCTCTGAAGTACAGGCCAACACTAAGGGACTCTGGCTAACAAAGTTTGCAGATGACTGCAAACTGGGAGCCATTATTGAATCCCCAAATGATGTGGATATCTACAAAAAGGCCTTAAAGAAACAGATGTTTGGTGCCAGAGCCATGGGCTCAAGCTCAATGCCAAGAAATGTATAGTTATCTCCTTTGGGAAAAAACATGTACCCGTGAATTAACACATAGGTGGCAGTGCACTAAACACTGAAAGTGTGATAAGAGACTTAGGGACACAGGTGGACAGTGGTCTCACCTTCAATAACCACATCACCACAACAGTCAGGAAATCCTTCTATGTGGCACACCTCATCACTAAGGGCTTTTCATCCAGAAAAAAGGAGGTCATTGTCCCACTGTACTCATCCCTCATTAGACCCATTATAGAATACAATGCCCCATTTGGTATGTACCTCTCAAGACATCTGCAACAACTGGAAAGGCTGCAGAAATACCTCACTAAAAGAATCACAGGCCTAAAGCAGATGCCCTATGCTGACCGCCTTAAAAAACTCCAGCTATACTCTGTCACATATCATCTACTCCGAGGCGATCTCTGCTTAACATCCAAGGCCATGTCAAAACCAGAGCTGTTGGACATGCTACACTTAAAGAAATCCCAATCCCTCAGAGCAAGATGCTCCAGGGATCTAAACCTTGTCATCACAATAAACAAAACATACTGGAGGGATAGGTTCCTGACTCAGAGACTCCCCAGACTCTGGAATAGACTGCCAATACATGTCAAGCAGAGCGCCTCCTTGGCCCTCTTCAAAAGGAACCTTGACGATTGGATTGGAGAAAGGAAATTCACCCCGGGGATCACGTCAGTCACCCTGCTAGACAGGGGGCCGGAAAGTAAATAGTGTGAGAATAAATAGCCAGGGAATTGTTATGGCTAGGCTTGTATAGACCCTAGGGCCGATAGCCTAGTACCAACCTATGAACCTATAATACCGGGTTGCCATGATGATGGTTAACAGAATCACTACACAGCAGGCTAAACACAGTCAGCAACTTTTGCACACTGACTGGTGCAGAACCCATCACCTGATCATGTGCATCACCTACAAAAGCCATGCTGAAATTCATTCAAACCAACTCATTCGCTATACTGGAGAGGGGGAGAGGGGGAGAGAGGAAACTAACAAAAAATAAAAAAGGAAATAGAAAACAAACATATACCATGGAACTTATACAGTGGGGAACACAGTACTACAGGCCACAACTGGGAAGGTGTCACACCCATCCAAACACTATAAGGTATGTAAAACACAGCTGTATGTAATTTAATGTAGTATGTGGTATAGATTAATAGGATGTATGATGTAGAATGTTTGATATGTGCCATCTGTAATTGTCCCTGTAATGATGTCCTGCTGAACAACTGATCTGGACAATACTGTCTGTCCCTGTAAGCAGTGGGACATAACTGTCAACTGTGCAGATCAGCAATGAATAACAAAAATGTCAGCCATAATATCTGTGTATGTTATGTTAGTGGTGAGAATAGCTGTTGGTGGATGTACTGCCATCATGATAGACACATGTGTGTCAGTGCACACCACTTGCAGGACAGTCATGTGAATGTGTAATGTAGCATACACAAATGCCATAGGTGTGTAATAGGCATACCATCAATCTGACACCATAGTTACCACCCTAATGTTAGGCTGTGTTCACATGTGGCACCTGTCTGTGTTGCAGCAAGACAGAACAGTGCATCTGTGAATGAAAGACTGTTACAGAATACAGACCAGATGTCTATATGTACTCCACATATCTGTGTGATACGGACTGTGATGTGTATGTGTACAGATACAGACACTCATATAGACATAGGTATCTCAACAACGTACAACATATATCTACACATATATGCATATTTACACACACACACACACACACACATATATATATATATATATATATATATATATATATATATATATATATAGATATAGATATATATATATATATATATATATATAGTGGCACTGACAATGGCATGCAGGCGAAATAGGCTGTAACAGGCCAGCAAAAATAAGTGTCCCCACAAGGAGCATGGCTACAAAAACATAGCACAAAGTGTGGCACATACACATAGCACAAAGCTTGGTACAATACAACATATGTCCCAATGGTAGGTAAGCGGCTGACATAACAATTGCAGTCTGTGAACATGTTGTTGTAGCTGATATGGTGGGGGGGAGACATATATGTGTATTAAGAACTATGGTAACCCTGCTGTATGGGTGGCTCAGACCTGTTTCCATCTTTATGTCTTCCAGGAATCATGTTGCATAATCTCCTTCCCACATACAGTGCCACAGAAATGGCTATCATCATCGACCACCTGGTACAGCACTACGTACTTCTTTTTGGCTGGACAGCCCATGACCAGCAAGAGAGGACCACCCTGTGGAACAAGCTAGTCTACAGGGTCAATGATGTCAGACTGCATAACCGCAGCTATGCACATGTCCGGCATCATTGCACCCATCTGCGTCACCATGTACATCAGCGTGCAGCTGCTGTAAGGGGGGACCACCTCACAACGGGGGGGGAAACCCACCCATCCACCCCTCACCTGTGTGGAGAAGATTCTCAGCAGCCTAATGGCACCTGTCTGCCAGCAACATCAACACCTGGCAGGGCACATCTTGGAGGTGGGTGCCAACAACACACCAGCTGATGTACACCAGTGTAGGTAAGGCCCCAGTGCACATCGGTACACCACACATGTGTATGTATCTGCAGCTGTACAGGTACATCATGCAAAACTGAGATTCCATATACTTTGTCTGCTGCTGTGTAGTAGTAATAAACTGTTGTGTAGAAGCTGTAATATTGTGTAATTCTACTGTTGATGTAACATAATGCTGCACTTACCTGTTATGAATGCTACAGCTGTGGCCACTGACATCAGCTTTCTCACACTCCTATGTAGGTCCCTCCAGGATACAACCACAGCAGCAGCCCATAGCTGGTGAGTATGGTTCGTGTTCATGCATGATGATAAACTGGGCATGTAATAGCTATGGGCTATCCCCCATGCACACGTCTAACACACCTCCCCATAGTGCATGCTGTACACGTTCATGTTTTGTTGCTGAGAAATGCACTGCATCACAGAGACCATGCTGGGGTATCAGAAGAGTACAACAGACACATGCAAGATAACTAACATCCTGTCAATGTGCAATGTGTCCACAGGGATGTGACATGTGGCAGGACACACGGCCTACAGTAGGGACATGTGTGACTCAACACCACCATGGCTGCAGCTGCACACAAGCAGGTTAAGTAAACATTGCAGACATAACCCTGACCCCACAGCACTCATCACAGCAGTGTGTGCCCTCCAAGGGATGTGCACGAGTAGACCTTGCAATCATGCAGAGGTCTGGGACATGTGTAGGGCACCCCTCACAGCCATGGTAAGGTTCAATGGTTGTCAATGTAACAGTCATGTACCAGTCATACATGCACTGCTGATGTCGTGATCTGTAACGCAGACATCAGGCATCCACAACTTATAGCTGTTCATATACCATCCCAGGTATGTGTTGCTACAACACACAGGGGCTGTGAGCATTGGAGCTGACATAACCGACACAGTACTACAGATGCATCAATAGTCTCTACACCTGTGAGGTATGGTGCACAGTACAAGGCAGGGTGCGGAACAGGCCACAGTAACACTTTGTACATGGGTGCAGTATTAACATGGGGAGGGGCCATCACCTACCAAAAAGCCCATGCCTCACACAGATGTATACTGCCACTAGAATGATGTCACTATAGTTGCACTGCATGCTGTTGAGCTCCATGTGTAATGTATGTTGACAGAAGGCTAATCAAAGGACTGTGTGTACAAATGTTGTGCAACTCCACATGTAGGAGTGTGAGGTGTGTGTGTGTGTGTGTGTGTGTGTGTGTGTGTGTGTGTGTGTGTGTGTGTGTGTGTGCGTGTGTGTGTGTGTGTGTGTGTGTGTGCGTGTGTGTGTGTGCGTGTGTGTGTGTGTGTGAGTGACTCAGTTGTGTTCGTAAGTGCAATCTAGTGGAGTGTGCACGATGCATATCATATGTGCTTGTGTGTGTGTGTGTGTGTGTGTGTGTGTGTCAATGTATGCACAGGCCAGGCGATAGTGGGAACGACCACATGACAGTACTTCCCCTTGGGATTGTGTTGTACATGGAGTGAGACATGGGACACCAGGACAACCTGTCAGGTATGTGAACACAGGACAGCTGATAGCATAACAAGGTCTGTAGCATGGAGCATGCATTGGGAGGTGCAGTAAATGGCAGGTATACACATCATATTGCCAGCAGCAGATAGGTAAGTGGCTACCCACATATGCAGCACTACAAATGCAATGGGGAATTACCACAGCACATCAGTGAATTTATCCAGGTAGTATTGTCATCCGCATGGTGGGTCGCTTGTGCAGCAGATATGGCATGGACTGAGCAAGACTGTAGTATGAGGCTCTGGTATGTGAAATATGTAGTGAATGTAGTAGCCCTAACCATATAGGGGCCTCCTACACCATTACTGCCTATACACAGGGTAATACAGGGTGACAGCTGTGAGGCCATGTACAGCCTACTCCACCCAGATCAGGGAGGCGATGGAGTAACAGGTCAGGTGTGGTAACCACACGTGTAGGCATGGAGAGGGATGATATGTTAATGGGCTGTAGTGATGCGTGTATAGTAGCAAGTGCCATGCAGGAAGGGGAACATATGTAACTGACTGTGGGACTGTCTGCAAACTCAGGGAATGTGAGGTAGTAAGGTGGCTGTCAGTGTGAGTGTATGTGAGTGTGTGTACTGTTATGCACTGCTGTATAAGTCTTAATGTGTGTATTTGTTTCCCCCACAGGTGGCGAGGTGGGTCAGGATCCCTCCTGCATGCATACTGAGGTAGGTGTCCCTACAGACACCAATGATGATGAAGGTACAGGTGAGGCACAGGTGGGGTTGTCAGAGGCCAACACTGCGCCAACATGTGTCATCACCCTCCTAGCCACCCCAAGCCCACACGCAGTTACAGTGACCCTACAAACCCCGTCACATGTGGCCATAGCAGAGGGACAGTTGGCGCTTGGTGGCAATGGCCAGGAAAGTGGGGTGTCCATGCCAACCGTACCGGGTCACAGTTGGCATAGCTAGAAGTCCAGAAGGCCAACACATCGGCAGATGTACCATGGTGCTTGTGGGAGGACCGCAGGTCATCCTGCCCCTGGCAGAGGCACCATGACAGGTACCACCAGGAGCATGTTTCAGGCCATAATGGAGGCACAGACACATATGGAAATGCACTCCAGACAGGTCTTGAGGCTGCAGAGGTCTGCTTTCACAGCTGTAAGTGGCAACCTCCATGAACTCGCTTTTGCCTTCCGTGAATATACTGAGGTCATGGATAGACAGTGGGGTGAGATGGTTGACCTCCTCGACCGTGGTATGTCTGTGCTAGAACGTGTGGTGGGAGTGGTGTGATGTCCGCGTGGATGTAGGCCAGAAACACCAGCAGCTGGCAGTCAACGTGGACGTACCAGGATGCACAGCTGCTCCCATAGTGGCAGTACCAGCCCCAGCACACCACAGGGGCTGCTGTCCACACCACACCACAGCAGGCCATGTGCACATGGCCCTGGCAAGGCCCAGGCGGGACATGGTTCCGGCGGACATATTTCATCATCAGGGAAGAGTAGCACCTCAAGGTCTGTACCTGCACGTGCCCATGGAACCCTTGGCAGGCACAGTCAGTGTGTCTGTGGCCGGAGGCATGGAAGTGCACACCCTACCAGGTATGGTCTGCAGCTGTCCAGCATTACCCATGTGGGGCAGCCACATGGTGGAACTGTGTGCATGCATACCCACACACTATGAAACCACACATAGGGTGTCCCCATACCGGCACACACCACATCACCACACCCCACCCATGGTGACACATGTTTGGACCACCCTCGGCCTCTGGCACACCTGCAACGCACCCTATGCATATGACAATACCTGCGCCATGTCCCTGTCATCCATAACATCGATGCAGGGACAGGCTAACATAGTTCTGATGCACACGGTGACTGTATTGGGATGCCACAATGTACCGCAGTGTAGAATGTAGTCAGGGGTAATGTGTACAGCATACATATCAGGTAGTGTAGCCATGCAGCTAGGATGACATTCACACACACTGTGCATATGATGATACCTGTGTCACATCCCTGCCATCCATAACATCGATACAGGGACAGGCCAACATGGTTCGGATGCACACGGTGACTGTGATAGAGTGCCACAATGTACTGTAGTGTAGAATGTAGTCAAGGGTAATGTGTACTGCATACATGTCAGGTAGTGTAGCCATGCAGTTAGGATGCATCTCAGCTGTTGGTAACACCAATTGATATCCCCATACTGTCATCCATTTGTGCTGTAGGCATACATGTGTCAGCAGCAGGATGGTCCGCAGTCATATTCCACAGGGGTATGTCAGTGTGGTAGCACCATGGCCGTGACATATGTGGTGTACAGTTGCACACATGCCACAGTTATGTATAACAGCTATTGGCCTTGCAAACGTGACCAGTGGCCTGCTGGTACAGGTAAAATCTGCACCCTTATGTCAACCCATCCACCTACACACACATCCTGAATGGCGACACTGTGTCTAGACCCCAACCCGGGTATTTAGTGCTACTGAACTGTGTGGCTGTCATTGCACACACGACACCATTTGTAGGGTGAGGTGTGTACCAGGTCACGTGCTACATGCAAACCATTTCCACTGACACGTGCAATATGGTAATGAGGAATGTAATGTTTGTATATGGAGAATACATAGTGTGTCATACCATCATATACACATTGTCTGACACATAATGGGCAGACACACATCTTAGATACCTGGTTGTATAGTTGCTAACTAACTAGTCAATGTGTCCAATGTGTTACAGGTAGGCTGCACTTAGCATATGTGTAACTGGGCCGTATCCTGTTATCAGTTACCTGTATGGGTGATGATGACAATGGCCTCCTGAGAGTGGTACATGGGCCATATACCAGGTGTACCATGGTGTAAAGACAGTGTACACAGCACCCATATAACCCACTGGATATTGTACACACTAGAACCCATCTAGATACTCTGACATACTCACTATCACACAGTGGCCACAACGCAAATACAACCCATTGCATATCACAACAATGTTACCACAGGGATATGCATGTGATGCACATGCCGCAGGCATAGTAGGGTGTTGCATTGCATTGCCACACCTATGGTCGACAACAACAATATCCGTACTACTGTGTGGCAATGTGTATTGTAATAGGAGTATGCGGTGTACCCTACAGATATGTGCACATGCACATATACACACATGTGGCAGACCTCAATGGGATTCCCATGCCTACCAACCCATTGGTGCAATACTGTTGTGCTGGTACTGCAAGGCACATGAAGCTGTTAGGGAGTGGAGTGCAACAGGCTACATGTTATGTTAATGGGGTTGAGAGGCACCACACACTATACAAGTTGTATAAATAGGCATCCCCCCCTAGCCAAACACGTCTGCCCTACAATACACTACCAAGTGTTGGTGATCCCATAACCAGGGCTAGTGGCAACATGAGCACACAATGTTACCTGTACTACATCCCCTCGTATGATGTCAGGCTGTCATTGGTAACATATCATGCAGTACGTTCTGGCTCCCATGGGGAACGTATTATGTCGATACCATAAACATTACCAGGCTTCAGATACACAGACACAGATATGCAGATACAGGTATACATATACATAATTATAAATATATATATATATATATATATATATATATATGTACATATACATGTAAGTGGTAGGTGCACACAATATGGAACAGCCACTATGCCTACAGTTGACCCCTGAATGACCGGACACTGTATGTGCCACCCATACAAATGACAATCGTTGCCTGTAACATACACCCACAGAGAGGTCATAGGCGAAACAACACCCACAGGTTTGCTGACATGGTAACCTGTCATCGTGTACTATTACAGTTCTACATGCCATGCCATATAGCTGTTCAGACCCTGACAACTATATCAACGGAGTGATGCTACAGTGGACCAGTTACACTCATACAGTAGGTTCGAAAGTTTCACAGCTGTTGCTGTCCAGGCCAAGCCATTCACATTGTACAATAGGAAAGACACACTGGGCCACAGGATACCTAACAATCAACAGTATGTACTCCAGGTGTGTAGTTCAGCAGCCTCTATCTACACACTATACAAACACAGTAGGTGGTATGGACGTCTTATGACCACATGGGTTGTAACTGCTACATAACTTGGCATAACTGGCACCATCATGTGCACACCAACACATAGAACAGTTTGTATGGTAGGGGGCAGTAGTCCTGCAGTACCCAGATCCATGACAGTAATGTGTATATAGGTGAAGTATGTGGTACTATACATCCAGATACCTTAAGGCATCTCAGCCCTGATAACCCCACATTTTGTAGCAGCCTAGGTCTTTTCTGGTGCTCCCCCTAGACTCAATTATACAGGGTCATATACCACTGTTACATACACTGGGCTCTGCAGTGCATGAGGGCACACATGTATTGTATAGGTGGTGCCCACACATATATGGTCCCAGCCCTACCATATATGTGGGGGTTGCAATAGCAGTGGATTGATGGCAGACATGGCAGTGTGTTATACTCCCAGCCTACTATGGATCAACCACTGACAACATGACATATCTGCACAGCTTGGCATGTAGGTGATTGACAGAGGCTGGAATACAGGCACATATATGGACAACTATTGCCATACACTACACAAAGTGCAGGTGTTACAGGATAGTCTGTAACATACCTTTAGTGAGGGAATTGCTTGTATGGATGGCCATGGATGTAGCCATGTACCGGTAACACGCAACACACTGTGTGTTATCTGACACAAGACCTGTGTGGTGGACAGATAAGACATGATAGGCACAGCTCCGGCTGGCATGAGGGTAGGCCCACAGTTGTGTGCTATGCAGATGGACTGCATTCCATGGCAAACTAGTATGTACACCCACACCCTGTAATAACAGTACTGTACAATGCATAACACAACTCCACTCGCAGTCTGTCTGTACTTCCTGATCCTCCAACAAATATGCGGCTGCCCTGAGTGTGCCGGTTCTCCTGAATGGGGTATTGCTACATGCTGTTGGTAGCACTGCTGCCCACACACAGAATGGATGCCCATCACACAGGAGATGTGTAATGGGACCACGCACACATGATGTGAGGATCAATAGTGGGTGGTTGCTATAACAGTGTTAAATGGGTGTAGTACACATGTGTAATCATATATCTGGCTATCTAGATATGTAAATGTACATATATTCCCACCATAGTACCTGGACATGAAGTGTAGGCCAACCCCAGCCTGTATGTTCCCAATGTCGTAGTTGCAGGGGATGTCAGGTATCTCTAGCAGGTATATTAGTAAGATATTGCTACTGTCATTGGGATTGTCTTCATAGACATGGTGTGTTTGGCAGGACACATCTGCTCATAACATGTGTGCCATTGGTTACTGAACTATATCCAAAATACATCAGTGTACAGTACTACTGCTAGCATGTAATGCTACTGTGGACTGCAGCAGAGATATTGGCCAATATATGTGGGTGTCTGACACAGTCTGTACATTCCAGAGGTATACACATACGCCCTTAGTGCTACACGTGTGTACCATGCCTCACAATATGGATGTGGATGGCAATGTAGATGGGTATAACACATGATGACAGGTATATAATGTCCACCATAAGTCATGCATTCACACACCCCTGCCTGTAATGGTATGACTGCTGGTACAGGGGTGCCATGGCCACATACTACACAATAGGTGTTGACATACATCTGCACTGCATCCCACTGCCCTGTCTGACATACATGACTGTTAGAGGAGGTCTGGCAGTGGGACATCTGGCTAGTATCTGTACATGACATCCCAAT
Source organism: Protopterus annectens (assembly GCF_019279795.1). Taxonomy (NCBI): domain Eukaryota; kingdom Metazoa; phylum Chordata; order Ceratodontiformes; family Protopteridae; genus Protopterus; species Protopterus annectens. The sequence goes on along the minus strand of NC_056729.1, from coordinate 702,884,243 downwards.
GGGTAGGTACACTCAGCTGCTAGGCATGTCACAATGCACTGTGCAGGCTGCAGGCAGACTGGCTCAACATTGGCCTATACCTCCCAAGGGGGAATGCACATGTACCTGCATATACAGCAGGCTCCACAGGAATGTCACAGCACAGGGTATGATACACCTGTGTGACAGTGGATATCCACAACCAATGTGAACACAGCCACAGCCACATATGGTTAGCTAGCATGGTATGACAGTATATGAACTATGTGTTCGACAGTATCCTCATATGTGTCACTCACAGACTGCCCTACATATACTGGCCTGCTACACTGTTTGGTCTGGTGGCTGTCTGTGGTATGGGACATGTGTGTTTATGGCCCTACAAACATGTACGCCACAATAGTACCATATAGTGGGGCAGCCTGTAACATCTGAATGTAGGGGAACTAGAACAATGTCATCTACCACAGTCTGTACACAGGCTAAGGTACATATCAACACTACACACACTGTCAACATTCACCATAGGTACACAGACCTCAGTACTGTATGAACATCCTCAGAGTGTGCAGGTAATGTAAAGTAATGTAACCCCTACTGTACATAACATGTGTAGCAGTCAGATATATCCATGGCTTGTTCTCAGATATGATGACACACGGTATGGTGTACAGCACATATGCACCACTTCATGCACAACATATGTACAAAGGTTGATAGAGGTGTGGCTGGGAACACATACACAGGGCCAATATTGACATGTTGCTGTGATGACCACATACATTTACTGTTGTTACAGTTACAGAGTTGTTGCAAGATATATCCGAGGGATATGACATCTGTGACTACTACAGCTTTCTCCATCTACTGACTGCAATCCTCACACTACCTTCAGCAGTTGACAGCTAGATGCTCTGTGGGTGACACATGCAGCCATGGACACAACACTGCCCAGGCTGCAGATGACCCTGCAGATGGAGATTCCCATCAATATGGAACTGACATGGCAGTTATCGAGACATATACATCAGCCATATCCACACAAACACTATGAAAGCAACATTACTCCAAATGCAGTATAGTGGCACTTACAAGCTGTAGTCAGGTCAGGCACATCCACCTCCCATTTGATGCACTGTCTCCACAGTGTTTGTTGTTAGAGGTACACCACAATCTATCTGGGATGCTGTGAGGCACACAAAAGATCTAGTTTCTGCTCACAGTGGGTGACAAGGGTAAACCCCACCATGATGTTCCTGGGTATTGGAGTGTGTTTCCATACAATTGGCTATGGGAATGCTACCACAGCTGTTTCACGTGCAATCAGCTAGGGGTGGGCTGCGATTCATGGAGAGGTCATCAGCTGATCATGAGTATTACTTACATTACACATGTTGCTGCCTAAGCAAATCAGGTGTAGTCCTCCAAGTCCACCTGAGAGGGGATGGGGGATGCAGATAGAGGCTAATATGTGTCACAGAGGGGTAGGAAGGTAAAACTGCAGCATGGTTGTGTCACACACCTAGCAGCACAGGGTATCAAACCCCTGATGACTATGTGGTGCTAGCACAGTTTGCTGCAATTATTGGATGTGCCACATGGGTTACTTGTTGTTAAGCACTCAGAACATATATGTGATGGTGAGTGACATCTGCAACAGGGATACAGTAGCTGTATGGTAGGTGACATACACATGCCTGTTGGCATGAACAGGTGCCAGCATCAACATAGCCACACTCAAACAAGGCCCACACACATCATCATACATGGCAGGGCCAGGTGTACAACTCATTGGTTGTGGGATTGCCACATCACATCACTGTGCGGGTATCTAATGCACCACACAGGTCATATGGGTGCTGTACAGGCAAAGGGTATGGGAAGGAGTCTGATATCAGACAGCATGCTGCAGTATGCCCATGGGGGCTGTAGGAAGTGTGGATGTGAACATCTGCAGCATGCAATACACACACAAACACACAGGGTGCCACTACTGACATGCATTTGTGCATGTCTGCACAGGTGTGTCGTGTTCGACTGCACCAGATGGCTGTCCATGGCTAGGTGATGGGTGTACTTTGGCATCAGGCCACATGACAATGGTCTGCATTGTGGCTCAGGGATGTAGTGTCTGCATTTGCCCACACAGGTGGGTATTGTATCCCCCATCCGGTCACCTGGGTGACTACTGTGTGTGGGCATTGCTGTGCATCGCTTGCCATGTCTGTGTTCCTTCATCCATGATATGGACTGCATCTGGGATCTGCACATCTCCCACATGCATGTACAGTGACATGTGGAACTGTACCTGGGGTGTCTGGCCCATGTTGTGAACACAGATTATCATCAGATGTGCCAGTCCTGCCCACCTGTGGCGGGAGCTAGTAATGGCCAGCAGCTTTACCCTGCACCTACATGGTGTGCATGCTATTAGCATTCCTTGGCGTCAGTGGCATCTGTCCATAGGGGTATGTTGTCAGGCATGGTATGTCCATTGTGGGTCACATGTGATGGCACCACAGATGGTGCAGTTGTCCATTGGAGAACATGGGGGAGGTACACTGTCTGCACATATGTGCATATTGGACAGATAGACTGGGTGTCATGCCCTCTGTGGCCCACCGCTGTCACTCCATAGTTACAATCGGTGGCCAATGTGCAGTGTACTACTCACATATTGGCTGTTACCTAGGCATGTGTGTGTGTATGACCCATGGGGTGAGAGTGTGCTCTGAGTAATACTGGGGTTACTAACTGTGATTGCCTGGCCTTGATGTCACATGTCTGGGTATGGCTCTGCACCTCCGCCTCTCAGCCATATCACATGTGTTATCCCTGTACAGTGGACACTGTGATATATAGTATGGTCACCATATAAGAAAATGCAAAACCCGCTCCACATTGGCCACAGTTGTCACAACCACCTCTACACAGGATACGGGTTACAAACACACACACACCTGTCATGCTTAGAACCTCTACCTAACTAGTGTATGACACTACAGCTCTACACAGTTATAGTAAGCGCCATGTATACCACTAGGGTAGTCCTTGCCCAAAAGTGCATTTCACACTGACTGACATCAGCAGGATTGCCAAAGTGGGGCTTGGAAATGACTGCAAGAGACTAGCCTAAAATGCATTGCTCCCTAGACAGACAGTGACAAACAGAATACCTCTGGAACTGCCATGTGTGGGAATGAAACCCAACCACACATCTAATTCACACTACAGCAGTACGCAGTTACAGCATGCACCACAGAAATTACTGTGCTACAGCTCTCCTAGGGGAGTATTTCTAGGTGGGTGGCATCAGCAGCCCTGCCAAAGTTGGGTATGTGAAATGTACTGGGTGTGAATAACCTAAAAGCATTGCTCTCTACACAGTCAGACATGCATGCATACACACACACACAGTTGGCAGGTCAGGGGCTAGAGCGTCCAACTAACTCCTTAATAACACTATGGCCATATGATGTTACGGGATGTAATATGGAGATTACTTGGCTATGATTGTCCCAGAGGTGGATTTCAAGTTGCGTGGCATCAGTAGCCTTGCCAAAGTAGGGTATTCGACTTGTAAGGGTTGTGAGTAGCCTAAAAAGTATTGCTCTCTACACAGTCAGTAATAGACAGAAACACACACACAGACATAGACTCACACACACACAGTTGCAGCGTCTGGGGTTGGACCTCCTACCTAACTACATTATCACACTACAGCAGGACGCAGTTACAGCATGCACTATGGAGATTACTGGGCTACAGCTCTCACAGGGGAGTATTTCTAGATGGGTGACATCAGCAGCATTGGTAACGTTGGGTATGTGAAATGTATGGGTTGTGAGTAACCTAAAAGCATTGCTGTCTACACAGTCAGACATGCACGCATACATACACAGTTGGCAGGTCAGGGGCTAGACCTCCCAACTAACTCCTTAATCACACTATGGCCATATGATGTTACAGGACATGCAACAGAGATTACACGGCTATGATTGTCCCAGAGGTTTATTTCAAGTTGTGTGACATCAGCAGACTTGCCAAAGGAGGGTATGCAACTTGTAAGGGGTGTGAGTAGCCTTAAAAGCATTGCTCTCTACACAGTCAGTAATCGACAGACACACTCACATAGACTTACACACGCACAGTTGCAACGTCTGGGGTTGGACCTCCTACCTAACTACATTATCACACTACAGCATGACACAATTACAGCATGCGCTACGGAGATTACTGGGCTACAGCTCTCCCAGGGGAGTATTTCTAGGTGGGTGACATCAGCAGCCTTGCCAAAGTTGGGTATGTGAAATGTACGGGGTGTGAGTAACCTAAAAGCATTGCTCTCTACACAGTCAGACATGCACGCACAGTTGGCAGGTTGGGGGCTAGAACTCCTAACTACCTCCTTAATCACACTATGGCCATAAGATGTTACGGGACGTGCTACAGAGATTATACAGCTACGATTGTCCCAGAGGTGTATTCCAAGTTGCGTGGCATCAGCAGCCTTGCCAAAGGAGGGTATTCGACTTGTAAGGGGTGTAAGTGGCCTAAAAATCATTGCTCTGTACACAGTCAGTGACAGACACACACACACACACAGATTCACACACACACAGTTGCCACATTTGAGGGTTAACCTCCTACTTAACTACATTATCACACTACAACAGTACACAGTTATAGTATGCACTACAGAGATTACTGGGCTACAGCTCTCCCAGGGGAATCTTTCTAGGTGGGTGACATCAGCAGCCTAGCCAAAGTTGGGTATGTGAAATGTAAGGGGTGTGAGTAACCTAAAAGCATTGCTCTCTACACAGTCAGTGAGCGACATACACACACTCACAGTTGCCATGTCTGAGGTAAGAACGTCTACCTAATTAGTCTATCATACTACAGGAGTACGCAATTATGAGATGCGCCACAGAGATTACTGGTCTACAAGTCTCCCAAAAGTGTATTACACATTGGATAACCTCAGCATGCTTGTCAGGGTACCGCTATGGAGTGGCCAGTGTGGGCATGGCCGATACACCATTCATGTAGGTGTGAAACACCACAGGTGGCCACACACGAGGTCATATGTCACAGGTGCATGTCCAGGGCAACTAGCTGACTATGTCCTTGTACAGCTATGTTGTCCAGCTGGCACGTGGACCACATAGTCTGTGGTGCTGACAGGTACTGGTCACTAGTAACTGCAGTGTATGACATCTGCAACTGATGTGTTTGGGGCCCTTTGGCTGTGTGCTCAGAGGGACAGGTGTGGATGGATCCTTGTCATGGTCACCCTCTTCCACACATCTATATCCATCTACCTTTGGCGTATTATGGTGTGTTGTCCTTACATATATGTTTGTATTCCTATCCACTGTGTGTGCAAGGCATGAGTGGTGCATACTGGCAAGTGTCTGCAGTAACTACTGTAACTGCTGGATATGTCTGGTCCACTGGTGTTTGCATACATGGCCTTCATGTGTTTAAGTGTGTGAGCATGCCCAGTATGACCTTTCAGTATGTTGATGACTGTCATTGCCTTCATTTCTCTAAGTGTGTGAGCATGCCTAGTAAGGCCGTCTGTTATGCATGTGTGGAGCATGTCCGGTGGTTTGTACTGCACAGCTGACCTTTGTGTTGTACACCGATAGGTAGCATGCTGTGTCTGTAGGGTATCCAACGATCATTTGGCATTGACTGTTGCAACATGTCTGCATAGCGGGGGGTACACATGACTATTTCTATGTTTCTACACAGGACTGGGGGGTGCACCCGACTGTTACTGTATTTCTATGTGAGGTGGGGGGGCACATCTGACAGTTGTTCATATTTTCTAGGACTGTACTGGTATGTCCTGTAGTCCGATTCTGTCAGTGGTCTTACCCATCATGCTGGTACGCCATACTTCTGTTTTTATCTTTTGATTGCATACACATTAGTTTCTGACTTCCTAGCTGTCACAACTGACATCCCACTATCTAGCCTGCTGTGGTCTGTCCGTGAAGGCCTGGGTGGGGGTCAACCATACCCCTCATTCAGAGGCCATAGTATGGCATTTGTTTGTGTTTGTCTACACCTGTCCTGTTGGCTGTGACTGTTGTTGGGTCTGTGACCCCCCCCCTCCTGACTGGCATGTGTGAGTCACTTCTCCTGTGGGTGTCCCAGTATTGCGGGTGGTGCTGCAGGGCTGCCTATGTGGGATGCACATAGTACACTGCCTATGAATGGTTAGGCACAGGTAGTGTAATGTTTGGCATCCCTTTTACTGTATATGAGAGTCAGAGAGAAGTGCTATTCCCTGGGTCCCTCCAATGTCAATGTATGTGCTATCAATTGGCTCCTTGACAGGGCCAGGGCATACTGGGCACACCTCCTTCTGCCTACTGTGGCAGGCTCAGGTTGTTCCTCCTCTGAGTGACTCTGTGCCTGTGCAGGCCTGGGCATTGGTGGGGGGCTATATGGCCCTGCCCCTTACTGCTCCTGCTGCAACTGTTTCCGCAGGATCATATTGTGTAGCATGCACATGCAAGGATGATTTGGGTACATGTAGTTGGTGATTACTGCAAGGCTCCACCGGATGTGTCCAGGCATCGGAACTGTGACTTGAGCATCCCAAACACATGCTCTATTATGATTCTTGTTTGTGTGTGTGCCTTATTATGGAGTTCTTGTTCAGGTGTGTGTGCATTTCTGATGGGTGTCATCAGCCATGGCTCCAGTGTGTATCCAGCATCCCCCAACTAGGTGACCATTTGGGACGTCCCCACTGGCAAATTTCTGGTACAGCTGTGTCAGATGCCAGATGTGGGAATCGTGATAACTTCCAGGGCAGCCAGCACACACGTTCAGTATTATGCACTGGGCATTGTACACGACCTGGCAGTTGATGGAGAGGAAGCCCTTGCGGTTGATGTAGACTCTACCCTGCTTACCGGGTGGTGCTTTCATGCATATGTGCATGCAGTCTATTGCACCCACTACCTCAGTGTATTCCGCTATTTGGTGGAAGAGACGCATACTGCTGGCCAATGCCTCACGGGTGAGGGGGACATATACGTGCTCACCGATGTGTTGCCATGGCATCCAGGAACTCTTGGAGTACCCTGGATGCTGATGCCTGTGAGATCCCCATCATATCCCCAGTTGGCCTTTGGAAGATACCTGTAGCTAGCATTCTTAAGCCTACACATACCTTCGTTTCCACTGGGATGGGTTCCCCTCTGTAAGTTCTGTGTGTCAGGCGTGGCCGGCACAACTTAACAATCTGCTGTAGGAGGTCCCTGTCCACCCTATAGCACTCCACTATCTCCAGCTCATGTAGCCCTTGGTAGGTCACCCTGGGTCTGCATATTCTTCTCCGTCTCCTCACTGTGGGTTGGTCGGCAGCATTCCCATCCTCACCACCTCATGCCTCTTCCACAAGTTGTATGATAGCTATTGCAGCCCCTAACATTTTGCTGTTGTGAGTGTTAAAGGTTCCCCACTTGTTTACACCGGTGGTGTAGGGTGTGGGAAAAAATGGAGGGGTAGGTGTTTGCATAGTTTATATTGGCGTTCTGGGCTGGGCTGGTCTGCTGCCTGTGCAATTGGCTTGTTCCGATCTGTTTCACCTGGCAGCGAACCTAATACCTCTTGATTAACTTCCTACTGCTGCTTTCCCTTCCCATTGCCCTTCTGATTCATTCTGGGGGCGTGCCAGGCAATTGGTGTACTGCAATGTGCACACTGCTGCTATTTCCTAGATTCACTTCCTTTATCTTCCTGCAGATCCCATTGCACAGTGCGGACACCCACTTACACTGTGTTGTATGTGCTGAGCAGTTTTAGACACACCTCCTGGTTTTGCTGTGCTAAGCTGGATGCAGCCCAGAGCCACAGAGCTCCAATCCGCTGACAGTATGCCTGACACTCCCACACATGATGTCACCTACCTACTTGTCTTGCACTCAGCTCTTCATACTCATACACTGTTGGGATCTGCCTCACATGCTGGGGAAAACCGGGATTCACTATCCTTCCCCTCATTTGCATAGAATTGCCTGCTAATGCATGTGTCACACTGTGCCTCCCCTCTTAGCAACCACTACTCACTGGCCAGATTGTCTTTTGCTTGCTATTGACTTGTATGGCGAAATACTGATTTTAGTTAGACTGTTTTTTTAGGTTTATTTTCTTACTGACTTGCATGGCGGAATACTGATTTTAGTTAGACGTTTTTTTTAGGTTCATTTTCTTATTTCCCCACCGGTCACATTTGTGCACCGCTGCCCTATGCTTCTACGGACACGATCGGTGGACATATCATTGAAGTTGTATTTTGTACATTTGGCATGCTTCCTCAATGCTATGCAGCATTTATTTGAAGCTGTCATAGCTCTGTTTTGGAGTTTGCAGTACCGTACTTGATTACTAACTGAGTACATTTCTGCATATTACGCTAGTCCTGCACGCCCTGTTCCTGCATCCCGGATGGCAAATTTACCTCATATACATAGTTTTCACCTGCAAATGGGGTGATTTGCATACGGGGGCTGGAGACATGCAGCACTAGTGCTACAGCGCTCGCTCATGTCAGATGTGCACATATGTGGATTGCTCAGCTGCCATATTAGCATAATTTCGTCTAACACTAATCATGCACGCCATGCAAGCTTTTGAGAATCCGGGGGAATATGTATTCAATAAAATTCTTATCTCATTTTTGTGTTTTCTAGTCACTCAGAAAGATTACAAGTGTACATGTAGTCTACACTTTGTGTTAGCCTTTATGAATCCCTGTCAATATTTAAAGCAGCAAAAATATCAGTAGGAAAACTAAAATTAGGAGGAAGAAGGTGTGTGTTATGTCTGTTATCTGTTCCTTAGAACACTGTACACTTAGTGTACACTTAGTGTAGGCTTTATTGAATCCAGCCCTGAGGTCAATCATTTTTATGTTTTTGCAGGGGCAAGCCCCCCTGCACCCCCCAATGCCCACACCCCCTGCAAATTAAATATACCAACGTCAAGATTGCACTACATTGAGGAAAACTGCAAATTTCCTGATCCTCACTGTACCACGATCTCCATTCAAAAGCTTTGAGTTTTCAGAAATGTTATCATATCGTCTCGCAGATATGAATGTCAAGTTTAGGGATTCATATATATATATATATATATATATATATATATATATATATATATATATATATATATATATATATATATATATATATATATATATATATATATATATATACATATAAAGAAAGAGAGAGAGTTAGTTATGGATAAAGTTTTATTTTGTGCTATTGCATATATTAGTAGGAACTACATTAGGCAGTAAGAAACAAAGACTCCAGAAAATGGGGAGGTGTAATGGAGTCCACAACTGAATACCTAACATCATCATCATCACCCCCTTTTTCCCCATTTCACATGGAGTTGGGGTGACTAGTCAACTGTCACCACCTCCATCAATTCAGTATCACTCTTATTCAACAGCCATCCAATTTTGTAGGTATTCTCTCTCATGCAATCTCCCCATCACTTGGCTAAATATCTTCATCTAAATTTGCTTTCCTCCTTTCACTGCTTTTCCAAAACATCTTCTTTCCTGCACTAGTAACCAGACTACCATAATATGTCCTCCCTGATCTTCTCTGCAATGGGGGTTAATCTGCCACAACTTTTATCTCTTCATTTTTTTTGTCTATGTCATAGTGTGCAGTGCTAATATTAATTTCAATAATTTAATTTCCTAAGCTGCTCTGCCTTCACTGCCCAGTTTTCTATGCCATAAATAAGTACTGGTCACAACACTGTTTGTACACCTTGCTTTTTAGCTTATCTGATATTCTTGGGTCCCCCACCCATTTCCTGCCAGTTGCCTGAGGTAATTCTGATTCCAGCTTTGACCTCTTTTTTTCTTCAGATTCCCCTTCTCCTCAGCCATAACTCTCACATAAATTAGACAGATGAGATGTTAAACTGAGGTCCAGTCTGCTTGAGGTGGTGGTAGCTCAGGTGGATGTAAAAGATCTCATGGAACTTATCAAAAAAGAGAAGGAGAAGTTTCCAGATGCCATGGACAAATTTCCCCTAAAAGTATAAATGCCACCTCGGGTATCCCCTGCAAAGAAGCCACTAGTCTAGTGGGACTATTTCAGTCAGCAAAGACTAAATGAAAAACAAATAACAAATGAAACTGTTTGCCTGCTATATTTCCCTTCTATTTGTATCTTCTTCTGATGTCTCCTGTTTGCTGCTATGACCACTGCCTTGTCTGTACTCAGGTTCATACAACCTGCCTTCAGTTTTCCATTCCCAGTACCCTATCATTTGCTGAAGTTCCTATTCGGTTTTCTTTTGATGCCACATCACTTGTACATAGCTGCTTTGTTATTCTGTCCCATCTGACCTGCTTGCTAATGTATTGCATCATCAGTATGAGCAGCAGTGAGCTCAGAGCTGAACTCTGATGGACACATTCTCTCACGGAAAACCCTTTGGAAATCTCAAGTCTGTTTGTGCCTGTGTCATTGGGTCCTTGTATATAGCCTGTACTTTTTCTACCAGCATTTCTGTGATTTGAACTATTGCAAGGAGGCCCAAATCATCTTTCATGGGACCTTGTCATATACTTTCTCCAAGCCTAAGAATGCCTAGTTGGACACTTTCTTATCATTTGTCCGTCTCACTGCTAACATTGTGTCAGTTGTACTGTATCCTGATTTGAATCTGAACTGTTCATCTCCCATCGTACATCCTACTATTCTGCAGGTTCATTTTTTAGCCACCATTTCCAAAATTGTCATACAGTGTGTCTGGAGTCTGATACCTGTTTATTGCTTGCATTATGAATATCCCCTTTGTACTTTAAAGCTAGCACTAGAATGCTTATTCTCCACTTATCTAAGATGCAGCTCTGCATATCATAATGAGTAACTCAAGGACTCCATTTTCCCCTAACATATCCAACATCTTAATGGTATCTGCTATGACTTCATCTGTCTGCTGCTTTCTCTGACTTCATTTTCCTCAGTGCATTTCATAATTCTTCTAGCGAGTTTTCCTTCCTTTCATCATAGGCTGGACATGCAGCAGTCTAGCTTCTGTGAGATTTTCTTCATCCAGAAGCTCCTTGAATTATTCCTTCCCTTTCCCCTTAATGCCTTTTGGACCAGTGAGTATATTATTTTGACATCACTTATGAATGGAGTTTTCTAATTAAGTCTTTTGTCTTTCTGTCACTCTTACAACTGGACAAAGTTCTTTTGTGCTATCTGTTTGATGTCTTTCCAGATACTGGTGGAGACTGTCTCATGCCATATTCTTTGCTATGTTGAGTGCTCCACTAGCCATTTTGCTAGCCACATAGTATTCCTCCATAACCAGGTATGTCTTCTCTATATCCCACTTCTTCCTGCACTCATTCTTTCTTTAAATAACTTCCTAAACTTCTGCATTCCACTGCCAACTTTCCCTATGCACCTTATTTTCAAACATGGCTTCACTTCAGATTTGCTCTATGATCTCCACACATGCTGTTTTAAAACTGTCATTCCTCTTCTGCTCAACTTAATAACTCTTCTTTCTGATGCATGTAATTTCACCTAAGGTTGGCTTTGGAAGTAACAACATCAGAAATGGAGTGTAATCCTTTATTTCATATTATTCTAGTATTGTTCTGCTCTCCATGATCATGTAAACCTGGATTGAGAATATGAAAGCAATGGGATAAGGAGGTTCATTCTCCAGTGTTGAGGGTGGAGGTGGAGCTGCACCCCTGCACATAGTGAATAGTAATATTACTGTGGGCTGTGCCTGCAGTACTGAATATGATTATCATTCTGTTGTAGTCAGGATGGTAGCACTCAGTGGTGTAGCGATTGCTAGATCTGTCAGTCTATGTTTTGATAATTCAGTGGCACCTGGGATTCCTAGATCTGTTGGTCTGTATTTTGATAACTTAGTGGTACTCCAACAGCCTGCATACAGAATGTAGGGGCTTGTTCTTGCAGAGAGGCAGGGTTTCAGACTTGTGTCCATTCATTAACTTTTGAAAGCAATGCTGTGTAATGAAAATAAAGCTTCAGACATAGCCTATCCTTCTTGTTACATGCAAGGAGAAAATCCCAAGGACAGCTACCAAGGAATGAGAGTGCAAGTTTGTAAGATTCCATTTGGATGAAGGCAGCTAATAATATCTTTTGACTTGAATTAAGGGTACAGTGTCCCTCTTCAGGAAGGACCTGACAGGTTAAATATACAATCCAAAGAATAAAGGTTGAAGACAAGGGCTACCTTATCTTTAAAGGGGAATATCCTGCTCTTATAAAAATATCACAGTCACTCCTTAGTCAAGTAGAATTACCCCAGATGTCTGGTTGGAGATTATCTATAGATTGTTCTTTGATGCACTACACACAAAGAGGATGTGATAGTAAAGCTAAAGCACCAACAAATATTAGCCAGTAACTATGTTCGCTTCAGGGAAAATTACCTGGAGAAGTGCACCATAAAATATTTTTTTTTTATATCTTGGACTTGATACATTATTTGCCATAAGTGTCCACAGATAACATAGACTGTAGGCAGATAATTTGTCTAAATTACTGCCCATCTTTTACTTCCTCTACATTAACATCAACAGTGGGCAACTTATTTGAGTTGCAATCACACAAGGAGTGGAGCCTTTGCTCAAACTATCAGTTTATATTAAGAAAATCTTACTGAAATTCATTTCTGTTAGATTGTAGGGAGTGTGAGAAATAGAAGGCAGCCATGTTATTCACATAATGAGTCAAGTGTTGTCCAGCACTTGTTTAGTGATTGAACACAACACAGAAGTGCAGAGAAGACAGCACTTATCTTTGCAGGGTTGCAAGCAGCATAGACAGAGATGGATACACAGCAGAGTTGAAAAACCCTACTGGTGACACAGCTAGACAATTGCTACAGATGGTCATGAATAAACCTATGACTGGAGAGGGACTGCAGCAGCACTACACACTTAACTTATATCAAACACTTTTGGATGAGACATTAAACTGAAGTCTCATCTGCTTAATTTGATGATAGTTCAGGTTGATGTAAAAGATCCCACAGCATCCATCCAAAACACTAGGAGTTCTTTATTTAACACAACATAAAACAATACATGTATTTACAAAATATACATATTTATGGGTGCATATATACACATTTCTATTTATGATTTTTCTTATAACACCCACATTGTTATTCTTCTACAATTGATACTATCTAATTTTTTTGCAAAATATCTGTCAAAATCCATTTCCCATTATTTTTTATTTTTTTTTTTTTATTTAACATTTGTTGACCGGGAATGTCCGACTAGGTTCCACAGAGCCTGTTTTCAGTGGAGGCCTGGGGGGAAACACTCCAGATGCATGTCTTTGGAATGTGGGAGGAAACCGGAGTACCCGGAGGAAACCCACGCGAACACAGGGAGAACATTAAATACAGTTTCATTTAGTCTTCATTCCAAATAGCCCATATTATGTAAAATAAATTATGTACCATTCTCACATATTCTTTCTTCTTGCTCTTATAATATTCATACAAAATCATATTCTTATCTAGATTATTTATGTCATTAGTATTCTCAAAAATGTTCTCTTCACACAATTTTTTCCAGAGTTTCACCACACTTTTGCATTTAAAAAAACATGCACTGTTGTCTCTTTCTCCTCATAAAATAGAAACATTCTTTCAAATTTCTTTTTATATGGCCCTCATGATTCAATAAACTCCATGTAGGTTTCTTGCAGAGCCTACACAGAGCATTTTCACATAAGCAATGTTGCTCATCATGCGGCATTGAGCCATACATAATAATGAGGTGTGGTGCACGTAAGCATGGTTGCCTGGCTTGCACCAGTGTTGCTGGCCGCGAAACATCTAATATGAATACAGAATTGTGGACAGCATTTCTGTGCAAGGTTGCTGGCTATAAAATTGGATTGTATGACAGTATGGCAATTGCTTTTCCCTTTCTTCAGTTTTCTTCATTAAAATTTGTTTGTGGTACTGCCATAGATATTTTTTTCTCATTTCATCTATTTCTTCATTTTTTTGGTGGGGGGGCAGTGTTTGCATGATGTGCAGCTTTGCACAAATGTGTTTAGCTGTGCTCATCTGGTTTGCACAAAGCACAACTGTGCACAAACTGGATGAATTGGCCACCCAGGTTGCAGAAAGGACCCAGACAACACAAACGTAAACTGGATGCATTCAATTAATGCTATTGGCTATCATGCAAACATGGTAAGCAACATTGGGCTGCAATTAACAGCAAGAACTTTACAATGAATACTAAGACAGAGAATGTCACATAAGTAATCCTGTGGCAGCAGATATTCAGTGTATGTCTAGAGTGCTGATAGTTCTGGGTTCTAGTAGAGGATGTGCAAACTTTGTTTTCCTGTTGTAACATTGCAGATTATAGCAGTGAAGTGCAACATACACAACTGTTTCCTCAACCTTCTTGTGGCAACAGCTGTAAGTGCAGGACTACTGTACACATGGTCCAGGTTCGAATACAGCATATTATATACACTTTTAATGTTGTTCCACTTCACATTGTAGTCTTTCTCACTTATAACACTTGACATAGTACAGCTGATATTAATATTTATATATGTGAGGGCTGAGGCAATAATATTGTGTCAGTTACTTACTTATTTATTAATGCATGTATTGCCCATTTATTATTAAAATTATGACTGTGGGTATACTGCATACTATATTCATGCAAGTATATTTCTGCTATCTGGACTGCCATTTCCTCCTCATTTGACTAACACAGTTACACAAGTGCCTGTATATCAAATAACCTTGAAATTACATTGCTTGCCACTGTTGCGCATCACTTACTGTTGAGCAAACACACTGCCAGGCATCGCGCACCCTCAATTACCGTGTTTGAGCAATAGTGCATGATGCACAACTTTTTCAAATGCTACAAAACCAAGACGTGCCCACTATCAGTAAGCACGATACGTGCAATTATGAGAAAACATCAGAATACAAAATGCAATTGGAGGGAAAAGCTCATTCTACATTGGGCTTAATCGAAGGCAGTCATGTCTGGTGTTTGTGGTGAGTGAGTGTGCTTCCAAGAGTAAAGGTGGGGTGTTCAGGAGTCCAAAGTATAGCATGGGCCCTGTTTGCTGCAGTAGGAGTATTTAGGCTCAGAATATAAGTTTGACGGCTATTGCTAGGATTTTGACCAGTGCTACAAGTATCCCCTGCACTGTTGAATATTGCTGACATAATTTTGATGACCTCTGGTGGAAGAAGCTGGATACCCTCGACCATTTGATTGGGGAATTTAGTATAGGGGATACCCTATGGCTGTGTAAGTATCAATTACAGTGACTAATTGTAAGAGTTAAACACTGAATATATTCAAAACTGTTATTCATAATGGCATGTTGTTCTGTTTTTTCCACAGCCGCCACAGAGTGAGCAGCAAATGTGAAATTCCATGCCACATGATTGGCAAGGAAGCAAGAAGCACATGGTATGCATGCATCAGAACAGCACTGTTACTGTAGCATTAAAAGGTAAAGATGGCTTAGTTAGTATTTAATACAACTGTATCAAATTGAGCTTGTATATCTCAACTGTAAAAAAAAGTATGCATGCCTTTGTAGCACAAAGCAACAGTTCCATATTCTCAAATAACAATGAGCATGCATCTCTAAACTGTAAAATGAAAGTATGTATGCAGTATTCTGCAGGGCAATATAACAGTACAGTATTAGAGAGTAGTCAGCAGTTGTGGGTTCAAAAAAACACACTTCCTAAAATTACAATACTGTTAGGTTTTCATTATTATTGCAGTGTACCATCAGACATTTATACCAGTGGCACAAACAGCCTGCTGTAAACTGTGAGCAGTATAATCGGAACATACATATGTGCAATATATGCACACACTAAGGATTGTGGCTGCAATCAGTACTATAGTCTGCATCTGATAAAACTGGGTAGTCGTAAAAGTAATATAAAAAGTAATAAAGAAATTTGTTATGAGTTTGTAGTGTTAAAAGTAAAGGTAACAGAATAGAGTAAAATAATTGTATCAATGCTTTCTTCATATGTCACATATGAGGTTACTAATGCTCTACCTTTTTTTCTCTCACCCCAACCCTTATCTTTTTTTTTTTTATTTTTTTTCTATTTGTTGTTGTTTTTTCTCCCCACAGCACAGCAGGGTAGGCCTTCGCCACAGGATCATCCTGCCCCCACTCCATAGCTACAGCACCACTGCCCAACATATCTAGTGCACAACCTGGCAGCAACCCCTCTGCTGCCATTGCTCTACCTGGCCCCTCAGGTAGTTCTGCCCCAGAGGATGGGCCAGTGGTTCCCTCTGGGAGAGGTGGCAGGGGTGGTGATTTTATCACCCGCGATGAACTGCCAGGGTTGGTGCATAGGATTGTGCACCACACAGTTGGTTGTCACCTACGCCAGATGTGGACACTGCTCTCCATCATTGTCCTGAATAACACAAAGACATACAGACATCAGACACTGCAGCTATTGGCACAGTGAGGTGACAGTGATGAGAGTCCACTGGGTGATGACTCTATTACCTTTACTTTTAAGACTATCAACTCCTAACAAATATTTTTTTTATTGTTAAGATTATGCAGCTCATAACAAATGCACACTATATTATAGATTGCAGCAAGCAATGGGAGGGTGGCCTAACGATTAAGGTGTTTGCCTTGCAAACACAAGGTGCAGGATTTGAGTCTCACAAGGGATAACTGGCCATGCTTAAAATGGCTCGCAAGGGCAGTTAGCTTAGTACTAATCTATGAACCTATGAACCTAAGCAATCCTTCATGTGTGCACATGTCATGTTCTAAATGTACTGATTACAGTTTACAGCAGGACATGGTTATATTGCAATTTTGATGAAAACTTAACAGTATTGTATATTTGGGAAGTGTGGGTTTTGAACCCACAACCTCTGTGTACTCTCTAATACTGAACTGTTGTTTTGGCCTACAGACTAATCCATGCATACTTTCCTGTTACAGTTGAGAGATGCATGCTCAGTTTGCTACAACTGTATAATAAACCAGAAAAGGTGTCTTTACTTTTATTACTACAATAACAGCACTGTTTGGATGCATACATACAAAATGCTTCTCACATCTGTGCAAATCTAGCAGCATGGGTTTGCACATTCAGTTCTTGGTCTGTGACGGCTGCAGAAAAAAAGAGAACAGAACAGAATACCATTATGAATACCAACCCTGACTATAGCCAGCTTTTAACTCTAACAACTAGTCTCTGTAAGTGATACTTACACATCTGTAGAGTGCCCTCAGTCCTACATTCCTCGATCCAATGATCAAGGGTATACCTCTTCATCATCTGGTGGTCTCTGTAGTGATTTTTACACTGCTCACCAGCGAGGGGGATATCAGTAGAACTGATCAAAGCCCAGGCAAAACTATTCCATGCCTCTGACTTGTAATCTGAGCTACAGTAGTCCCTATGCAATAGCCTGGGCCCATGTTCATTCACTAGGAGTCCAACAAACACTTTTAATGCCTACACACCACATCTTTGAGCACAGAATCTCAAAATCTCTCCATGAATTCTTGCCATGCCTACCACAGATCAAGACCAATGTAGAATGACATTTTCCCACCAATTGCAGGTATTGTGCTTACTGAGAATGCACACTTTTTGGTTTTACATCATTTGAAAATGTTGGGCATAGCTTACCATCAAGCAAACATGATACCTGAGGGTACATACTAGCAGGCAACATGCTTGAGTGATGGCCAATAGCATTAATTGAATGCATCTGGTTTATGTTTATGGCTGTCTTGGTCCTGTCTGGTACCTGGGTGGTCCATTTGTCCAGTTTGTGCACTGCTGCTCTACATGCAAACCAGATGAGCACAGATAAACTGAGAAATAGTTGAAATGAAGAAAATGAATTTATGACATACACAGTATAACATTTTAGTGCACACAAAATATATCTTCGTAAGTCTGGATTTCAACTCTCACTCCAATGCCCCTTCAGAAAACAGGATGGATGCCTTATCCATCTTTGCCACACAACATCTTTGCAGCAAAGAAAGGAAGTAATTCCTCACACAACCAAGTGCAACTGAATATACACTGATATCAAGGCATGATCTATTATTTGTAAATGTATTATATTTAATATAGTTGAATGTAGTGCACTTAGTTATCACACAACCTGTTATGATTATTCCTTGCAAACATACAGCTCTGTCTTACCTTTCTGTGTTTCTTGTTCATTCATCAGTTATCTGACCATTACTCAGTGACATGTAGTGTATAAGCCAGTCTATATCATTTACCTTAAAATGTGTGAGGATATTAACTAGGAATACTATGATATGCAGTTCCCATCAAATGAAGGGCAGGTTGGGTGGCACAAACAAGCATAGACTGCTGTTTTTTTTTGGGAGGGGGCAAAGGTGAGTTCTTTTTATGGCACATGCAGGGGTACACTGTTCTTTTGAGGGGGGATTCAAGCTGAGCTACTGTTATGACACAAACAAGGATATGTTGCTCTTGTTACTCCCTTCTTTTGTATCCTGCCTGTTTGATCTTGTGAGGGTTGTGAAGTCAGAAACTGCAAAGTGTCTCATTTATGTCTAACTTCCCTCTGTAATGATTTCCCATTACAATGTATGGTGCTAAACTGAGGGCATACAGTGATCAACAATACTTTGGAGAGGTATGAATGTGTGAATCGTTGATGGCTGAGGCCTACTACTTGCTAATGGACACATAGAAGTCAAATAACTCTCTGCTGTCACATGTTACATTCATTTCTGTACAAATCTCTTACCTTTTACTTGCTTACTGTGCCACATGATGAAATACAAGGACGTGCCATAATATTATTATTCAATACAGTACATGTTCAGGACTTATCTTGTAAATGCAGCAGTTTCCACAGTGGTAGTTCAGGGCTGACTGTGATGCAAGTAGTACACAGTCAATACATGTGGAGGTAAAGGCTGTTTCTCTGAGTTGAGGCCGGCGGAAGTCACAGAGTTCCTGTAATGTGTCCCTGCCCCACCCTGTAGCACTCTACAATGTCCATGTCATGTATGTTGTGATAATTTAAATGTGGCATGAAAGCTCTTCTCTGTCTTGGCCTCAGTCTATTGGCAGCAGCATTATTGCCTGCAGCCTATAGCACATACAAATGGATTAAAACAGCAGCATCTCCTAACATTCTGTCTCTGTAGACTTTCTGTGTCTGTACTCCACAACGTTTGAAATCCGCATGAAAAAAAAGCACGGTGTCTACATGGATGCTTTATACTTGTTGAATACCTCCAACAGATTGGTTGATTAGCATGCATTTCAGTTGCTTATGCTGTAATTAGCATTTCCAAAACACACACTAAGACCAATGCAATCTATTAATAATCTACTCCATTATAAAAAGGCAAATGTTTAGCTAGCCAAACTGATGGTGAGGACACCCGCTTCATGTTTGCAGGGCTTCACAGAAGTGTATTTCTTCACAAGATAGTTTACAGAGGAGTATATACTTTTTTTCTGTATGCATTAGTTAGAAGTGTACTTATGGCATGGCCTTGTTTGTCAAGCCATTTCAGAGGTACACATAACTGACAATACATGAAAATAGAATGCTGTGTGATAAATATCTAAAAATGTTTCAGGGACAGGTCCTTTGAAAGCACTTTTAGCATTTAAAAGATGTTTTATTAGAAAAATTGCTCATTTGCCTGTTCTTTTGTGGGTGGAGGGAGCAAAGAAGACTTACTGTTATGTCACAAACTAGAATAGTCTGTTCTTTTTGGGTTGGAGCACAAAGCGTTATTGCTATGGCACAAACAAGTATATGTTGCTCTTGCTACACTCGTTGTTTTGCATCCTGCCTGTTGTTAGTATTTTAGTAGACACGAGCAGCTGCACTATAATCTTTATTGCAAATAAAACTTTTGCAAACAAAAAATGATTTTTAAGCCTATCTTTTTAAATACTAAGAAAAAAACAAAATGAAGTTGTGAAAAAGAAATCTAAGGACACTAGCTGTAGATATATTCTTGCATATGACTGTCGGACCAGAAATATCAAACAAATTATTAAGAAATATTGGCCAATGCTGTCCCAAGTCCCAGAGTTGAAAGAGGTTTATGAAGCAGGGCCTGCATTTAACTATAAAAGAGATGCTACATTAAAGAACATACTTTGCCATAAAGAACAGATAAAATCAACAGGACCAATAATCAACACAAAAGGAACACATATGTGCGATAAATGCATGTTCTGTAAATTTGTATATACAGAGAAAACATTTACACATCATATTACAGGTAATATAGTTTATACCCAAGCTTATAGAAATTGTGATAGCAAGGACATAGTATACATGGCTAAGTGTTGCAGATGTAACCCTGCTTTTTATATAGAAAAAAACAACAGAAATTCAAAAAAAAAATTTGTAGTCATCTTTCAGAAATAAAAAATAAAAAAAATAAGTAATGTCTTTTATAGACATATATCAAATACAGACATAAGTCACACTTTCAGATTTTTAATTGTATATATAGTCCCAACTCTATGTTTAATTCTGTGTTCACTGTGTTTAATTCTGGCTAAGTGTTGTGTCTTTTGATGTGAATGTGTAGTAAATATATCAGCATATGTCTGCTAACTTTTTACTCTAGGTTGCAGCAGCAGGAGAAAGGTGCTGTCTTTCTGATGTTAATGTGAGCAATTATATTATCAAGCTTCTACTAGTTGTGTGTTTTACAGTAGGATTCAGTGACACCATCACAATTTTTTGTTGTTGTTTGAACTGCAGTTACATCATTAGTCTGTAATCTGTTGCCATCTGGCTAAGTGTTTTTTTTTTAATTTCTTGTATTTTTTCTCCCTGCTAATCTGTAATGCACATGTTTATGCTATGTATATATGTTTCAACTCCCTTCTGAAGGCTTCTATTGTAATAACTGATTTTATGAACAACACAGTTACTGGATAACTGTGGTGGTGGTGCTGCAGTAGCGTTGTCAACTCACAGTAAGACGTTGTCCTGTTTGATTCTCAGCTACAGTGTCTTCTGTGTGGAGACATGCGTGAATGGGCGTACCTTCGTTGAAGGCTGTGTGTCAGGGCTGGCAACTCGGCACGTAAAAATCTACTGCCAATCATTAGCAGACCGGAATAATGCTGTGGCGACCCCTAACCGGGAAAAGCCAAAAGACACAACAACAACAACAGTTACTGGGTAATGTAGACAATTGTTAATATATGAGAGTTTCTAGTTTCTCTTTGAAAAGAGTTCTGCCATCAACTATTGTTGCTTCCTTTTTCATATATGCTACACACTCTAGCTGGCTGCCTTCTCTAAATGCTTAGATATCAAATTTACAGACTGTATGTAGTGTAGCAAAGAGTGGGAACTAACAGGCTTACTACCTGTCCCTCTAACATCTGTAAACTTGCATCTCAGTAACCCCACACCTGATTGCAAACACGTATCTCTTATTAGTTTATTTTTCTTTCTGTACATCTATACTGTGGAAGCCACCATTTTTGTTTTAAGCAATCCCAAACTTGCATACCTACAAATATCTCCTGTAAGCTTATTGTCCTGTTTAAAGGCTAGACAGTTGAAATGCACAGCTGTGAAATATAGCACACTACTCTTGATTGCCAAACATTATTTTTTTTTTTCCATAATAAATTTTTATTGAAATATATTTTCCAAAAACATTACAAAAATACAATAAACATCACACACATAACACACTATAACTACTACAAACCATTTATACAATATCTACATGAAATGCTTCCTATATTTAATATATTCCTAAAATCAGTATCATGCTAATATAATATTGAAGACCTTTTCCCATATTTTCGGGTTATTAATATTTTTGTTAGTTTGTTTCAGAAGTAATTTATGTGCTAGTATATGCTTTATAGCCACAAGCTTAAAATTATTCCATGATGTCTTATGTGGTTCTAGCCAATTTGTGGCTATATAGAGTTTCATCAGCAAAAAAATATTCATACAAACAATAGTTTGCGATCTGGAAAGCTCTCTTGGAGGAATGTGTAGAATCATAAATTCCCATGACAGTGTAGAACTTTGATAACCCATCTTTTGCAGTTGTACTTTAAGAGAGTTCCAAAGTTTATATACGCATTTACAACTCCAGAACATATGAAGAAGATCCGCTGTTTGATCTGCACAGTATGGACAAATTGGAGAATTTCTAGGGTTAAATTTATGTAATCTAAGATGTGTGTAATATGCATTGTTCCAAATCATCAATTGCGTGTACATCAGTTTTTGAAAAGAAACTGATTTCCTAGTTATATCAATTGCTTTTAATATCTGATTGTCTGTTACTGTTACTTTTTTACCCAATACTCTGAAAGCAAAATTTTGTCCTGAAATTTCAAATCCTTAATTAATTTATATGCAGTTGCTATAAATTTAGTGTCTTGTTGGATAGCTTGCCACAATTCAGAGCACTTATCCACAAATCCGCTGCAGGTTTAAAGTTCCTAAAGTAGCTCAAGGCAAGTTCTTTAACTTGTCTCATTATAACAATGTAACTTCTAGGTAGATTCATTTCCTGTCTAATTTGTAAAGCCGATAAGTCAAGTTTATTAAAACATCAAATAGAGTCAGATTAAGTATTAATGGAAATTTGCTGAGATCGATCAGCTGATTATTTAGTTTAAAATTAGGATTCCTGTGGAAAGGTTGAAGAACCATCATATATTGCAATAAATCTATGGACTGAAATAAAGTTTGCAAAGATGAGACACAGGTTATTATGTGGTCCATGACCCCATATTTTATCAGACTAATTTTGTCCATAAAGGGCAATGCTTTAGGATTTATTTTCCTATCCAAAATATGCTTATGATTCAAGACCACCCAAGTTGGTATCCATTTTGTATTCGTTACATCATAATTAGCAATTCTTAAAATTTTATTAGCGTTTACAATCAAATAATATGCTTCAAAGTTTGGTAGCTCAAGTCCCCTCTTGTTTTAGGGTCATTAATTTCTCATAAGATATTCTAGTTCTTTTGGGTTCCAGATAAATTTAGCTAGATCTTTATGCATTTGTTTAAAAACTGTTTTTGAAATTGATAATTGGGCAGACCTAAATATGTATAACATTCGTGGTAGTATATTCATTTTCACTATTGATACTTTTGCTAATACCGGTAGTTTTAAATTCTTCCATCTGTCACAATCAGCTATTATGTGTTCCCATACTCGTTTAACATTATTGTTATAAAAGTCCTTATTATCCGTAGAGAAGTTGATACCCAAATATTTAATATTTTCTTTACATGTTAACTTCCCCATCAGGGCCATTAGTGAAAAAGGTTTTGGGGTTCTTAATGGGAAGATATTTGTTTTCTGTAAGTTAATTTTATAATTGGAAACTACTGAAAATTCGTTTATGAGCTTTAATATCTTTTCACTGTCTGAAATTGGGGTTGTACAATAAATAATAAGATCATCGGCGAATGCTGACATTAATATTTTATTCCTATAAATTATTGGTGCATTATGATACAAATTTTGCTTGATATATAAAAATAGGGTTCTAGATATAGGTTAAACAATAAGGGGGACATGGGACAACCCTGACGAGTACCATTTTTAATCTGCATTCTGTTAGAATAAGTCCTATTGATGTATAGCGTAGTGTATGGATTACTATATAATATTTGTAGTATCTGAATGAATTCTTGGGGCAAGTTAAAATAGGGTAACACATCAAACAAAAAATGTATGTCTACTCTATCAAATGCTTTCTGGGCATCTATTATAAGAGCATAGATATTAAAGTTGTTTTTTTAGCATACGTCATCATATTATGCAGTGTAAGTGTGTTATCGCTGGTTTGTCTAGTTGCCATAAATCCAGCTTGTTCCTTAGAAATTAAATATATCAAAACCTTCTTTAGTCTCGATGCTATAATTGATGTTAAAATTTTCATATCCACATTCATTAGTGCTATTGGTCTGTAATTATCTGGGTTAAGGGGATCCGAATTGGTTTTATGTATGAAAATTGTTTTGATGCATTGAGGTGGGGGTCACTAATTTTATTTTTAGTTATATAATTAAATACATGAGACAATTCTTTTCCCAAACTATCAGCAAACTCTTTGTAAAATTCAGCTGTAATACCATCAGGCCCTGGCGACTTATGTACTTTCATAAGTTGAATTGTATATACTATTTCTTCTTTAGAAATAGGTTTAATCAGGTCACTTTGCAGGCTCTCTTCTAATTCTGGAAAGTTAATTTTTGCAGAAAACTTTTATTCTGGTTATGTAGAGACCTATCAGTTTGCCCCTCATACACCTTAGTATAGATTTTCCCAAAAACATCAACAATATCCTCAGTTTTAGAATATATTGTGTCGTTATACTGAATTTCGAAATATATCCAGTTGTTTTGATTGATTTATAATCCTTGCCAGTGCTTTTGATGGTATTTGAACATTATTAGCATATTTCACTAAACACCTATGTTCTTGAAGTGTTAATTTATTATTATGAAGCAAAAGAGATCCCTTTGAAGCTTCAACATTTCCTCCTCAGTTTGAGCATTAAAATTCTGAATCAGCTCATTATCAAGTTGTTTTATTCTTATTTCTAGTTTTTGAATATCACTATTATGAATTTTCTTATAATATGAGGCTTTTGTATAAGAAATCCTCTAATTTGAGCTTTAGCTGTCGCCCATTCAATGTCAGGGGTATGTTTTTGGAGCTTCAAGCTATCTGTAAATTCTTTCAAATATTTTATAATTCCATCTGCTATCTCTTTTTTACTTAAAAGATTTGGGTTGAGTGACCAATTATAACCCCTATGCCTTCTTGTGTCTTTTAAATCTTTAGAAAATTTTAACGAAATTTTTGAGTGATCTGATAGATGACGAGTATGTATAACCACCACTGGTTCTAAATTCGTTAGTGCTTTAGATATCAAAAAGTAATCTATTCTAGCCCACATTTTGTGGCATGGTGAATAGAAGGTATATTTATTTGCATTATTAATATCTTGTGAATAAGAAAAGGGTCATATAATTGAAAATCTTCCTTAAAATCATTTAATGCTATCCCGGCCTGCTTATTAAATGCTCTCTGTGGACAAGACCTATCCAACTTTGGATTTTGATAGGTATTCCAGTCCCCACCACAACAAAATAATAACCATCATATTGTGTTAATATTGGATATAATGATGCTATGAAACTTTGTTGATCATTGCATGGGGCATATATATTCAAAAGTAGGATAGGTTTATCAAATGCATTATCCGATAAAATCACATAACACCATCGCCCATTTGGATCCACTTTGGAGTCTAAAATCCTATCTTTGTATTGGGTTTTGATAATTATAGCCACTCCGCACTGTTTGTCTTACCTTCTGATGTCACTAGCTCTCTAATCCAGTTCTTTTTCTAATATCATTCCATTGTTCATTCATCAAATGTGTTTCCTGTAGAAATACAAACAGTGCTTTGTCCTGTAATAATATGTGTAGCAACAGCTTTCTCTTCTTCAAGTTCTGGAGCCCTTTAACATTCCATGAGTTCAACTCCCACATTCACAGGTCTTGGTATCAAATAACAATATAAGAGGGAATTATGAAATTGACATGTATTGACTGTACACTATATCTAATCTGGAAGCATTTCCTACATCCCGTCCCTAACCAGTGCTTACCCACTTTACCCCTGGACCAGGATTTATATAGGTCTTGTATAAGAGAAAATATAAACAAGGTTAAACACACCAACACATTGAAAAACGTCAGGTAATAACATTTAAAACATTTCCTAAACATACAACCTATATATTCTAGCATATCTACATCAAAGTCTAAACTACACATTCCCTACCAAACACCGCTACTTAACTACAGCTTTGGTTTAACTATTAGTTAAACAAATCTCATTTCTAAGATTATTACTGTGTAAAGGAAAGTTTTAGTAGATTGGGTACTTATTTTATCCTACCTTAAGTATCTGTTTTGTTGCAATCATTATGTACATAAACTTTTACAGAAGAGAGAGAGAGAAAAGAAAAAAAATAAATACATCCTACATTTTAGATCTGTACCCTACACAGTGCCTGCCACACACTGCATATAGTAAAAAACAATTTTGGTTCACACCTATAAAAGAAGAAAAACAGTAAAAGTACATGTTATTATGTGCTTTAAGTACATACTATAATGTTATTTAGTTATAAAAGAACATTATCATATTATTTTCAGTTCTCTTTGTCTTTTCAAGCCAGGAAACCATCAGAAATACTCACGACAAGGGACCTCTTTCACAGCAGGACCACAAGAAGTATTACATCCAAATCTACACTCTCAGTTGAAATCCAGGCATTTCCTGTTTACCACACAATGGAAATAGACCTTGAGGCCATAAAAGTCTGGAAACCAGACAGCAGACCCTCAGATTAGCATAAACAAACAGTTTTATTGCTTTTTCAGAGGCCTGAACAGTTTAGTGAAGAAACAAAGGATTAGAAAAGCCTTGAGGTAAAATACATGCTGGATCTGACTACAGGAACATGCCAGTCTCAACTGAAGTTCTTTTCAGCCCTCTGATGCAGGTAGAACTTTAAAACTTTCA
Organism: Protopterus annectens; assembly: GCF_019279795.1. NCBI lineage: Eukaryota > Metazoa > Chordata > Ceratodontiformes > Protopteridae > Protopterus > Protopterus annectens. Next base: position 702,857,559 of record NC_056729.1, on the reverse strand, counting down.
GAAACACTTCTTTTGCCTGATTTTTATTGGAAACAGAATATTTAGTGCCATCCACCATAAATGTAAGCATATTGGGGTATTTCATCTGGAATTTAATTTGTTTATCAATCAGAAATTTACAGTAAGCAGATAAAGACTGTCTAGCCTGCCTTACTTGTAATGGTAAATCTTGAGCCAGAAATATTTTAACATTTTTCCACATAACATAGCCACCATTTTTTTTTGCAGTAAACAGTATTTTGCTAACATCTTGAAAGTTCAATATCTTGACATATACAGGTCTAGGCATAGTAGAAGCTTGTACCTCTCTCAGCTCTGTGTGCCCTTTCTATTACAATCTGTTTCACCCCATCAGCATCATTTAACAGTATTTCAAATATTTGTGTTATGGCTGGTATTAGCTCTGCATACTGGATGTTTTCAGGGATTCCTCTTATAATAATATTATTTCTTCTAGACCTTGCTTCTAAATCAATAAGTTTATTTTGCATGGCTTGTACATCCACATCACATACCTTTGATTTTTTCTCCAGCATGTCAATTTTGTCCTCTATTTCAGAAATTCTGGTCTCAGTTTTGTCCATTCTCTGAAGCAATTGATTGCATAAAACTCCAAATGTTTGTATTTGTGAGGTCAAGTCCTTTAGAGCTTCCTGTATAGGTAGTAAAGCGTGTTTGATATCCTCCATGTTTAATGGCTGATCAGTCCTGGATCTAGTTTCTGGTTTCTGTTGTTCCTGCTGTCTAGTAATCCTTTGTTTTTCGCAGTTCCATCCTTTACTGGCGACTGTAGTTCTGACAACTTTGTCTTAGTAGTAGTTGTTTCCATGGTTCTTCCTTGTTGCAAGATTTTTCTTTCCCCAAGCAGAAAGGCAGAATAAAGAAAGCACACGGTCCTTTGTTTGTTTCTCTCTTCAGAGCAAAGTAATCACTTGTAATCCTGATGGATAAATACTTTTTATTCCCACTTTTTTAACTGATTTTAGATTAGGTCAGTATAAATGCAACTTTTTATCATCAATTTGATGTTTAAACCTCCTGATATCCACTCAGATCAGAGATTTTCCTCGGGTTAATTGAAGAGCTGCAGTTTAGCAGTGTTTACAGCATGGCAGCCATCTTTGAATCTCGCCAAACATTATTTAATGTGGATGAGTATGGACAAATAGTACTGTACCTAAACTGTTCAACCATCAAGAAATCATTAACTTTTTCTCTCTCTCTCTCCCTCCCTAAAAGTGAAACAAGCACATATACCTTCTGCATCAGCAGCAGTCAGACATCGTATCGTGCTACCTAAAGAACTTGCACAGCTGAATTTCGCCTGCAGTTGGCAAATGTTCACAAGGTGCAAATACACTGAGTTAAATCTATGAAGGCAATTTCCAAGACTCGTACTAATGACTTAATTTGTTAAATCTAATGTGTATTGTTTTGTAGTGTTGAATCTGCTGAAAGGATATCCCCACCCCCGCTTACTCACCCGCACTCACAGGCCTTTTACTGCTGAAAGTGAAGCTACATTAACACTTCAGCATATTTCACTCTTATCAGTGTAATATATCCCTGGAAAGACATTCAAAAGCTAGCAACTATAAAATTAGATGCTGTGACTTGAGTCAAGTATTTAGAGTTCAGGCACCTTGTCTTTGTATCCGTGATCAGTGTACCTCACTGATTGTTTGTTTACGGTGGTAAACCATCTAGGGAGGGTTCTTCTTGCTCCATTCACTACGCACACTATGCTCCCCTGCCCTTCCCCCATATCCCACCCTCTCCCAGCACCTCTACTCTTAGCCTAAGCAAACCACTCCCCCTCATTCCTCTGCTCCAATTAAACTCAACTCTACTTTGTCCACACCCACATTTCATGCACACTTTTCTTTCTTTTATTTAGTCAAACTTCTCTGCTCTCCCTTACATCCATCATCTTGAGTTATCATGCCCTCTACTATAATTCTTTGCTTCTTACTCTACTTTACTTTACCATCACAATACAATCACTGCTTCAAACTATCTTACATTCACGCCAGGCTTACCACCTTCTCTTCTACTATACACACAAACTATCATTGCACCATAATTTTACTACTGACCAATCACATCTCCCCTACCCATCCTTATCACAGACTGCAAGTCAAAACATCTAACCACATTGTCAAATGACACTCTGAAGGCATAACATTGTCTACATTCCCTTCAGCTGCACACATATCTCATGATAACATAATCTCTATTTACACCTGATATTCAAACACACAAATACCACTTTTACTATTTTTAAACCCACTATCACAGTTGACATGCTCCTCCCAACTTGCATATCCTCTTTACTCATAATTCTCAACATTGCTACAGCTATACCTTCGCATACCACCACACACCAGTACACACTGACAACCTCCTCCAACTCTCTCCCCAATAAACAATACAGATTTTCACATATCTCCTCCCAGATTTTCCCCCATACCTCCCATATTATTCAAGCCACAAACTGGCCTCCTCACCTCCAATGAAACCATACTTGACACCAGTACCATCACCTAGGAATAAAAAACACTTCCCATGTTACTCATTCCTCATTATCTATCTACTCAAATGTGGAGACATATATCCTAACCCTTGAAAAATGTATTTTAATTCATGTGCTCTGCTCCTATGCTGTGCTGGATCCAAAGCCTTTTTAAGACACACAGTCTTGCTGGCTGTTTACTGCTGAATCAGAGACACAGAGCTTTGCATGACTCCATCTGTAGTCTGTTTAAAGCACAAAGCCTTTCAAATTGCACACTGAATAAGAAGTATATTTTGCAGCTATAAGCACAGTTACAGATAACTTATTTTATAACAAATGACACGTACTATTTTTGTCAGATTGTAGCATATATTTACAAAGTTTTCCTTCATTACAGATATGAATGATGACAAATACAAAATACCTCTCTCTGTCCTTCTCTCACATAACTGAATTACTACAATTGCTATATAGAGTGCTAGTCACGCACATAGATGTTATTTCCTCTTGGTATGTTTTTTGGCCTTCTGTGGGAAGCCACATAATGTCTGTTTTTAGACTTTTCTATTGTCCTGTCAGCAGTTTTGCTGATGTGAAAATGCACAAATGCACACAATCAGAATAACAGAAGAATGAAAGGAAACATATGTTCTGTCCCTACTGGAAAAACATCATGTATTGCTGAATTTATAAAAAAGGATGTCTGTTAATAGATATTTGTTCTGCAAACATGAGAAAATCATGTAATCCTTGTTTTTAAATTCTGATGCTGTGAACAGAAACCTGTCTGTTATACATATAGTATGAACGCACATTTTACATTGCTAAACTCTATACATATATTCAAGCAAACTTTTTATTCTATGCTTTATCTTTCAGTATATTTACAACAGAATTAATTTCAGCCTTATATTCATAATATCTAACAATTCCCTCTATTTTTAAACATACTCAAAACATTCTATATAGAAAACACATTAAGAAACAAAACCTTTAGTCTTCTTTTGATACAAGTCAAAATGCAATTTTACATAGTTAATACAATTATATCAAGTATTACTACCAAAACTGAATGTATCTAACAACTTTTTATTTTGCAGACCATTCTGTAAAAATATTTTATTAGTTATGGGCTGTGTCTGCTTTAATTTTATTTTTTAACTTGATTAATTTATTCTTTTGCAATCACAGAATTTAATTTATGACTTAGAACTGTTTCATTAACTTTTTGCAGCTGTTGAATTAACTATAAGAGACAAGAACCATGTGCTGCTACAAGCATTTATACACTACTGAAAATATAGGGCAGGATTCACAAAGGCTTGCACGGAGTGTAAGAGACGTGTAACACTCCATGCAAGCCTCACGATCCAGGAACAGCCCCAAACTCCGTGTAAGAGACCAGCTAAAATGTCTCTTACACGGACTGGGCGTGGACATGCTAAATACCTCACTTGCAGCCGAAAGACATGCAAATTAGGTAGATTAGCGATCCACGAAGCCCAAACCAGCCCGTGTAAGAGACGTTTTAGCTGCAGAAATGTACTCAGTTGACAACTGAGTACGTTTCTGCAAACTTCACAATGGAGCCATGTCAGCTCCAAATAAAGGGTGCATATGTGCCAGGCAGCATGCCAATGGCCAAATATGTGGCCATTGGCAAGGTAACCCGATGCAAAATAATAAAAATATAATTTTTTTTTCGGCGATCGCCAATGTTTAAACCCAGCGCAGCCCCGTGCAAATGGGCTGCGCTGTATAAAACATAAAAATGAAAGTTATAAACCCACAAATGTGGGTTTTATGCAATACATGGATTTACAATGCAGGGACCAGCAGACAAAAAAAAAACATGGCCACCGTGTAGTGGTTGCTAAGGGGGGAAGCTGAGTCTAAGACATGTAACTAAGCATTAGTAGGCAATCTGATGCAAATGAGTGTTAGGATACTGAATTCCACTGTCACATAGCAAATGAGCACATTCTGAGTAGTATAAGAGTTACAAAAGGGGGAGGAACAGAGTAGGAGATAGGTGACATCACAGGGGGGAATGGCAGAAAGAAATGCAGTTCATTGGAGGTCAGAGTTACATGACAGATGTCAGACACATATCATGGAAAGAGGAGTGCCACAACATAAGCATGGGAAAGTCAAGAAATGGAAGGTGTACACTGTTGCCTACACCAAAGTTTCTTGCTGGGCGTGAATGTGCATGTGTGCACGCCATGAAGCGCGAGTAGGACAGTGTGCGCGCGTATAAGGCAGACTGAGCATGTGGGAGCGTGTTGGTAGATGTTTAACACTGTTTGCGTGGGTGTGCATGCGTTTTAACACGAATAAGATGATTCTGAACTGTGTAAGCACGTGTGCGCGCACGTGTAAACCACTGTGAGCGTGTTTCTGCTGGTGTACACGCTGCTCCCCCCTGAAGAAACAGAAAGGAAAAAGGAAGCAACAGAATTAGTAGGAAGCTATCAGGGAATACTGCTGGAGCTAGCAGGTGAAAACAATTAGAAGCAGGCAATTACACAGGCAGAATAGTAGCTCAGCCCAACACTTAAAAGCCTGCAAACAGCAGTGCAAGATGTTTCTCTCAAGAGACACTGCAAGACAGGAGTAAGCTATTAGAAGTGAAAACTGAAAAATCTGAACTCAGAGCAGAAATGTTAGGGGCTGCCATAGCTGTCATAATGAGACATAGGCGAGAGGGTGGTGACAATGCAGATGGTGCCAGACAACCCACAATGAGGAGACGGAGAAGAGTGTACAGGCCCAGGGTCACCTACCATGGGTTACATGAGCTGGAGATAGTAGAGCGCTATAGAGTGGACAGAGAGCTCCTGCAGCAAATAGTTGAGCTGTGCAGGCCACACCTCACACACAGAACCAACAGAGGGGAACCCATCCCAGTGGAAACCAAGGTATGTGTTGGCCTAAGAATACTAGCAACAGGTACCTTCCAGAGACCAACTGATGATATGATGGGGATATCACGGGCATCAGCCTCCAGGGTACTGCACCAGTTCCTGGATGCCATGTCAGCACATATCGGTGATCATGTATATTTCCCCAATGCCCGTGAGGTATTGGCCAGCAATATGCGTCTCTTCCAGCAAATAGCGAAATACCCTGAGGTAGTGGGTGCAATAGACTGCACGCACATATGCATCAAAGCACCAGACGGTGAGCGAGGTAGGGCCTACATTAACCGCAAGGGCTTCCCCTCCATCAACTGCCAGGTCGTGTGTGATGCCCAGGGCATAATAATGAATGTGTGTGCTGGCTGCCCTGGGACTTACCATGATTCCCATATCTGGCATTTGACGCAGCTGTACCAGACATTTGCCAATGGGGACATCCCACACGGACACCTAGTGGGGGATGCAGGTTATGCACTGGAGCCATGGCTGATGACACCCATCATAAATGCACACACACCTGAACAGGAACGCCATAATGAGGCACACGCACAAACACATAATGTAATAGAGCGAGTGTTCGGGCTGCTCAAGTCACGGTTCCGGTGTCTGGACACATCTGGTGGAGCCTTGCAGTACACACCAACTACATGTACCCAAATTGTCATGGTATGTGCTATGCTACATAATATGATCTTGCGAAAACAGCTGCAGAAGGACCAGCATAGGGCTGGGCCAGACAGCCCCCCACCATTGCCAAGGTCATCACAGGCAGAGCGTGACTCGGAGGAGGAACAACCTGAGCCTGCCCCAGTAGGCAGAAGGAGACATGCCCAGTATGCCCTGGCCTTGGCAAACAGGCAACGCATAGCACATACACTGGCTCAGTAGGAACCCTGGGAATGATACCCCCTCTGACTCACTCAAATAATAACATGGATGCCTAAAATGACATGACCTGCTCACAAACATGTACAGGGAAGTGTAATATGCACATCCGACAGAGGCAGCCCTGCAGCACCACCTGAGGCACCAACACAGTAGGAGAAAAGTGTCCAGAATCCATAAACCAAGATGCCCGTGAACAACGTACTACTCCCACAAGAGGGGTAAGCATACTGGATGTGATAATCAGCAACATGTGTACTGGATGGCAAGATGAGAAGTGTATCCTTCACTGGTAAGACCAGACCATACAATAATCATGCTGGATATACACATCCTGACCCCAGTCCCTGGCCAGAATACCACAGTGAAAAACATGTGTAAAGCATAGGTTGCACCCCTCCAGACTGATGTGGAATCCACGAAAGGCCTGTGCAAGTGCAGAATATGGGACACACCGCAGAACATGTTATACAGGAATTCCATGAACACAGCCAGGAATGCTTGGAGTATGCAATCACAAATAACAACAAGACACAATGCCATACACGCAGGCATCTGGCATGCTGTACTCCAGCCATTACCAAACCATGCAAGAGAATGAGGGAGCTACCACATGATAGAGCAAACATAAAAAGGGAAGTAATCACTGATCAGTAGTATGGCAATAACATATGTCCACACATACAATCCACTAAGGCCAGCCATAACATGTAGAATCTGTGAATCCAGAGGCAATGTGACACCTGTCCCAAGTACACAGACAACCACAACTCCCTCCAATAAATACAAATATATGTGATAGATGCAACCATGTATCCAAACCAGAGGCTGAGCTCCCCCAACCCAGTACTGTCAAAACTAGTCAGGACGAGAAGGTAACCACATACACCACAAACCCGGTCCCACATAGACCTACCACAACTGTAAAACAAACACATAAACACACAAAAACATTCCCAGAGGCCCTAATTACATACACACCACACCAACAGAAGCCTCCAAAGCAGATCACAAGCAACCACAACCTCCAAACATAACACATGCAACACATAGTACACAAAGCTGGTGTGCCAAACAGTCACAGGCCAGAAGGAGAAACAGCATGCCTGATACGGTTGTAATAGGTACCTGCATAGGCAGACACACTGCTGTCGCACTCACCAGACTGAACAAGGGAAAGGGTACAGTAAGCTGCCTGTAAGCTGCCACAATATGCCATATAACACAAGTACGCAGGTCACCCCAAAGCAAGCAGAAATATGATGCACTCAGTATCCATGCTGGTGTGAATGACCAGAGATGTACCTCCCTGGGCTACATGAAAAGAGACATGGATGAGCTCTCTGAGTATGTACCCCAGGCCGGTATGACACTGGCTGTGTGCAGCATCCAACCCTCACCAAGAATGATGCCACAGTACAAACACAGAATGATCATGTTTAACAGGTGGCACAGTTACAGCTGTCAGTTCAAGAGGGTCTAATGTCTGTCTGCATGAGATGTCAAGCATGACAAGCCATGCTGCTGTTCCAGGGATGGCATGCAGCTGTTACCCCTGTGCATCTGGATACTGGATAAGGCCTTTGCCACCCCCATAGAGCCGTATGTAGGCAAGGCCAAAAAGACTACCCACCACCCTGGAAAACATAAGTGGTAAGAAACATAAAGGTAATGCTGACCAATGCCAGATATGTAAACTGCAATATGCATGCCCCTGATGCACTTCCCAGTATGGAGAACACCGATGTCTGTGCAGTGACAGACACCTGCTGCAAGCCTAGTGATAGCACACCAGAACTACCAGGTCATACCACATATCATGCGTTATGGACCCAACACCTGGACCAAAACATCAAAGGAGGGGGAGTATCCATATGCAGCACAGACACCCATACGACCAGGTAACTGACAATGCAGAAAGCAGCGGAGACCACCCATGTGCACCTAAGTGTAGTCAAACCTGCTGTACAGTCTGTAGCATGCGACAGACCACACTCTCACACACAAGACCTCCACCCAGACATCGTGAAGACACTGGCCAGTATGAATGTCCCACCAAATACCAGACAAGGTACACACATATTACCACATAGGTTGCAAACCATTATGTATGCAAGGAGTAATCAGGGACCTAGGGACACAGGTTGACAGTACTCTGTCATGTGACACTCACAATGCCAATGTGGCTAGGAAGATTGTCGATACTGGACACTGTATCATGAAAGGATTCACATCTACATCAACAGAGGTCACTGTGCCGCTGTACTGTACCCTTAGCAGACCCATAATATAGTACAATGACTCATATGTACCATACATGACACCTGCAGCGGTTCGGAATACCTCATAGTCACCCCACCAAGAGGATAAAGGGTGTGAAATATATGTCATATGTCATATGCTGCCTGGGTGTAGACACCCCAGCTGAATGCAGCCACAAACTGCACACACAGAGGCATTCTATGTCTGTTGTACAAGGCCATGTCCAACACAGGAGTAATGGACATGCTCCACCACAGGAAATCAAAGCCATTATAGCTGTGAGAGTGACAAATGTCAGCCCCAACACATAATGAAATAGGATGTGCTGGAGGGACAGATACATAACCCAGAGGCTCCCCACACCATGAAACAGGATCCCAATCCATGTTAGGCAGAGCCCCTCACTGACACCCCTCAACAGGAATATCGCCAAGTGGATGGATGATCGTACATGTATACTGGGAGTCTTCACTGTGTCATGACCAGACAGAGGCACAGTAAAGACATTCATAAATGGCCATAATAGTCACATAGCAAGGGGTGGCAAAAGACACACACACACTCTGGCTAGGCTTACTAATGCCCTAGGGCGGATAGCCTAGTATGAACCCATGAACCTATGAAGATACAAATTGTACAGGACACTAAGAATAATCACAAGGCTTACTAAACTGATGGTAGGAACCATGTTGGGCATCCACAGATATGCTCCGAATCACACGGATATTACAAACAACATACCAAACACACACACATATTGCTAACATACAACCTGACAGGTGCAGTGCAAACCCCCCCCCCCCCCAGAATGCAAAATATCTATCCCAGCAGACTGCTGGTCCACTGACACTGCAGATGCTGAGGTAACAGCCATCATCAGCAAAGCAAAACACACAGCAGCAAAGGTATGTGATGGTGTCCTGGGTTGAGGCCAACACGGACTCCAAGAATAATGGAATGCCAAATCACACTACTGCCCAATGTCAGCCCTACCACAGGATATGTACCCAAAGAGCAGAGTACAACAACAGTGGTCCTTCACAACAAAGGTGTTGCCTGAATGGATACTGCAAACTATCATCCCAGGATCCTGATAAGTTTGGTCTGCACAGCTATGGAAAGGAGCAGTATGTACCGCAGACATAAAGCTATTGTGGACCTACTGATTTATTTTATTTTTATTTTATTTATTTTACATTTGTTGACCGGGCTAGTCTAGCTGGAGAAAATTCCATTTTCAGTAGAGGCCCAGGGAGAAAAGCTCCACAAAAATAAGTACATAGAGACAAAAAAATAATATTAGTATGCATGTTAATGAAAACAATAATAACAAACTGAACAATTTAAGATTGTTACTACAAGTGTTAATTTCTATCATACATAGTTACAAGAAAATAAGAAGCTATATGTCTTAAAATTAAAGGTGCATGAATTAATTACTTCCCCTCACAGTTACAGTCTAGGGAAAAAAGATATTAAATTTTATACAGAGAAAACAGAGATACATGTAAGATATGGATACAGGGAAAGTAGGTAAAGAAAAAGAGTGTAAAGAATAAGGGGAAAAAAAAAAATAAAAGGGAATTAGATTATGAAAATGTATGAAGTTAGGACTTTAATAGGCAAGGAAGCGAATTAGAAGACAGTGTGGGAGGAAGGGAAGAATACCAAGTGGAGAAGTAAAGTCAGAGAAGAGGTAGTTATTAGTAAAGTTGAAGTATTGGGAATCAGGTTAATCAGGTTTGCTACAGGAGCAGAGCCAGTGATTTTGGAAGTGGAGTTTAATATTTTGTTTGAAGAGAGGCAGTGATGTAATCTTTGTTATGTTGCTAGGTAACGAATTCCATTTTGAACCTACAGAATTGGTAAAAAGGGAGTCACCAGCAGTGTTGTTTGATTTTATGGAACTAGTCAATAGCTTACTAGATGAGCGGAGAGAGTTGAGATTATTATAGGGGATTATGAGTTGAGGGAGTATAGGGGTGTTGTTAGGTTGGTACAGTATTTTGTGGGCAATGGTAAGTTGGTGGATTGATAGTGATACTGGACCCTGCACAGTGTAGCTGTCGTAACTGCAGATCCTGCCCCTAAACATGTGTGACCCATTTGAAGTGGTCATTAAGGTCATTGATGAGGGCAATGTGGTCCACACAGCATAGCTGGACCGTGCATATGCTTCTAGACAATACCCTATGAGTTCAGTATGGATATGTTCACCAGCTGAAATATATACTCCTATGTCAGCAGAGGGGTTGCAAACCAGACCAAGGACAGAACTGACATGGTCAGACATGCTGCATCCATGTCAGACTACAAAGCAGATATGAGTGGCATCCCACAAGGCCTGGTCCTGGCCCCCCTCCCGTTCTGTATATATGTCCCATAGGTATAGGCCAACATGGGAGGACAGTGACTGAACATGTATGCACTGGAGTACAAACAGCCCACCATATCCGACCCCCAGCTGACACAAGCATCCCACAAAAGGGCCACCAAGAAACAGACAACTGGAGCCATAGGCGAGTCAGCAAGCTAATTGCAGAACCATGTATAGACAACCACTGTGGATATACAGTAAGTGCCCACAAAGTACCACACAGGTGTTAACCCATAACGTACCTAACATGTACTGAGAGACCTGGGGACAAAAGGAGATAGATACCCTGCACTGGACAAACATGTGGCTGTAGTGTTTGCAGAAACATACTATATACCCACCCAATCATGAAGGTTGTCAGATGTAGATAAGGGGAGGTCACTGTGGCTCTGCAGTCATCCTTCATCAGCGTCACAATTAACTACAATAGCCCCTGTGGGATATACCTCAGCAGACACCTCCATCAACTGTAAAGTCCACGACAGCACCCCACCAGGAGTAGCAAAGCGCATGAACAGATGCCATGTGTTGCCTGAGTAAACAAACTGCAGCCCCACACACTGCCATACTGACCAGCTACAGGCAAGCTGTGCCTGATGTATGAAGCCATGTCCAACCTGGAATCACTGAACATGCTGCACCTTGTACAATCTGAATGGCAGTGAGCTATGCACATGACAGACCTGAACCCCAGCACTGACATACATAGGGCAAGCCGTACAGAATGAACCATAACACAGAAGGCACCCACACTCTTCAGTAAACTCCTGGTACAGGTCAGCCAGAGAGTCACCTATTGACACCCCTCAAGAAGAATCCGGATGTGTGGATGGGAGATGGTAGGCTAACCCTGGGTATCACTGTTATGTCAGAGGTAGACAGAGACACAGTATACTAACCATGACATATGTCATGGCAAACTCCAGTTACAATGTGTGTTGAAGAACAAACACACCCTGTGACTAGCATCAGAAATGGCCTAGGGAACATTGCTAGTGTTTGCCAATGTCCACCCATGTTGTGGAATACACTACCAATGTTAGACGAGCCTGGTGTAGGTAGGCCATATCTGAACATAATGCAACATGGCCATATGTGCACAACTGGCCCCTACATTTTGTTGTGCTCACTATGAAGATTTCAAGCAGTGATAGGGCTAAAGCCCAGGATACTGTCCACCACAGTGAAAGTACTGAACCAGTACACTATACGGTACTACAGTGTTAGGTCATTATGAAAGTATGTTGACAACTGTCTGCAAAGTATCCCATGCAATCCCTGCAGGCACAGTATAATCCCTGTTGTGGCAGACACGAAGCAGTTGGCCAGTTAGTACACAACATGACACCCAACACACAACCATAAACGTGACATATTGTTGAACTGCACACATGCCCAAATATGTGTAGGACTTCAGAGTGCAACATATGGAAAGCTCACACTGGGCATGCTCACACATTTTGATAAATGAGGCATATGTCAGACAACATGCCATGGAAAGGCTGAACTGGGAATGCTCACACACTTAGGCCATATCTCTGTTTAGCAGTTGGCCACACATATCTGGTATTTGTACGTGTCATTCCAGGAACCAACCACAACACAGCAATCTGCCCAGTGCACACAGTAAATGACTACAGAGACATAAGTGATATAGTGGATCGCCGTCATATGCAATCATCTTCCACAGATACATAGGTTGGGCATAGGAACAGGGAATGCTATGGCAATAAAGACCTGCAAACAGTAGAACAGCACAACAAATATTGTGCATCTGACAATTGAACATATGGGTGAAGAGGTCAATACTAGGCTTGTTGCCCTAGGGAATGACAGCTCAGCCAGAGTGTGCTTGGCATCTGCATCCCCAGTACAGTAGGCTACTGTGCCAGTGTAAGGTAGGTCACATAAGGCAATGTGTGGGGCTAGTGAGCTGGGCCTCTGTCAAGCAGGGGCACAGTGGAGTTCCCAGGGTTTGAATGTGCTAAGCCACAGCCATGTTGTCGGTGTGTGCTGGAAGAGGGTTGCTGAGGATCTCCAACAGTACGTGGCCATCAATAACAGACTGAGGGGAGCCCTATCCGCATTCTCTGGACAATTCCACTGTCAACACTGTGTTGTGATGATCATGTGTGACTGAAGTGTCGTGCCGGAACTGTTCACAGATGTCCTCCCTCTGTGGGCTACAGCTCTGCAATGTATTAGCTCTCTCTGTCTGTTGTACGGCTCATATATGGCTGGTGTACACCTGACAGGTGTTTTGTTGTGGAACAGTCATGGGTATATGTGGGATAGCATGATCAATGCAAACCGTACACATGCTCATAGAATGCAATTGTCAAGGATTATGCTGAATGGCCAGTAAAGTCCCCCAGCATGGGTCCTCTGAAGTCGTCCACCCCAGTCTTCACAAGTGTAGAGTCTGCTTGTGCTAAATACAGTTTGTGTGCAGTGACAACCTTTCCTGGGGGTGGAGATGGATGTCCAGGGAAAGGTGGGTATGGTCAGATATCAACAATGGTGGACTACCTCTGGTGTGGAACAGTGAGTACCCATGTTGCAGATGGACAGGTGCAATATGTATTCCCCCATGTGGCTGTGGTGTGTGGTTCTGCCATAGCACATGGACCCACAGATTGTAGTGGCTGTAGGGTAAAGTTGTACAGGCCTGCATAGTTCTCACACACAATATGCCTGTACCTGATGTTAATAACTGGAATGGTGTATGTGAACACATGCATATCCCGGCACTGTACCCAGGGAAGCTAAGTGTGTGTCCTGGATGTGAGTGTGGTGATCTGGACTGGTTATGTTGTGTGTTACAGGTCCTGTGGTCACAAAGCATGGTATAGAACATAACCTGCCAGTGCGATGTGCATATCTGACCCTGACGTAGGTGGCTGCAAATGCATATATATGCTATCCCCCACCTGACAGGTAGTACTACATGTACATACTGCTGTAGAAATAAAGATGTCGGCACCCTATAAATACTGCAGGTGCGGAGCAAATGCCCAGTAATATGGATAGTGCACTCTTCTAATGTGTATCCCTCAAGTGTCATAATAGAGTTAGGTAGGGGTTTGAATCCTGCAAATGCTCAGTGTGTGTGGAGGGAGTTAGTGTGTGTGCAAGTCTGTATGAAAGAAATATCCCTTTTGGCAACTAGGAGAACACACTACAGGATGCACATTCCCCTTTCTAAACACTAATGATGTCAACACCCTATAAGTACAGCAGGGGAAGGAAAACCTCCCAGTAATGCGAATAGCGTGCTCTGCTAATGCGTCTCTCTCGAGCGCCATAATATAGTGAGGTAAGGGTTTGAATCCTGCAAATGCTCAGTGTGTGTGGAGGGGGTTAGTGTGTGTGCAAAGTTGTATGAAAGAAATATCCCTTTTGGCAACTAGGAGAACACACTACCTGATGCACATTACCCTTACAAAACACTGATAATCACAGCACCCTATGAGTACAGCCAGAGAAGAGGGACCATCTAGTAATCTGAATAGTGCGCTTCGCTAATGCATGTCTCCCATGTGTCGTGATCTAGTTAGGTAGAGGTATGAATCCTGAAAGTGTGTGTGTGTGTGTGTGAGGATAGTAGGGTGTGTGTAAATGCAAGTGTGTGAGAACAGATCCTTTTGGCAAATACTACAATACACCAGATGCTGCATATTCCCCCAGTAAACACAGGGGATGTCACCACACTATCAGCACAGCCAAACAGGGCTAGTTGGCCAGTAATGCCAATAGTGCGCTCTGCTACTGTGTCTATTACCATTGTCAGAGTACAGATAGGTATGTTCTGGTAAGCCACAACTGCCACGTGTGGTTGTGTCACACATTATGGCCCTGTGTGGGTCTTTCTGCATAACAATGCATGCCATTGCCTAAACCAGCAATGGCATTGCACACATGATGTATGTGTGTGACACATACACATTAATACCTGTGACCTGCAGTAGTTACCATGTCTGACACATGCCTCGAGTGGATAAATGGTATTTGCAATGCATAACAATATGACTGTGTCTTACTGTGCAGGGGCCGCACGCGGTATGTGTCTATACAGTGTGGGTGTATACGGTAAAATATCTACAGCAGGGGATACACATCTGGTCTGGGCCATATAGTCTACATGTAGTCGATGTACAGGTGCTGCATGTTCCCACCTTTTGTGGGTGTGGTAACATGTCATTCCACTGCAATGCAGTGACCACATGCTGACAACCCTTCAACTAGTGTGTTGTAGCTACAGTAATGCTCACGCACAATGTTCTGCTGGATGCAGTCCAGCCATATGAAGACGGTTCTTGAGACTGTCATATTACCAGTGTTGTTATGGAGGATAGGTGGTCTTCCTGTGTATGTGAGGGTTGTGTGTGCAAGGCTATGAACCAGACGGCAGTCCAACACACTGTTAGCTGCACATGAATAGGCCCTGATGCTTTGTGCTGTGCCAACAACTTGGAGGTGTGTGTATCTGTGGTGCCTTGGGATACCACCCCCCTGTCCATGTGTGTTACATGTGTAGGGGACAACAGGCATGGTATGAGGCATAACCTGGCATTGATGAGTTGCACCTGTGAGCCATGACTCAGGAGTGTGGTACTGCACAGACATTGCAGTTCACCGTGCCGAGGACAGTGTCCAGTGCATGCATCTTGCGGTGTACACTGCTGGTGTTGTGTAGCAGCACTGTTTGTGTCCTAACCTGTGTGATAGCCATGGAGGTGGCTATGCAATCTGCGTCCTGCAGCATAAGGCAGTATGTGTGTATCAAGGAGCTTCACCAATATACATTGGGCCATGGGTGCCACGTGCAAGCTGCCCCTTGCACATCATTGTGGCTCCCCTAGCATGTAAGCACACGTTGTCAGCCAGCGGATACCCTATGAATGACATTGGAGACTGAGCAGAATGTGGACATACAACGCCCTTCCTACATATAGTGGTAGCATACCTGGTGAGGGTATGTTGGCAACCAGGATCAGGCTCATACTGGCCTGTGCCACATGCTGAGTCATCCCTTCTATGTTCCCTATCATGTAGTCCAGGGAGGTATGTCTCAGGTCATCCATAGTGGCATGGTCAATGACTGTGTCATATGTGTCCATGCCTCTGACTGACCTGTATGCATGTGTTTTGTGGTGGACCATAGGGCCCCTGAGGCATATCACTGTGACCGTCACCATATACAGCCTGTTGAGTGGGAACCCACTGCAGTGGCCAAGACAGGTACCTGACACATCTGTAGCAGGTGTGTTGTGTAGCCCTACAGGCTGTGAGTGTGTGGCACACGGGATGTGTGTGCCATGTGTGACATGTGCTCTGTTCAGACGTAACATATGCCTGTGTGCCAGCTGCAGAGGTGTGTGATGCTCAGGCAGGATGCTATTCTGAGTCCCCACGTATGCCCCAGTGTGTTCAGCATGCCGTCAGCGCATGTCTATGTCTGACTTGTAGTGTAGTCACTGTAGTATGACATGCCACCTGACAGGGTATGGCATTACTGGGTTCAGAGAGCTCAGTCCCTGGATTGGCTATGTGGTGGCATCCCACACATGTGTTGTACGTTCCTGGCCAAGGGTGATGGTGGACTGCATACATGTGGCAGCTGTGACATTGCCACATGACTCACATAAACCACAACTGGACCATAGAGGTGATTCACAGGTTACCTTTGCACATGCTACCCTAGTAGTGTGATTGCCATGGTGAGTACCAACACATAGGGCCAATGGGGAACGGCATACTAAAGGTGTGTATGTGTGGGTGTACTGCTACTCTTTCATAGCACTGGCATATATGACTGCACATGTGGGTAAATGCCAGGTAAGACATGTGCAATGTGTCACAGGCAACGTACATGCGAACAGGATGGACAGTGACGTTCTGTCATGTGTAAACGTGACATACGTATCGTACACTATGCAGATGTCAGTAGGGGTCCACAGAAGCACTGTAACTCTGCATTGCAGGTGGAAGCAATGTTCCAGGGAACCCCAAGCAAACATGCATGCAAACAAAGCTACAGTAAGCAGGGCTGGAAGTAGTTCATTGTACAGCAGAGAAGGGGTAACACTAACAGTAAGTAACAGTGCAAATATGTAGGTACTATTAACATGTACCCAGGGATGCACAGCGCATATGCCCATGGTAGAACTGATATTATGTCATACTTAAATGTGATATGGATTACATTGGTACTGCACACATATCAACATGCACAAACATCCAAATTGCATAGTTGTTCTGGGCAACCTGACACCATTACTGTACATGTCCATCATTGCATATCACTACTTGCATTAGCTTCCCCCCTGTGCTACCCATGTATGTGGCTATCTGTTGACATCCTTACCACCGGCATGCAATACTGTGCAGCTGTTACACTTTGGTACATACTGTGGGTGCAGATAACAATTCAGAACAGTCATACAGTTACTGCATCAGGCATGCTGGGATGTACACACAGTCATATCAGCACACTGTACTGTTACCAACATGATACTACTAATACACTTCTATGTAGTCACCCTGTGCATCAGCAACATGTTTAACTGTTCCCGCAATGATGTTGGAGATTGCAGAAGGTGGCACAGTGTCATCATATGCACAGGGTGTGAATTAGGTATGCCTGAGACTGCCACTGATACCACCAATTGACATGTGTGTGTATGTGTGTTGGTGAGGGACAGCAGTACAGGGTGGGGCACTGTTGGTGCAGTGTGTGCGTGTATGTGTTAGCCCTAGGTGTTGACATTTCGCATGTGTGTATGCACGCACACAGTTCCACCTCATGGCTGCCATATACAGGAGTTTGTGGACAGCCACAGACTGCACCTGGCAGGTCATACAGATCAGTGTCTGTGGGCACGGACATGGTACCTGTGCCTGGCAGGGGTGCTACGGACCGTTTCCGGTATTAAGCCATACTGGGTACTGTCATCAGAAGCGGGAGTGTGTTGACTGGACACAGGTCCCTGTTGGGACTGTCCAGAGCCACGTGCACGTGGTCTCCTGGGGCGTTCCAATGACAGCACAGACCCAGCATTGCTGGGGCTGCTGCTGGCACTATGGGGGTGTCCGCAGGCCTGTTGTCATCCGTGCCGACTGCCAGCTGCTGCTGTTGCTGGCATACGGCCACGTCGACGCCGCAACCACCCACCATTGCCCTGGCTCATGGACATTTGGTTGTGGAACTGCTGTAATATGTCCTCACAACATCTGTCTATGACATTGGTGAAATTACGGATAGCATCCGCGATGTCACGCACACTGTCAGTCATGGCTGTGCAACATGCTCTCAGCTCCCTCAGACCCTGTCTGGTGTACCTTTCCATACACGACTGTGCCTGCATGACAGCCCGAAATATAGCTGAGGTTGACAGACCTCTTTGGGCACGTCTGCCAGGGGCAGTACGCCCACGGATGCTCCCACAAGAACCCATGAGCGACCGTCTGTGTGGTACCATCGCAGGACCCTGCCCATGGCTGCTGTGTGGGGAAGCATGTGCCACAGATACCACATTAGCCTGGTCAATGCCCACTGTATCCTGTCCGTCACCTAGGGACAATGGTGACAATGGATGTACTGGCAGGATGACTGTGCACAATGATGGGGTTGACAGCTGTGTACTGCCAATTGGCTGACCAATGGCGGACCCTGACACACCTTCCTGTACCATTACAAAGATATCATCATTACCAGTACCTGTGGCACCAGATTCAGGTTCCCTGCTGCAGGACACCAGAGCAGCACCAGAACCTGTGGGAGGAAGACAGGAAACACAGTTTACAGTGTCCACACAATGTTACC
Organism: Protopterus annectens; assembly: GCF_019279795.1. Taxonomy (NCBI): domain Eukaryota; kingdom Metazoa; phylum Chordata; order Ceratodontiformes; family Protopteridae; genus Protopterus; species Protopterus annectens. The sequence goes on along the minus strand of NC_056729.1, from coordinate 702,838,774 downwards.
AGTGATGCAGTTATGCACACATGCACACATGCACACATGGACACATGCGCACATGCACACATGGACACAGGCACGCATGCAGACATGCACACGTGGACACATGCACACCTGTACACATGCACACAGGCACACATGCACACGTGGACACATGCACACATTCACACGTGGACACATGCCCACATGGACACATGCACACATGCACACGTGGACACATGGACACATGCACACATGCACACATGCACATGTAGTCACGTGTACACATGCACACATGCACACATGCATGTGGACACATGCACACATGCACACGTGGACACAGGCACACATGCACACATGCACACGTGGTCACGTGTACACATGCACACATGCACACATGCAGCATACATGTGGACACAGGCACACATGCACACATGCACACAGGCACACATGCACACATGCACACATGGACACAGGCACACCTGCACACATGCACACATGCACACCCCGCAGTATACACACAGAGCACTACTGAGATACACTAGTGTTACTAGCACAATCAGGACTATTATAGGTATTGTTAAACACACTTACCAGCATGGATGGCCTGCCTTGCTGTAACCCCGGAGGGACTTGCAGAAATGAGGGGATTACTGTCAGTGGGCACAACTGTGCCATTGATACTGCATATGATACAGTGCAGTAGTACACCATTTGCCTTTCACATGTCAGCTGCTGATAATGCCAATATCACACATGCACATTTACATACTATGTTGACAGCTACATACCACAGACACACCTTACACATGCATAAACTAACAGTGTACAGAACAGTCAACTGTACATATGGCATATTAACTGCACGCTCCATGTCGTGCTGCTGTGTGGATCCAGCCTCCATCATGATGCAGGTGTATTGCTGTTGCTGTTCCGGGGCTGGATCCACAACACTTAGTAGCCCCTCCAGTCTGGTGAGGGGGGGATGTGTGGCCACCCCACCCCCTGTGGCAACCTGTTGCCTGTGGATATCTGACGCACGCTGATGGACATTTCTGATTAAATCACTGCAGTGATGTTGTACCTGCTCATATGTCCTATTATGCATGCCAATGTCATTTACCCTACGGACAAGGTCTTGCCACAGTGCAGCCCTCTCCTGCTGATTCTGGCTGGTGCGGGAAAACAGTATGTCATATTCCCGCACCAGGCTCTGGCGTATCTCCTCATCTTCCTCTGTAGAGTAGGCGGGATTATGCTGATGCGCCATCTCCCTGGAAGGGAACACAAACAGGATATCAACAGACTATGTCAGCAATATATGGCACACATACTATACATGATACTCAAGTGTAGTGATATACTACTACTCCCACATGTTGCATGTGTGTGTCTCGTGGTGGATACACAAGTACATGGCCAGATATCAGTGCTCAGCCAACACCTGTGCAACAATATCTGCCACATTCCATACACCATAGTAGCATGCCCCATCGGTCAGCACACTGCAACAGGTCCAATGCACAACCTCACTCTGGGGGTTCATACCAAGGTACTGTATGTGGAACACCATCCACTAGTGTGATGTGGACACAAGTTACTCAGCCTGGATATACATATCCCACCACCACCACCAGCACAGTAGACTACTTTGCTATGTATGTGATTAGACAGTTATTCACTTGTTAGGACTGGGATGGTATCCATGCAGCCCACTGGGCCAGTGGAAGCCACAACCCACACTGCTGACCCCTTTGCGAATGCTTACCACGGACATCCCACAGATTGCATGGAACCTGCACACACATGTCTAACCCAGACCCTATGCACAAAGGTTAGGCATCCTGTCTGGTGGACCCCAGCCAGAGGCAGATTGTATAACAATAGCAGGAGGCTACTGCAGGACAGAGCAGATTCACATTAAGGGAAGGCATCTCTGGTCAGCACTGGTAATACGCTACGGTCCCTCATAACAACGGCCACAGCCTACTCTGGGAGGGGAATGGCCACAAACACTATAGATAACCACAAGGCCTTCTTCAGTTATGTTACACATATGGACCAAATGCCTCAGATATGCTCTAAGTTAATACACACCTACTTGACATTCACCGAACACACACATATTGACAACATTCCTGCAGACAGGTTCGGTGCACGTATCCCCCCTCCTTCTACCCCACATGTTGAAATACTTATCACAGCTGTATGTAACCTCCCTATCATCTCACATGTCCAGGTGAGGGCCGCCCTCAGCAAAGCAGAACACACAGCATCACTGTGACCTGATGGTATCCCTGGATGTGTACTACGTGCACTCCAAGAGGACATACAACCGCATATACGACTGTTATTTAACCTTGGCCGTACTACAGGATATGTACCTGGACACTGGCATACAGCAACAGTGGTCGCACACCACTAAGGAGGCACCTCTACTGACCCTGGGAACTACCACATCATAAGCATATCCAGCATGGTCTGCTAAGCTATGGAATTATTCAGTATGGGACGCATATACAGCGATATTGGGTACCTGCAGACACTTGTTCCCGGCCAGTTTGCCTTTGTGATGGGCTGATCCTGCCTTTTGAACCTGGCTGACCTTTCAAGACAGTCACTACAGCCATTGCTGAGGGCAACGCACAGACAACCGCTGCCAGGATCATGGCCTAACACTGACTGACATGTAATGTATAGTCATCCCCTTTTGATGGAACTATGTACACACAACATATGACATGGACATACCAATAGATACAGACCTATGACACATTTGGAGGGTTCACAGTATGCAGACTATTAACCTGCTACTTTACATTACCTGTGTTTGTCGCAGCTGGTTGTGTTACCACTGCTTCTGCTTCCTGCTGCTGCTGGCATGGCTTGCTAGTGTCATTGCTGACAGCTTAGAGTCACGGTGTGTAGCGTGTGTTTTTTTTTCTCTCACTCTCTGTTTCTGTCTCTGTCTGTCTCTCTCCCTCTGTCTGCTTCCAGACAGTGCAATGAATGTATTGCATGTGTAGAGTGTTAGTACAGGCTGCTTTTGTAGGTATCTGCATAGGTCCATGTGATGGCCTCTGCACCAATTGTAAGCCAGCATTTGCTAATTGCATGCAGCCAGTTGAGCACTGATTGCAGTTCTCACTGTGATTTCAGGACACTGCTATAAAAGGGTATGTGAGATAGGCATTGGCCTTTCAGATTGTGAGGGCGGGGACCATGCTGGTATGCTGTGGAGACTGTTCTGTGAGTGTAAAAGTTAGTATCTCTCTCATTATTCAGGCTGTGTTGTAGATTCACATTCCTCCATTCCTATCTCCTGTTCCCTGTAGTAAGTGTGTATGCACAATGGCACCTACAACTTTATATATATATATATATATATATATATATATATATATATATATGTGTGTGTATATATATATATATATATATATATATATATATATATATATATATATATATATATATATATATATATATATATATATATCTATATATATGTATATATATATATATATATATATACATACATTTATATATGTACATTAACTGACATTATTATCTACTAGCTACCAACTAGCATGGCTGTTTCTGTTCACACACTACTATTATGGGAATCCACTAGTTTTTACACTACTTCTAAATGACATGCTTTGTGTATTACACATCCTATATTCCCTTTACATTCATTCCTACTATTACATGATATATTTATTTTAGCACAATGTTCTTGTATAAGAGTCATGGCTTAGTGGTAGGTCATACAGACTACTGTTTCCAAGGTCCTGGGTTCGGGACTGACAGTGGGATTTTATTTTGCTTTTGAACTGACTACAGGACCTGTCAATCAGAGTGACTAAGGCACTTTTAAGCAGTTGTAACCGGGTTAGCACTGGTTTGCATGGAGCTCATGCATGCTCACTGGCATTTAGCTCCGCGCACACACACGCACACCTGCTTACAACCGCTTAAACGTGCTTACTCTTGCGCACACACGCGCTATTTTCTTTGAAAGAAATGAAAATGGGGAGACAGGAAAGTGGTGAAAAAGGGGTCACAAAGTGGGTAAGACAGTAGGGAAACAAGCTTGGGATTTGCAGGAGGGATGTAGGTAAGGTCCATAGCTGCCCATTTCTTCATCAGCAACAGCTGTGCATATGTATGTAATTTGGTGTGACATTTGAAACCTTCCACCCCTGAGAGAGGTGTCAGGACAACAATAATACTTGTTGTACAGCCAATGGTAATTGATAGTTTCCATGTCCAGCAGACATGTGTGCGGAATGGGCAGCTATGTATGGGGCATAATTTTTTTGTGGGTACAGAGTGCCCTTTTTTTTTTCAGGTGAGAGTGGTATGTCAGGTGAAGGAAGTCGGTATAGCTGGGGAGGTAGGTTGGGTATGTCAACAGACAAGACAAATAAGATGCATACAGGGGCGGTGTATGACACGTGTGGGAGGGGTTACACAATTGACGGGGACGGAGGTTTGGATATCCAGAGCCCATGAGCCCACAGATAGCAACAGTGGAACTGATATCCCCACCCATGGGCAGTTGCCACTGTTCCTTCACTGCCCAGGATGCGGCTGTGCTGGGGGCTGTGTAGGCCGGGCAACAGGCATGCCAGTGAGCTGTGCCACCTGTGCCTCAAGCTGGCGTAGTGGCTCAAGAACTGAGTCCCAGATCTCCCTAATCACCACAGTCCGGACGCTATGGAGGGTGAGCGGTGGTTCTCCTCCGGCCACGATTGCAGAAGGGGGATGGGCCCCATCCCCTGCAGTGCTTCCACCAACCCGCCTTCCCTGTCATTCTATGTTTTGCATTATGTCATGACAGTTTGAGTTTGTAACATTCAATACCATTCGCAATTAGTTGTAACAGCATGCATTAGTATTCCCATTAACCAAGCACCCAGATATTCACACCATTGAACAGCGAGCATAACACATGCATAATATGAACAGTAATACACAGTCCAAACAACATGCAGGGTTGATTGATGGCAACAGGCCATAAGGTTTGGATGTATGAACAGGGCAGATGTATCAACGGACATGCATATATTTATGACCCATCAGGACAAATGTCCAGGGGTGTTAATTGTGATTGCACATACCATTTTCACGTGGAATGGATTATATGTGGTTATAGGGTGGGGTGAAGAAAATATTATTAACACCTTTGAATACCAATATATATGCTGTACATTTCTAATAGCTACAGATATTTGCACACTACTGTTCTAACTACAGTTTCCTATATGATACTACTTCACTTTGGTGATAGGACTGTTACTGCTACGTCAATATACATTTTATTGTTATTCATACACATTCATATCTGGCTTTGTTCAGCTACATTTGCTTTATATAGCTATAGACAACTGTGGATGTTTGATATTTCAGACAATCATACTATCTGCATATTGCAGACTGAGAGCAACATATCCAGATTTTGGGATACACATTCTGGCTGCAGCAACACTTTGGACACATTTCGCAGTTTGGTTTTACTTGTCACATTCATTTAATTCTGTACTGACTGCAGTATACTTTATTCAGGGGTTATTACTACTTTATTGGTGGATTCATAACTCTTTCTCACACCCTCTCACTTGTTTTCATTTTACTATTAAGGATGGTACTTACTTCTAGGCTTTCTTGACATGCTTTACCTGTAGTTATTACAATCCTTTCCAGCAGTCTCACTTCTGTCATGTTTCAGTATTTCACAGGGATATATTTCACACATGTGAGTTGCTCATCTTCTGCAGCTGTACTTTTCAGCCTGCTGCAGGTTGTGCACTATGATATTATAGGTGGGGCATCTTTATTTCAGACTTTATTTCAGACATTTTCATTTTTCTGTGAGGATTTCAGACTGCAACACACTTTTGTAATCAAGCAATACGTGCAAACACTTTTACACTGTTACTTGCACATGTTATTACTTAGTGACTACACTGCACTCTTTTGCTAACTGTCATACTTTTATATTTCTTTACAGTTCCTGGGTATGGATTACTGACCTGCCTGGTGGCGCAGCCGCACCAGCCTATCGCCATAGGCTCTGCAGTTCGCAGAACGGACACCTGCAGCTGTAATATAAATGAAGTCATATTGAAATACACATCTCCATAATATTAGCTAATTTAATTTCTTACATACATAATTAAATGTAACTTACTCAGTAGTGGGGCGTTGGGCATTTGCCAGGCCTCCTGGATCCATAGGTTCAGTTGGTCTTGCTTGCGTCTCTTCAGGTCCGCATGGTGGCGACGGACCTGCTCACCAGTCCTTGGAATCCCTGTGGCACTGGTAAGATCATGAGCCAACCGGTCCCATGCCTCAGCCCTATATGCTCCCCATAGGACCTGGCCCTGCATGAGTTGGGCCTCATGATTGTGGACTAGGAGCCAGACCATGTATCTGGACTCCTCAATGCCCCACCTCTGTGCTCGAAAGCAACTACCCTCACCTACACCTGACATTCTGGTTGCAAGGCAGTTCTACAATCATTTATGCTGTGTATTCCCGCCTATGGGTCTTATATATGCTGTTTTTCCTGCACTTATCTGTGATTGGCCATTTTGGAATTGTATCCACTTCACAAAACCTGCTTTCTCATGCTCCACTTTCTATTCATTCCTATATATTTGCTATTACTGCATTTCTGAGTACAGCTGTCATAGCTTAGTGGTTCTGTACCTTGACTATGGTGCATGGTATCCTGGGTTTGAACCTGGCCACAGCTTTTTATATTTTATGACTGTCTAGACAGGTTAGGGGTGTGTCTGTGTAAAGGCAGTTTTGTTACAGCTTGCTCAACGTTGCCCGTTGGTGAGCTTGTTGGCGCGGTGCGCAGCTCCGCGCAAATTATGGTGCGCTGGCTTACGCCTCATTTCGCTGTTAGCACGCATATTACACTCAGCTCAGCTAGGGTCACACAGTTTCAGCATGTGAAACCACTGCTCAGCTACGGGCACTCATTTTGCACCTGTTAAACCACTGTTCAGCTACGGCCACTCATTCTGCCCCTGTTAAACCACTGCTCACCTACGGGCAGATGCACTCACCTTGTTAAACTGTAGCTCAGCTATAGGCACATCTGGCATTGTTTTATTGTTTTGTTACCTCACATTTCTTCAAAATAAATGGACTAGTTCATTACATTTTAAATAAAATGTGATTTTATATGTGTACATGTTTGTCAGGGCCTTGTTTCGTGCTTATTTTGCTGAAAATAAAAGTTGGTGTTGTGGGGGCTCGAACCACGAGTGCCTGCTCTTCAGCCGACGTCTCTACCGGTACGCTATTGCTTCTTGGCTTACTTTGCATATTTAGTTCTTATATGCTTTCCCACTGACTGCTAACTGTAGCTGCGCTACAGGCACGTCCGCGCAAACAAGCGCACTCACGGGCAAATATCTTTACAATTTAAAAAAATATATATAACATGTTCATTTATATATTTTTTGTTCATAGTCTGTGGGGGCATGTGTTGTGTTGTGTTTATTCACATTTCCGTGGACTCTGTCATGGGTGTTTACTTTGGGCACTTTTACTCTTCTGGGGGCGTGTCTGCTTGCAGGGCTCGGCCTACGGACACGCCCCCTACTGTCTTACACAGACTGTGTTAGACTTAGGTGTGATTCAGCATGCTCTCATGAATATGCAGAGCATGCTGACATCACCCCGTTTAACTGCAGCCTCCGTGTAAGAGTTATAACTCTTACACGGAGGATTTGTGAATTCTGCCCATACAGTTTCAATGTGATTTTAACCATAACATTGTGGTCATGTCTCTGAACTGCCCATTAACATCCTGGTTGACAGTGAAGTGAACATAAAGTACTGAACTGGGCTTAAAGAATGCTATGTACATATTAGTCCATTAGCTGTATGAGTACAATATTTTAATAGAATTTCCCTCTAACTGGGGTAAAACCAGTGATATTACAACTTGACAAAATATTTTTGAAATATTACAATGTATCCTGTACAGTATGTATTTACACAGACTGTTTGCTATATAAGCATTTCAATCTAGTAGGTACCCTGGACCCATTTTTCCTTTATATATTAATTTCTAGACATTAATTTAATTTGTACTCAATTATTCTGTATTTGTACATACAAAGACTATCATTTGAACTGAATTCTTCTGCATTTGTATATACAAAGACTATAAAGTACATTTAGTCTAATCTTACAAATTTAATAACATTAATATTAAGCAAAATCTTGGAAAATGTTTATGTCTCTTTAGAAATATCTAGTGGAATTGCCACCAAAGGCATACGTTCTGTTATTTTAAACTACATACTCGGCAATCAGAAGCATTCATGCTTTTCTATACCAACATTGTTTTGCCAAAAACATATTAAAATAGTGAATAGTGACCAGTCTTGTTCAATTTTTTACATATATTTACTCTCTCTTGTATAGCTGTAATAAAGCAATTTTAAATCATCTTGTGTATAGCTTTGCAATTTAACATGTTGCAAATACAATTTAATACTAAACAATACAATAATAACTAGCATAAAATATCTTGGATTTTCAGATTTAATCTGTTTACCAGTGTTTCTTATGCACTAATACCAGTTTTTCCTATCTCCCCCTAAAAGGGTATTGTCAAGAAGGAATGAAAAAATATTTCTTCCTGTAGCTCTCTTTCAGACCCTTGTGCAATACTGCTCACATAGTCAGTGTAAAACCGAGAAAGTACCCCTCCCCCTGCGACATTGCAGTATTGTTTATCTACTTTATGCTGTGAGAATAGAATGTATGTCAGCCCAACACTTTGGTTATACATTTACTTTATTAAGTAATTAAACTATAGACATTTGTCTGATTTGATCATTTTTTATAAAGCTTTTGCTGTTTATTACCACTAGTAGGTATTTACACCCTCCTGCACAATTGATTTGAACTGTATGTATACTATAGCCCATCTGCTGGCTATACTTGATGCAACTGAGATTTTTTTTTTAACATTTACTTGCAAATAGATTATCAGTGACATCTATGCACAATTGTGACATTTTATTACAATTACCAAATAGTGTTGCATGTAAACATTTTAACAATTATATTTTAATAACAATAATGCTTTAGAAAAACTCAAGCTACTTGTCTGGCAATCCGTCTTGTTGTTTATTTTATCTTTCCAACAATTAGCTTGCATGGATTTCAGTATTCTTTTATTTATTTATCTATTTAACTGTCCTGCCATTAATTTTACAAAAACTGTTTGACTAATACCATCTGTGATTTTATTTATTTTTAAAATTCAGAACTTTAAGTGTTTGGCATGGTGTTACTATACAGTTATATAAAAATTGTGAAAAACAAAATAAATATTAGCTTAACTAACACATGTTTATATTTACATTACTTATATTTGCTGTTGTCTGCCTTTTGCTTTTGTGCATTGTAAACAAATGTACTCTAGATGAAAAGAACATACATGCATGTCTGTCTTTTATCTGTATATCTTTATACAAGCATGTCAGTCTTGTGACTTGAAATCTTTACTCTTATTAACTATTTTTATTTGATTTTTATGCACTAGAACAGTTTTGTGTAACTATTTTTATTTAATTTTTATACACTAGAACAGTTTTGTTTACCTTTTGACTATGCTAAGAATAGCAGTTATATGCTCTACTTTATTGTACTACTGATAAATATTTTGCTTTAACTGAATGAAAGTAAAACATTTAAGAATGATTTGTCCCTACCATCCTACCATGTATGCTTAACCATTTTCAAAACATAAACATGTTATAAAATATATTTATTTTGCACAGATTAGCTGTGTATGCAGGAAGTTCCCAGTCTCTGTCAGTTCAGCTAATTTTTTTCCTTTATCCTGCAACTGCTGTTGAAGAATTTCCTGTAATGTTTCATGGTCTTTCTGACATTCTTTAGTAAGCTGTTCTGCTGAATTCGAAACTCCTATGCACTTTTGAAAAGATGTATGTATAACTTGTCTAAGCTTCCTGAACTCATTGTGTCTGTCTTCTAAAAGTTTATTACATTTTTTGTAACAAAATCTACTAAAGGTTTTATCAGTAACTGATTTGACTGTTGTTGCAACTCTGACATAAACTTTTACATCTGGTGACAGAACATAATTTCTAACATTTGAATATAATGTCAACATATTAGTGGCATGCACTGTATTTTTATGACATTGTACATACAATAAACATTTTTTTATACCACACATGATTTTGTTTCAGATACCAGTTAAATATTGTAATCCATTTGCATAATGCCTTACTATCAAGTTGCAATCCATTTGCATAATGCCTTACTATTAACTTGCCCTAATAAGGTTTTACATTTGCTAATATGCTGTATATACATTTCATTCCATTATTATTATTACCTCTATGACATTCATACTGTATGTAACACAGAATAATTGTCTTACCAGTCAACAGAGAGGCAGATGGCCAAGCTGTTTTACTGTATATGGTTGAAAAGTCTCTGTAGTCACTTGTGAAGTTAGTACAGCAAAACTGGCAGTTTCAGTCTTAAAACTTTGTCTTGTACCTTTTCTGGAGAATTTATCAAACTGCTCACCTTCCTGCAATGCAGTCTCACCAGATTTAGATGTCTATTAAACTGTATTATTGCTACAAACTGTAGAAAACTGTAGAAATCTGAAATGCTTCATATAAACGTTACTGTGCTTTTACAGGAGTGACCTTATACAAGGCATTACCCACTCACTCCTCCTGTTTTTGGATACAGGCTAAGAAAGTTGTCAAAGGGTCACCACTGAAAAATTTACTTTACTTTTTGTGCTCTATTTAATTTTATGCACTAGAGCTGTTAATTTTAAAAAGAAATAAAATCATGTCAGGGTCACCATTGAAAAATGTATTTTAATTTGTGTGCTCTGCTTCTGTGCTGTGCTGGATCACAGTCTTGCTGGCTGTTTCCTGCTGAATCAGAGACACAGAGCTTTGCATGACTCCATCTGTAGTCTGTTTAAAGGACCAAGCCTTTCTAATTGCACACTGATAAAGAAGTATATTTTGCAGCTATAAGCACAGTTACAGATAACTTATTTTATAACAAACGACACATACTATTTCTGTCAAATTGTAGCATATATTTACAAAGTTTTCCTTCATTACAGATATGAATGATGACAAATACAAAATACCTCTCTCTGTCCTTCTCTCACATAACTGAATTACTATAATTGCTATACAGAGTGCTAGTCACGCACATAGATATTTCCTCTTGGTATATTTTTTTGGCTTTTTGTGGGAAGTCACATAATGTCTGTTTTTAGACTTTTCTATTGTCCTGTCAGCAGTTCTGCTGATGTGAAAATGCACAAATGCACACAATCAGAATAACAGAAGAATGAAAGGAAATGTCTGTTCTGTTCCTACTGGAAAAACATCACGTATTGCTGAATTTATAAAAAAGGATGTCTGTTAATAGATGTTTGTTCTGCAAACATGAGAAAAATCATGTAATCCTTGTTTTCCAATTATGATGCTGTAAACAGAAGCCTGTCTATTATACATATAGTATGAATGCACATTTTACATTGCTAAACTCTATACTTATATTCAAGAAAACTTTTTATTCTATGCTTTATCTTTCAGTATATTTACAACAGAATTAATTTCAGCCTTATATTCATAATATCTAACAACCCTGGCCCACCCTTTAATCCTAACCACAAGAGTAACCCCAAAGATTTAAACATACTTACTCTGAACCTTAGAAGTATATGTAATAAAATAGCCCCACAGCAATTCTGGATTGATAAAAATAAACCTGACCTACTGACCATTACTGAAACATGGCTACACCCCAAAGTAAAAGACTCAGAAATAATACCTCCAAATGTTGCAATAACCAGAAAAGATAGATCTAAAAAAAAAGGAAGGAGGGATAGCACTTCTATATCCCTCTACACTCAACATCACACCCTACGCCGGTAATATGCCCATCTTTTCCAGTGCTGAGGGACTAATCTCTTTTTTGAACCTCAACATATCAAAAAGAATTTGCATAATAGTAATATATATCCCACCAGATAACAATATACCAGTGTTAGAAAATATTTATCCTGGACATCCTAAACAATAAACCTTGAGACAATAATCTTAGGAGACGTAAATATAGATTGGGAAAACAGCTTCCAACTCCCCCACAAATAGTATAAATCTGTATGTTTTTTCTCAGCTTATAAATACTCCAACAAGATACAGCAAAGATCTTACCTGCCAATCTACCCTAGACTGGATCCTAGTATCCCACCCTGCCAATTACCCCTTTTCTGGTACACTGTCTAGCTCCCTGAGTGATCATTTACCAAATTATTCCCTTTGAAGAAACTCCCAACAACAAAGAGTACACATTATAAAATCAGTTAGGAACTTAACTAATTTTTGTCAGCATAAATTTAACAATATCTTACAGGAAATAGACTGTAGTCCCCTTAAACAATTACCTTTTAATGATGCTGTGCTATACTTTAATAACACCGTCATTCACATACTTAATACACTAGCTCCCATTCGTATGAAAAAAATCAAAAAGAACTCAGCACCATGCCTCTCTAAGAAGTGTAAACACCTAATGAAACAAAAGCACCTAGTCTGATAAACCTGGAAACAAAACAAAAATGAAAAAAAATCATGTTAATTTCAAAACACTACGTACCAAAGTGACTAAACTAATCAACAAAGATAAGACGTCATATTATTCCCAGCTTCAACTCCAGCATAAAATCAACCCCAGTAACTTTTGGCACTCCATATCTTTTCTACTTAACCCTGGAAGAAATGGAGAGCACACGCTATCACCTGATACCCCTGTATCACAAATAGCCAAAAACTTTAACAAGTTTCGGACCTACTAGCTAACACCCCTAATGCTGGACCCCCCACCTTTCAGCCTATTCAGGCACCAACCCCAGATCATCAACTACTTGTAACCCTGTCATTATTAAACCCCCCTACTCAACAAAATGTCATACAAACCCCATTCTCATTTCAGCTCATACCCACTGACATCATTAAGAAACTGCTACAAAAACTAAAACCTTGTTGTATGTCAGCTGACAATCTCCCACCATACTACCTCAAACTGGCTGCTAACTCAGTCACCTGCCCAATTAGTATTCTTATAAATAGGTCTTTATCTGAATCAGACTACCTACCATATGGAAACAATTCTACATCACCCCCATCCACAAAGGAGGTGACTCTTTTGAGCCATCCAATTTCCGTCATATATCCATCTTGTCACCCATATCCAAAATTCTCGAGAGAGAGGTATCCATCAGCAAGTAATGCAATACCTAGTGCAAAACAATCTTTTAACCAAAACCCAACATGGCTGCCGACCAAGCCACAGCACAGCTACAGCACTATTATCTTTTACAGATACCATGAACAAGGCCAGAGATGCAGAATGCTATACAGCCTCTGTAGTCCTTGATCTCTCAAGGCCTTTGATACAGTGTCACATCCCTTACTTTTGAACAGACTGTCTAACATAGGCTTCTCACATAACACAGTAAAATGATTTCAGAGCTACCTCAAGGATCATAAACAAGCAGTGAAATGGTCAAATGAACTCTCACCATTTCTCCATAACCCTACTGGAGTTCCTCAAGGCTCCATCCTAGGACCCCTACTCTTCAACATTTTCACAAAAAACATTCACACTGCCTCTCACCCTGGGACCCTCATTCAATACAATGATGATTCCACCATAATCTGCACTGCTCAATCACTACTAGAACTACTTTCTAAATCTCAACAGTCCTTTACTGCAGTTGACTCTGGGCTAAGAAATACCCAACTCTAGCTTAATCCAAAGAAGACAAAACTAGTACTCTTTCATCCCAAAAACACCTTCCTTGTCACTGATCATTTCAACATCCTTGCATTTGACAACACTGTCATAGAAATAGTGCAGGAAACCCAACTTCTGAGTGTTATCACTGACAATAAACTTTCATTTGACACCCATATACAGCAGAATATAAAGCAAATACATCAAAAACTGGGACTCTTATATAGAAACAAACATTTCTTTACTGCAGCAACCAAAACTACCCTGGCAAAAACATTTTTACTTCCCTTCATTCTTTATGGTGCCCCTATCTTAACTAACTTACAAACTTCTACCCTAAACAAGATGGAACAGTGCTACAACAAAGTTGCAGAATTTGTCACAAACTCTAAATATACACACCACTGTAAACCACTCCTAGAATTAAACTGGCTTGAACTCCCCAACCACCTTGCCTTTATTCAGTTATCCACCTTGCACAACCTTATTTTCAAGCCTACTGTGTGCCCTGTACTAGCCAATCTAGTCACACCTTACACACCAAATTGATCACTACGATCAGAAAACAAAAATCTCTTACCTATCTCAAAACCCACAAGAAAAGCAAGTCACTCTCCGTATTCATAGTCTGTCTCTATACTTTGGAATTCACTACCTCTAGCTACCAGGTCTATGCCTGGTATAACCCATTTCAAAGCCTCTTTAAAAAATCATCTCAAAAATATATGGCTCTGCTCCTGCATAAAGCCTGCCTAATGCCCAGGTCTTCCTCTTCTTCCACACTCGCCTCATTGTCATTTTCTGTCACATTTCAATCCCTCACAGACTACAAGATCCTAAGGCTCTTCTAAATCTTTATCTGTTTCTGTACCATATCCTTAAGCTACTGCTTGGGCTTTATTGCTTCTATTCTTCTTAACACAGTCTCTCACTATCTATCTACATCACTAACTTTCTGGCTGCTATTTTCCTACGTGAAACCAACATTCTGTTTTCATGTACTATAACAGTCAATGTCATACAACGCACTACCTACGTACTAGTTTTTGAACACTATCTACATCATGTATGGTGAGAGTGACTATTATTGTCTATAATGTTTTAACTCTATACAATTGTCTAGATGTGTAGTAATATATTGTAACATCCTATAACATAGTTTTTTCTTTCAACTTATTTTTGTAAAGTATTTCTAATGTAATTTGTATTGTATTGGATTATACTGTATTTGTATTGTACTGTATGTGGAGCTTTTCTGCCCGGGCCTCTGCTGAAAATGGGTTCTGTAGACCCAGTCAGACCACCCCAGTAAACAAATGTCAAATAAATAAATAAACTTATATTAGAGGAGTGGATAAGAAGAATATAACTAAAAAGGAAGAAAGCAAATGGATTTTATGTTTTAATGTTTAATGTTTACCAGGACTAAATGATGCATTTGACCTAAAACGTATTTTAAATGAATTGCGAAATACAATTAGTTAACCATAATGTATACACAGATATTTTTCACATTTTTCTTGTTTTAGTATTTTTCTTGGTTTAAAATATTTTTTTTTGGTTTTAAAATATTTTATTAAAGTTTTAGATGGTTTTACTGTAGTTAAATGGTTAATAGATTAATTGGATGATTGACTTAATTTGTTTGGTATAAAAAGGTTTCCCTAATCACTATATCTTGATGCCTGAAGAAGCAATTTTGTCCCTGGGATTCATGAAGCTTGCGCCAGGTGCAGGCATAGCATCGACATTCTAACACCAAATATGGCCACAGAGCAATTCAGGTACGAGCTGTTTCCAGATGCACTACCTGCGTACACTACGCCCGCACAACTCCCGAACCTTGTATGCTAATTACCCCATTTGCAGCAGTGTAGCATGCAAATGAAGGTATGTAGTGATTCAGGAAGTGGTGCAGGCATAGTGTAAGCATGCAGAAATGTAAATCACAGAAAACGGTTTACATTTTTGCAAACATAAAATCGGAGCCATGACAGATGACCAAACACATGTATTATATTGTTAATATATGCCAATGGCTATACAAAATATAAAATTAACATTTAATATATATAGTCACACTATCGCGATGTGGAAGTGCAGGGCAGTGGTTCGCAAAGGGGATCGCAAGGAATATATAAAAATATAGAATAAAACCGCAATGAAACACATATTACGATTTCCCCATAATAGTCAATGGCAGGCATGCTACACCATACTATGGAGCAAGGATTGCTAAGGGGCAGTGACAGTGTTATGCACAGTAGCTAGGAATTAGTAGGCAATGCCATGCAAATGAGAGGAGTAATAGTGAATCGCAAATTCCCCGCTAGTGTAAGGATGCACCTCACAGCGTAGCATTATAACACTGATGTGTGCCCTTGAGATAAAGATGACATCAAGAGAGGGGTGTGGCGTCATTGCTGTAAGCACATTGGAGCATTGCTAAACTGGTTTTCCCCTAGCTAGGCAAAGCTGCAGGATAGGGGTGTGTCAAATTAGCTATAGCTATGCTTAGCTGAGAGTACACAAGGTAACCGAGTATGCATGTGAACGGAGATGAAAACATGCGTAAACCCAGTAAACGGGTATGCGCAGCGTGCACTGCAGCTGAAACAGGAAGGATATAGGAAAGAAATAACGAAATGCTGCAGCAGTGAAATTGGAGTACAAATGACTAATTAACACCTAGGAGCCTGCAGTGGCCCATTGACAACAGCTAACAAGGCTGCAACCATCTACCTGCAGAACAGGAAAGGGGCGGGACTGTACTGCAAAGAAAACAGTAAAGTGTCAAAGAAGAACAAAGCCGATTTGCAGTATATCAGCTAAAAGGCACATTTTCCCATGACTGGGTAGGGAAAGTACAAAACAAGAAAGACGGCAGGTGGATACATGCTTGATAATGGGAGGGGATCCAGGTCTAAAAGTGAATTAAAGGGCAACAGATTAATCAAGGCAGGCAACTAGATCTCCACAGTAAAGGCCCCACACTTGCAGTACTCATTGCAAAACCCATAATTAAGACACGCAGCTGGAAGAGCTCATACACACCCACTGACATCAGCAGCATCCATAGCACAATACTATAAAGTGTGAAAGCACCTCACACACATTTGTGTATTCCCATACACTCTGCCCCAGTGATGTATACAGATGGGGAACTTTTATTATGTACATGTTAGGGGCTGTCATAGCTTGAACCACCAGCATGTGTTGGAGATCGAAGGTGGTTTGGATGATGATGCACACGACCACCTCAGGCACCAGAGGAGGAGAGTGTTCAGACCCAGGGTAACCTACCAGGTTACATGATCTGGAGATAGTAGAGCATTACAGGGTGGACAAGGACATCCTACATCAACTTGTGGAGCTGTGCCAGCCATGCCTCAGAGCCAGAACAAACATAGGGGAACCTATGCTAGTGGATACGAAGGTATGTTTAAGCCTGAGAATACTAGCTACAGATACCTTTCAAAGACTGACTGGGGATATCTTGGGGAATCTCACAGGCATCAGCATCCAGGGTACTACACCAGTTCCTAGATGCCATGTTACCACATGCCAATGAACACATATACTTCCCCCAAATGCAGGAGGAGTTGGCCAGTAATATGCGTCTCTTCCACCATGTGGCAGAATACCTGGAGGTACTGGGTGCAATAGACTTCATGCACATACACATCAAGTCACCACCCAGTGAGCAGAGTAGGTGCTACTAAAACCACAAGGGATACCCCTCCATCAACTGCCAGGTCATGTGCAATGCCAAGGGTATTATCATGGATGAGTGTACTGACATGCCCTGGAAGCTATCACGACTCCCACATCTGACATGCCTCATAGCTGTATCAGTCATTTGCAAGGGGAGACATCCCAAATGGGCACCTGGTGGGGGATGCTGGATATGCACTGGAACTGTGGATGATGACTCCCATCAGAAATACACACACACACATGCAGGAATGCCATAATGAGGCACATGCACAAACCAGAATCATCATAGAGCATGTGTTTGGGATGCTGAAATCATGGTTCCGTTGCTTGGACATATCTGGTGGAGCTTTGCAGTACTCTCCAGGCACATGTGCCCACATCTTCATGGTGTGTGCCATGCTACACAATATGGTCCTGTGGAAAATGCAGCAGCAGGGACAGAATGGTGAAGGCTCTCACAGCCCACCACCATTGCCAAGGTCCCCACAGCCACAGAAGTACTCAGACCACGAACACCCTGAGCCAGCCCTAGTAGGCAGACGGATGCATGCCCAGTATGCCCATGCCTTGGCAAAGAGGGAACGTATAGCACACACACTGACAGTGTAGGGACCTAGGGACTGACACCTTTCTCCACCTGCACACACAGTAAAAATGGATGGCACACCCACAAGATTGCCTGTAAATTGTCATGTATAGGCAGTCTACTGTGTGCATCCAACATAGGCAGCCCTCAACTATTGCACTCACAACTGCCATTGGCACAAGGTAAGCCAACACCTGAACAGTAAATTAAGCTATCAGCATATGCAGATACTGTATGTATAGATTCATAGGTAGGTACTTGGCCAACTGCCAGAGGCCATTCATAAGCCCAGTCAAAATGTGTCAGCTTTTGCCACCCCATTGATCCATTAACTGTACCACTGCGGAGCAGAGCCAATAGCCAATGGATCCCTGGGGTGCATCTACTGTTCCCCATCCACTCCTCAAGGTTTCTCTTGCAGAGTGTTAGTAAGGGGCTCTGTATAATGTAGTTAGGGATGTTGTTCCAAAGTATGGAGAGTGCCTGTGACAGGAAGCTGTCCCTCCAGCATCTTCCAGTTATTGTTGTGGCAAGGTTCAGCTCACTTCAGTGTGTGGCTCACTGTGACATGGATTCCCATAGGTGGAGCATATCCATCATGCCTGAGTTCGACATGGCTGTGTTGGCCAGTGGAGATCATCTCTGGGTAAACAAGATGCCACTGGGTAAAGTAGGAGTTTATTCAATCTGGCTGCATAGGCCATATGTTGCAGGCCAGTATACCCCTTGGTGAGGTACATTTGTGGATCTCCCAGCTGTTGGAAGTGTCTTCTGAGGTACATCCCACATGGGTTATTATACCCTTTGATGGGACTGATGAGTGATGAGTAAAGGGGCACTATAACCCCAGTATGTCTAGATGTGAATCCTTTAGTAATCAGATGGCCTACATAGAAGGATGTCCTAACTAATGTGGAGATATGATTGTCAAAGAAGAGATCACTATCTGCCTTAGTCCCCAGATACCCCATTACCTCATCCATGTTAAAGTGACTGCCAGTTATGTGTTAATATGTGGGCGCCAATTCCACAATGGAATGACCATGCAGTTAGCAGCACTTGGCTGGAGGCCGTGAAGTTGGCACCCTGTGACATTCTCTGTGAGGCCCCTTGAGGGATGTCTGTGTCAGCTGGACTATCAGTCATTGCTCCCAGTTCACAGTCATTGCCAAACATGGTCTGCTGTAGTCCACCTGTGTTTGCCTATACCTCTGAGATGTATATGCCAAACAGTAGGGCTCCCAGGACTGAGTCCTGTGGGGCACCAGTTGTGACTGGTCAAGAGTTGGACCTGGAGAATGCTACTAGTACCATGTGGGTTCTGTGTGTAAGCCCGTTGGCAACCCAACCTGTGATGTATGGGTGTATGTACAGGCTGGTGTGTTTATCAATAATACCTGAGTGGTGCATGGTGTCAAAGGCCTTGGCAAGGTCCAGGTAGTATGTGTGAACCACATCCCCATCATCTAACATCTTGGTGACTGTATGTTAATATGTTAAGCAGGTTCAGTAGGCATGAACAAGCTGACCTGGGTTGGGTCACGTGTTCGGAGGTTACCAATGTCTTTGTTAATGAGTGCCATGAGGATGCAAAGTATACCATAGTAGACCAGGCCAGTCAGGCGTATGGGGTGGTAGTTACCATGGTCAGTTGTGATTCCACCTTGATGGAGTGGAATAACCATTGCCACGTGCCATTGTATGGTCATGTAGCCTATGGAGAGGCTGAGGTAGGAAAGCTTAATTAGGTGGGGGGTCAGGTTGTCTTGTACAGTTTGCAAGATGCAGTCTGTGACAACATCTGCCTCCATTGATGCTGTGTTCTGCTTTTAGAGAGGTCCATTTCCACCTGTGTGTCTCTGATGTGTGGGGTACTGTACCTTTCGGGTAGTGTTGTGGGCTCTTTAGGAGGTGAAGTATGCATTGAATGTATCTGCAAGGATGTTGGCGATATCAGTAGGGTCAGCATATTTTATGCTATATTTCACTGGCACAGTGCAAATCTGTGTGTCACCATGTAGATCCTTGACATAGCCAAAGAAGGCTTTCTGGTTATCTTTTGAATCCTTGTGTATTCTCCTGCTGTTAGCCTTGGAAGATGTCATGAGGGACATACGTATCATACTAATAGTGGTCATGGATGTCTGCCCTTCATGGGATTTGATGTTTGTCTGGAACACTGTCCTACTTCTGTAGTATAGCCTGTTTATTGTAGAGGTCCACCAGACAGATGTCCTTGTCTAAGAGGAGTGAGTCTTGGTTTACCAGTGATGGCATGATCCATACATCCATGTAGGTGCGTATAGACTGCATTTGTAAATCTGTCTGCATCTTGAGCAGTGTTTCCCCTTAGCGCGGGGGCTGTGAATCCCCCCACCCCGCCACTAGGAGCGTAAATGTAGCTGTAGGACAGATATACACTGTGGTATCCATGGGTGGGGGAGATGCTTGGGTGCAAAAACTGTGAACAGTTCATGGCCATATCTAACCATTCACCGGTTAACCTCCGCTGTGGTGCACCTGTTGCCCATGTTGGTGATGACCACATCTAGTAGTTTCAACACCACATTAGGGAGGTTACCACCTGATACAGAGCATATGAGGTGATAAATTCCAGGAAGCGCTGGGCCTAGAAGTGAGTACTGGAGTAAGTTTCCCAGTTAATGGTATGGTAGTTGACATCGACCAAAGCCAGGGTGCGCATTAGGACTGTCATGTTCTCCACTGTCTCCAGGTAGGTGGAGTGGTGGTCCTGTGTCATGGAGGGTGATCCATAGCAGGCCACAGTTTACATTGCAGTTGTGGCTGATGTTAGCTGCACATGGATGATCTCAGAGGTATCATGCTGCCCACTAACCTGGAGGTGTAGGTATCCCTGATGAATATGGATACAGCCCCTCCATGTCTGTGTCAGTCCATGTCCTGAGGCTGAAATGTGTGGCATGGGTTGTAGTCTGGTAGTGCTGGTGTGCTCTCAGGAGCCTTAAGACAGATCTCAGTTACTGCACAGATGTTGATGTTGTCCATCCTGAGGAGTGCTGTGAGTGCATGCATGCTGTGATCACAACCCCTGGTGTTGAGTAGCATAACCCTCATTGAATCTGCTATTGTGCTGTTTATGGAGCTGGTATTCACCTTCAAGACTCTCCTAAATAAGGCACCATGGGGGTGCCAATAGCCTTTGCCAGTATTCCAAAGCCTAAGGCTGAAACATAGGCCGGTATGGTATTGTTGCATGCATGTTCCCCATCTGTGCTTGTTTTTCATCTCTCCTGTAGGTAACCTACTGGTAAGCAATAGAAAGCCTTAAACTTATACAAGTCTTCTAGCTTCCAAGATAGGCTTTTGGAGTGACTAAGTATCAGTGTTCTATATATTCTTGCTGTATTTAACTGTTTCCTGACTACATGGTGATTTCTCACTGTATATTGTGATCTGAAGGTCTGTTTATTCACATATTATGGCTGTGATGGTCTGCACCTTAGAGGTTCACAGATAGCCTACTACCTATCTACCCAAGGGCAATTAAAAGCATAGCTACAGTGTGTTGGCTTTCCCCGCACCATTGATGAAGTAACTGAGCCTCTGTCAAGCATAGCCAATGAAGCAATTCCAGGCAGAGTTGCTGGAAGCTGTTGAAGACTGGGGTTGTGGAGGGTGATAGGGGCACTTAGTGATCTAAAAAGGGCATGTTAATGTGACAATTCAACAGCATTCAATTCCCCCAACAGGTCTCGCAGCTGTCAAACTTAACAGGCTCCCCCACCCCCTGGCTGTATGGCTCTTGGACACATGATCCCAGGGGTATATATTCTGTTACCCATTCACACAACAAGGTTTCTCTTGAAGTGTGTCAGTGAGAGGCTCTGCGTAATGTAGTTAGGAATGTAATGTATTGTCTCAAAGTACATTTGTTATATGTTATTATTTCAAGAGTACGCGAAGCTCAGTGAGTTTGGGGGCCTCCGCCCTTTGCTTAGCCTAGCTTACACATAGAAATCATCTAAATAGGAAATAGAAGCAATGTTAATGTCAACAGTGTAATGGTTACAGCATCCGCATAGTAGCTGTGCATTTGAGGTTCCAATCCCGATAAAGCCAGGGATGTTTATCATGTTCAAAAGTATACCTTAACCACAGCTTGCATATATAGGTAGTAATTGTCTGTGTAATAAACATTTGAAACACCCATATAAACCCATGTGTGCTGGAGAGTATAGTCAACAGAGGATGTAATGTTATGTCAGCACATAGTGAAATGTTACTTCACTGACATGTACATATCCTGAGTAGTTAGCGGATGTAGCCGTGTTTGCGCGCACAGGTTATACGTTACAAAGTTTGTTTAACTGTGTTTAACCGCTGCTATAATGTCACACAACCACTTTTAAACATGCATACAACTGCTTAAATGAGCCTTATTCTGGAGTAAAAAACATTTGTAAAACATTGCAGGTGTTGAACCCTGGACCATGCACACTATAATCATGAGACTTACCACTAAGCCATCCAAGGTGTATACATGTTTCATACTCTTGAGACTACACCTTATACCATATGCATTTCATTGTAATGATCACAAATGGGACAGTCACTTTGTGTACATATGTACAGTACATTGTAATGTAATGTAGTTTGTGAACCAACACATTCCAGTCTACATATGCATTACTGTTACAAATTAATATGAAATAGATATATATATATATATATATATATATATATATATAATGTCAGTGATGTCTGCTCTTAGATATATATATATATATATATATATATATATATATATATATATATATATATATATATATATATATATATATATATATATATATATATATATATATATATATGTATATGTATATATTATACAGTTACATCAATAGCCATATATATAAACATCTATGAACACACTTTGTGACACAGAAGCACTCCAAAGGAATTGGAGTGTACACAAAACACATGCAGCTCTGTTATTATAACAATTAATATTAACCTAATTCACCATAGAAGGGGTGGTTGTTGTGAATGTGAAGATTCGGGTGGGGGAGGAATGATGGGTAATACATTCATGCATCAAGGAGGGCCTGCATCAGATGTCCAATAAGTGAACTGGATGGGGAGTACATGGAGTATGGGGACAATATAAAAAGAACACAAAACAAGAACCTTTCTCATTCATAATACATCCTGTCATGTCAAACAACCAAAACCGGCTGCATACAAGGAGCCTCGTCAGGAAATGTAACTGGAACAGCAAGACTAATAACAGGAACAACAAAACTTGTATAAATCCGTCGTGCACCACAGAATCCACAAATTACACCAACGTGTATAAAACTCTTCTTTATTACACAAAATCCACGATAAAAGTACTTCCAACACTAGTTTAGCACTTTCATCTGCCAAGCGCAGACTTCCTCAGAACTAGTGATTGCAACCATTACTGGCTTTTAAAAAACAAATTTGGCGCCAAAACTGATATT